>NW_022900944.1:7204916-7211287 GCF_012274545.1 Fukomys damarensis | reverse complement strand
TATATTTGATAATATATATATTTGATAAGGACAACACTGACTGCCATGCAAGAAGAGCATTTCTGAGAGGGAGAAATAAGATTGGGAGCTGCAGACTGGTCCTTCAATGGCATTCCGGGCCAAAAAGAGGGCAGTGCTTTGGACGAGAAAGAAGACTGACAAAACAGAAATGCATCCCGCTAACTGACTGGCTGGGAAAGAGGTGGGAAGAGAGATCGAGGGTAACACTGACCGCCTATGATCCAGCAACGTCAGAGCGAAGGGCAGGCAGAACTCACGACGCAGATTTGTCATTCTTCCCATGACAGGACACGCTGCCATGTCACTGTGGTTTGGAGTCTAATTCAAAAGCATAATTTTAATAATCTTATTAATTTTTCCATTAATCCAACAGACTTTTTGATGGCTTCCATGCGCCAGATACCGCCCCGGCCTTGGGAAATGCTCTGACAGTAAGACAGACAAAACCAGGGTCACCACTGCCGCCAGCACAGAAGACACAGCACTGAGGGGAGCAGAGAGAATTCTGAGAAGGGAGAAGTAACAGGGAGGTGGGCCGAGAGCGAGCAGGATCATGTAGGCCGTTGTAATTATTTTGATTTTACTCAGAGTGAAAATTTGGAGCCATAGAGGATGTAGAGCAGAGGACTGAAAAGATCTCACTTATATTTTGACAATACCCCCACAGTCAATACGCTGAAAAAATTCTACGGGTACATAACGGGGAAAGGAGGAGAATTAGGGTAGAGAAGATGGTGATATCTTGTCCAGTGGTGGTGGTGCTGGACACTGCAGGAAGTGTGGATTCTACATACATTTTGAAGGTTGAGGGAAAGAATTTGGATTTGGAGGGGTGAAGGAAAGGAGGAGTAAAAGTGATTTCAACATTTCAGCCTAGATAATATGCAAGGATAGGCCTCACCATCCCCTCAAATGAGAAAGACTGTCAGAGCATTTGACAGGAAGGAGATCGAGACCCCCGATGTGCAATGTTTTCTGTGGTAGTATATGTGATATACATATCGATGATAGATTATATAAATCTGAACGTGTGTTACAGACAGAAAAACCATTAAAAACTGAAGCTCAGAGGTGGGGAAGAAACCAACATTTCACAGACTGAAAGTAGTTTAGAATGAGCTGAAGTTTAAGATGTATACTGAGGAACAGCAGGAGAAAAAGCTGGAGATGTAATCAGAGGTCTAATCACAGAAGTCTGTACAGATCATGCTATGGAGTTAGGACTTTATCTTTTAAGGACGGAGGAAGTGCTGAAAGGTTTTCTTAGCCTGATATCCTTTAATAAAATAATCTCCCAACATCTCCCCTTATGGACTCAATCTACTTGGCTAGAATTGCTGCCCCCCATAGATAACTTTGAGGTCTCTGTTAAACTGGAGAACACTTTAGAACCACATTAGCCACCCAAGCCAGAAAAGCTTATCTTTTGAACCACTACTCACATGGATGCACAGATCTTGCTGTTTGATTCATTTTATTTTGGAACCAAATGAATACTTTCTGTATCCTACCTTTTCTAGTATGTGTGCTCTGCTAGGAGAGAATGCTGCAAATTGTCAGTTATTCTCCAAGGTCAGCCAGTCAGCTTCACTTAGCCCGTATTACAGTATGTGTTCTTGCCTACAAACACTCCTGGTGAGTTACTAGGGGAGGTTTGTAATTTCTGGTCTCCATCTGGCTATACTTTCAAACAAAGATGTGTTTCCTTTCTAGTTAGTCATTATGCTTCAAGTCACAATTATGTTTGTATTCTCCAGGACATGGGATCAAAAATTAATTGATGAACTTGGCTCCTGAGTTTCACAGTTCAATAGAGTGCGCTTGGCTGGTGGGAAGTGATAGCTACTTGTTATCTAAGTAGTCAGGAACCATTTTTTGCGTTGCTCACTAGACAAAGTGATCACTAACAGCTTTCATTTATCTCATAGTGATTGTCAAACTGTAAAAAATATTGGTTCTCTTTAATGGAAAAGTGCAAAGAGCTTTATGGAAATGCATGCTGACTAAGCTACTGGAAATACACGAAAATTTCTCAATTAATTTGGTTCATGGCGTGCCCCATCTTTACGATGTGTTTTGCTATAGATGCCCTTCAAATAAGATCTGAAAGGGAATTACAAAGTGTGGCCTATAAAATGAAAACAATGTACCACATGAGACTGAGTATCCTTGTCTGTATTGATTCATTTATTCTTTATCAACTATATAATTTAAAAATATAAGATATCAAAATTGGATTCTTCTGGAAGTTCATAATGGAATAGCTGCTTAAGACTCTTACAACTCGAAGCTGGGTACTAAACAAACATTATGACACTTGTAAAATATGTGTTGTGTCTCCATTGGACGTTAACCAACTTTCATCTCTGTAAAAATAGGCCTAGAAAGTCAACAGGCACACTGATAAAGATCAGAGTGATGACTGTTGGACGAAGGCCATGTGGTATGTCCTCTACATGTGGAAGGACACACAACTGGATTTGACTCCTATCTCAAAAATCTAAGGATAAATGTCTGGGTCTGAGGCTGCCTCTGTCTCAAGGCAAAGAAAAGTAATGTTAGCAGACAGCTTCCACCTCTTCAGTCGGACACGGTGGGAGAAAGACTCTGCTTTAAGGAAATCCTACAATTGAAAGACACCCTAATCACATGTAATTTGGAAAGGCAAAAGACACAATGGAGGGATGGACCTTAACTATTCTAACAGCTAGGGAGTAGGGTGCCGTGGCGTCAGTGAAACGAGAGCACTGCCCTCCCGTGGTGGTTCAACTTGGAACTCTACAGTAATCTAAGACCCTCAGCACAGCCTCCGTGAACAAAGAACCAGCCACTGTGTTCCTATCCCGGGGGCCCCAATGCTGGAAGACCACTGCACCAGTCTCACGAGACTGTATTCTCTTTCCCATAAAACTCTCTCAACTGGAAATTCACAACATCCCTGAGTTTTAAAATGTGACAGAGAAAGACAAAATAAGTGAAGCTGTTTCTTCTCATACTTCCTGCTAACTTTCAGGTTAACTGAGGTTAAAACTATGCCCTTCATTTACTAAAAGTTTCTAGATGCCAGGGACTCAATTATTTTATTTAATCTGACAATAGTATTATGAGGAGGTAGTACTGACATCCCTTTCCTACAGACAAACCTAAATTGATAAATGTCAGATCCTGGTAAATAGCAGAAGCTCAATTTAAATTCAACTAATTCAACTTCGGAGATTGACCGCTTAATCCCTATAGAGTTCCCACTACTTTCATTTTAGGCACAATAAAGATGTCAAAAAAGAATGCATAAAACATTGACATAACCGCATAGGAGATTACAGATCATTACACAATTTATTTTGGCCTCTCATGTAACTGTTTTGTTTAACTACCCTTGGACACAGGTAAAGTGACTGAGAGGCGGCAGTTTATAATGCAAAGTGTACAGAATTTGGATTTAGTCATACAAAGGTTAGAAGCCCAAATCCACTGCTGACTGGCTGAATGATGCTTATACTTGTCCTCATGTTGGTCCAATATGGTAAAACCAGCAGCCTCGCAACAGGAAAGATATCAAAGATTGTGGACTCACAGTAAGTGTGTAGCAGGCTAGTGCAAGCTGCGCACCATCAGCAGATCTAGCATCAGAGCTCAGGTCCCTGAACTTCAGCCCTGTATTCTTTTCACTGATATGTGGTGCACTTTTAATTTCTAGGGCAAATATCTGCTTACGAACAAAAGCCACTGCTTCCGTTGTATCAAAATGACTTGAAAACCTCTCTGTCAAAGAAATGAGAATGAAAACGGCTTGAAGGTACTTTTCCAAATGTTGGAGGCAAGGAATTCTGGATCAAGGACAAGGTCATAACCTATCTCCAAGGAGCTCCGAGGATGGAGTGGCGACTCTATTTTGGAGCTATGAGGGAGTGAGTTAGATCTTAAGCCCACTTTCTCCTCCATGGTCAAAATAAGGGAATGGCTGGAATGGAACAGGAGGAGGGTGCTGAACAAGGAATCTCTTCCTCAGCTGCTCCAAAGTGAATGAACTCAGTAGGTGTGAGTGTGGCTGCCCTCATTTCCAGGTCAATGTCTCTCTTCTATCCTCTCAATTTCTGGGAATATCAAGAATGTGGACTTCACTTCGACCAAATCAATGCTGATCTGACTTTACTGGAATTTGTAAGAAGCTTCTGCATCCATAGTTTTACTGAGGGGCAGGAGCAATTCATCAGGTATGCAACTCAGACACCTCAAATCTTTCTATTTCCTGCTTTTAATGATATCACAAAGCCATTTGTGTCCTTTTAAAGCACTTCACAACAGAGGAAGCAGCATTAATAATAAAAGTTGCCATTGACTGGGCATGTACCACATGCCAGACATCCTGAGAAAATACGAGTCGAGAAAAGTTCAGTAACTCCCCTGTCCAGAATGATGTTTGCATTCATCCTCTGAACAAATAAGTGCCCTCCTTATAGCCCTGTGATCCTGCAGAGGAAACAGAATATTCTCTTCTCTGTTATGAGAATGGCACTCTAACCCACTTTCTTAATGATTCTTAAACTCTCATCTGCGAAGTAAGGGTCAGCAGGACCATTGCACATAGATGGATGCTGGGATAATTCTCTCAGAATAGGGGAAAGATTTAAAATCGGGAAGAATACAGCCTGCTTTGTTTCTGATAATATTTTTAACCTGGTAGATGGACAATATACTTCAATCAAACTATTATTCTATAAAAATCATTTCCCCGTAGGAGAGGTGAAATTACTGTTATCTCCATTAACTAAGAAAAATTAAGTTCATGTATGTTTATGTTCTTCAAATTTTTAAAAATCATTTTTATTAAAAATGTAATTTGTATTTATCACAGAACAATTAGAAGATTCAGAGAAGCAAAGCAGGACAACAATCACTGAAGACCATACTGCAAACAGATAATGGTGTTAAAGATTCTTCGGACATTCTTGGTCAGGTCCTTACTAGGCTTTGGAATATCTGGGACACTGTAAGAGTTTCAATAATTATGTGAGTTTCCTGAATAGCAGTTAAAATAAATAATTCATTTCCAAAACAATTGTAAGAAAAAGCTAAGATCTGTCATTTTTTAAACATCAGGTTATTTTCTGAACTGTTTTATACTAGACTATAGTTTGTCCTATGGTTTGAATCCAACTCTTACAATCTGATTCAAAAAACACTGATTATTGAAAGATGCTATTTATCCAGTTGCATTTAACCAATTTGTAATTAATCTAATAGATAAGAGAAGAAATGTACTATCATTGGCAGATGTCTCTGTACTACCACAAACAAACATCTTGATTTATATCCCTACCCAAATTCCTAAAAACAGTGCTTAATCAAACTGGAGATTTAGCTCAGTGATTCCACTGCCTGCCTCAAAAGCACAAGGTCCTGAGTTCGATCCCTGGTACAAAAATTAAAAAAAAAAAAAGCTTAATCGATTAGTTTAGTTACGGCAACATGGCAAAAGCATGTTATTACAAATTCTCCTTAAAATATGTACAGTCGGTTTAACTCTACGTGAGAAAATTTCTTCTTACTATTCACATTTAAAGTTTTCTTCTATAGCATATTATTTCTTCCTTCAGGAAAAACAAGAGTTAGAATCTCATGTTTCCTCCATGGGGTTGGAACATCCAGCTGTTTCCTCCATCTGTAAGGAAGAGGAGACACAGAGCATGCTGTCCCCACACCTATCTGGTGTTTGAGACGTTGAGAAGCTGCATCCACTCGTGATAGACATCAGCCAGACACTGGCACTTCTATGAGCAGGAATCTTCCAATTATGATTGACCCTAAGCTCTTCTAAAAGGTTCAAAAGATGCTTAAAATCTTATTTGTCTACGAAAATGCTTATAATATTCCTATTTCAATGAAACTGAGATATTTGTTCTAAATATATTACCAACTACATGGCATTATATGTGATATTTCAAATTTATTATATATCATGTATCTTGTATCACATATACACGGATGGTCAATGTTTAAATATTTTAAAATTTGTTACAGTAAATACACACTGTGGTGAATCCCCTTTGAAATACTCCTTGCTTCAAACACACTCACCCCATCATCCTTGCCCTTTTAGGAAGCAGTTCTGGAAGTCCTCTTTCCATTATATGTGATATTTCAAATTTATTATATATCATGTATCTTGTATCACATATACACGGATGGTCAATGTTTAAATATTTTAAAATTTGTTACAGTAAATACACACTGTGGTGAATCCCCTTTGAAATACTCCTTGCTTCAAACACACTCACCCCATCATCCTTGCCCTTTTAGGAAGCAGTTCTGGAAGTCCTCTTTCATTAAGGTCTGTACTGCACACACTC
>NW_022900944.1:7197169-7204703 GCF_012274545.1 Fukomys damarensis | reverse complement strand
ATATATATATATATGCTTTAAAAAATTGTTATATCAGGGCCAGGAGTTCTCAATTCTTCCTAGAAGAAGATATTTGACAGCATCAAGCGACATTTTTTATTATATGTGGGTGCTAATGATACTTAGGAGACAAAGTCAGTCCGGTGATGCTGCTGAGGGTCCTACACTGCACAACCCAGTTCTCCACAAGAAGGAGTCGTCTGTTCCAGGACGATATCAAGGTTAAGGAATTCAAGTCTAGAAATAGCTCCACACCTAGGGTTGAGTGTATGCTTGGTGTTTCTTGCAGATTTTCAGGTAGCAATACTAAATGGAAAGAAAGTTCAGCCTCACTTACATATTAGAGGAAACAATCTCCTTTTCATGGCAGTTAACATATTTAGTTTGGCTCATTGATTTTGCATTTGGAAAGTCTTTCAGAGCTCTGTGGTTTTACCATTTTGTTCTGTGATTCTCTGCACTGTGTCAGGTGGAATGCTACCCTTTATCTCATAGGGTGGTGGAGAAGAGAATTTTCACCCCCATCTGCTTTCTGCCCCAAACTACTTTTTATGATTCTTCACTCATCTCATTCCTGACATGTGTCAATGTTAGCTCTGAAACCAATTCAGAGCCACAGGTACGTAGAAAGAACAAAGATAATTAAGAGAAGAAATAATGTGTTGTCCAGAAGCCAACTGAAGCAGTGTTTGCTTATCCCAAGTGGTGTTATGAAAACTAAAATTCTCTAAAATTTTATCAATGGAGAAAATAAATGAAGAGTTGTACACCTTTTACTACATGCCACAAACATGAGATTTTTAACTTTTTTTTATATTCTAGATGCATATTTTCTTTAACAAGCAATTTTAATGATTTCAGTGTACTTGCATTTTAAACAGCTAAATATCAAAGCAATGAGCAAAATCAATAACTCAGAGGGCCAAGAGAACATATTTAAGATTAACTGTAAATGGATTTTGCATACTTCAAATGGGCCTAGTTTGATAGTCTTGAAATTAAAGCAAATCAAGTCAAAGATTTAGTATAATCATGACAGACACTCACACTGCACTTGCAAATGTTCTTTTGCATTCTGGATTTCAAGGAGTCCAGAGTGACTATTTACTGACAAAGAGACTTAGTTATTGTTTATTATTAATGGTCAACATAAAGCAATAATTCACACAAGGCACGGAACAGATGCACTCATCTATGATTCATCCTGACACCTTGAACACAGTCTATTGGAAAATATGTACTTTATCCTTTTCATGAAAAATCTTGTAGAATTAGAATATTGGAATGACTACTACATATGAAGAAATCATTGCATTCAGAGAAAGCTTGTCTAGTTTTAATGTATTTTCCCTTACGATGATAGTGTAATTCAAGAATATGCAGTTATTAATCTTGATTTTTAACATTTATCTAGAAAACCACAGGCTGCCTCAGTTTCTTTCTACTTCTGGTCTTGATTTTCTCCTTTATGGTTTTCTGTTCCATAGTATGGACCATAGTGAAAGCCACTGATTCACTTGGTCACTGATTGAATGGAAGAAGGGACACAGGACAAATTCACAAGGTGTAAGAAACCAGAATCGACTTTTCCTGGTCTGACATTGACAGAAGGACCCAGTCTATGGCAATGCCCCGCCCTCCCAATTATGTATAATATAAAAAGAACAATAGCCTTTTTGATGTCGTGGTTATATACTGCAATAAGTTGAGAAGCTCAATGAAGACACAGATGTGTGGACCAACCTCTCTGATACCCTGATTCACCCAGTCTGGGGAAGTGGCCATGAACCCATGTTTTGTGCACAATTCCTTGCGCTGCCACTGAGACACACAGATAAAGCTTGAGAACATAACATTTGTGCGAGGTAACTTGAATTTTATTCTCAGTTTTAATAATTGCAGAAGCGCATTATGTATTTAAGATTTAGTTTGCCTTCCATACAATGGAAGTAAAGGTTCTGCCTCTTTCCTTTGCTCATGGTATTAAAAATATTTGAAATAGCCTCCAGCATGACCAGTACCCAACAAGTGGAATTCCACTGCAGGAGTATCCATCATCACTACATTTCCATCCTCACACTTCTGTCTTTATTACTCCCAGGAAATCACAGTAGAGCTAACAGAAATAAGGAAAACCCTTATTTTTTTCATTTAGTTAGAAAATCTATTCAAAATTAAAGGTACTGCAGAAGGGGCATGTGTGAGTCATCATTAAGTTTCTCTGTTCTGAGCAACTATTTTTCAGTTCCGTCTGGTAATTCTCTCATGCTACTCAGGTGCTTTTTGACACTTTAATGGCTTTTTTAAAGAACAAACTGATCATTTATTTTTAATTCATGTAATTTGGTTTGTTGATAGCATCCCAAAATGTGGGAACAATGATGCAGGTACCAATCATTGATTTCCTTGTTGAATAATTTATGTAGTTACATTTTGATACCCTTTTAAAAGAATTAGGGTCTACATTCTAGGTGGTGTAAGGTAATATATCAGTCAGGATGGAATATAATAAATGAGCTAATTTTTAAAAAGCACATTATCTAAACTCAGAAACTTTTAAACATGAAGAGAAAGAAGCAACAGCTTTGCTTGCATCCCCCACATCTCATCTGATAAAGATGTCCCCCTTCATCTAATACCTGCAATAGGAATAATGATTCAGTGTCCTATTTCTCTTTTCTACACTATAAGAAGCATCAAGTGTGCTATACCAAGTAAACCACACTTCAGTGATTTCATGCTAATAAAATGCATGGGAAAAAAATACTTCCCACGCCATAAGCCCCTTGCTTGCATTGACATACACGCTGGTGAACATCAGCTTTCATAGCGCCAAGTGTAAACACTACACTTAGTGAAAATTAAAAGGTACATATCATGAAATCTTACTAATACTAATTGGCTTATATTATCAGGTCCATGACTGATAATGTTCCTAATAAACCAATATTAGCATAAAATCCCAAGCACTGCTGCTAAAGTTATTTAATGTGCTTTTATGCAAGAAGCATGTGCTACTAATTTAGATTCCGCCGATGCAGCCGATTATTATAACTCTAATAGGCACATATGAGGCTACCCAACTGATAAGTGGGGCAGGTCAGCTCATCAGGCTTTATCTGTAATTAGCCCTTAAAATACACAGTGCAAACTATAGCAGAAGAAAGACTTGACTTTGCCAAATTAAACACTGTGAAGGGAGGGCAAACAAAATTCTGTTTTCAGGAGGAGGAAGCCTATCGTGGAGTAACCCAAAGGACTCGCCTGCAGGAGAGCCGCATTCACCGTCAGACACAGAGTACCGCGCAAGCCTGCCTCTGCCTCTGCCTCTGCCTCTGCCTCTGCCTCTGCCTCTGCCTCTGCCTCTGCCTCTGCCTCGAACAGGCGCCTGCGCTGTTTCTCAGTCTCCATGTTGCTCCCCTCTCTGAAAAGACAAGCTTGGTTACCTTTCTCGCAATGGCTTCCTGTGAATCCAGGCGGACAGGCACATTTGTTGGGAGTCACACATGTCCCACCGTATCTGCAGCCCTCTTCACAGAACGCTGTCGGAAAAGAATGATCTTGCTTAGATAAAAAGCAACAGGGAAATTCAGGGAAAACAGCATGAGCAGTAAACCACTCTTTGATGCGCAAAGGAATACATATCTATATTTAGCAATATAAGATTTTCCAAGGTTCGATCCCCGGTACCAAAAAAATAAAAAAAGATTTTCCAAACACAAAATCAATTTAATAATACTCATTCCACTTTTTATATAAAATCTATTGAAATCATGGATAAAGTGTTGAACACCAGGCTGGCTATTAACAGCTGCTACTACTGTCGCTATTATTATTGATAAATTTGAAATCAAATAAAAGATACTGGGTCACTAGAAGGCATAAGATCAGGGTGAAGCCAAAAGCTTTTTTAGTGTTTACTATTTCATGATCTACTATTTTCTACCAACCATCCTGTACAACAGTACCTTTTTTATTCTTTAGACAGGAAATTTGGTAGTTGATAAACTTTACAATATAATAAATTTAATTCCTTATTTTTAGATAATTAAGCTATTTTCAATAACTTAATGACAAAAACAACGCTTTATTTTTGCAGTTCAAATACTTCGTTTACCCCTCAGTTAGTCCTCTGGTGAAAATGCCTCGGTGTGGAAATGCTGGTGAAGTGGGGGTGGACTTAGGTCATGTAATAAACCTTTCACAGTGATCGCAGTTCTGTCCCAGTGCTACTCTGCTACCCTATGCAGATTGCACTAGTTTAGTTGCCCTTATACACAGCTCTCACAAAGGATAGCGCAGCAGCCTGAACCACTCATTGCAGTATGAAATACACTGTCCATTCACACAGAGCTGATTACCATTCTACCATCTCATTCATCGGACTACAAAACCCACCAGGATAAGTAGCAAAATTGCTTTTGCTCCCCACTCTAGGCTAGTCTCAGTATCTGATTACATAGCAAATCCTCAACAGATACCTCTGAATTCTTTCACAGTTATCCTGCTGGTTATTCAGATAAGAAAACTCTTGTTCTAATAATTCTGAGTCACTTCCATCCAGAATATTGCACTGTCTCTTACTGTTAAGTAGTAAGTTAGCATACTATAAAGCATATTTAAAATATTATTAGTGAACTTCATTGGAAGCATTAACCCTGAACTGCTGTTGTTACATGAGACAAATGTCTTAAACGTTAATTGCAGTTCAAAAATATTGCCCACCCTGAAAAAAATTTCATGGTTCCATTCTCCAGTTGCCATCATCATATAATTAATGTGAATTTAGCTTTTAAGAGCTAAATTATTTGCTTAGTTGAACACAAGTCCAAGTACACAGAGCTTCTCACTATTCTTTTACTATCTCTTGGATGATAACATGCTTGCTTCAGCAATTAATTGGGAGTACCTTTGCCTCTGCTGGAGGGCAGTGTATACCTGGAAATGTGAACACCACATCCTTAGCACACTTAACCAATGCAGGAAAAAATTTATTCAGTATTTACCTTGGTGTGCACATCATAGTCTAAAATAAATATAATTATATGTATGCAAAAATCTCTTGTCCCCAAAATTGCATATTGTGTTTGCTGATGACTGACATTTCAAATAAGACATTTAAAATATAGCTTTGCATCAAAGATAGTAATAGAAGAGAACAGGGTTTTTGCAATTTAAAAATGACAGAAAAATTTTGTAAGAGTTTCAAGTGGCATCAAAAGAGGACGGGACATTGGAAACAGAAAGCTCAGCTTAACTTTCTTTTTTAATATTTTATTAGTGCATGTTACTATCATGTGATCGTGGGGTATATACGGGAAATCAGTACATACATGTAACATATTTTAATCAATTTTGTGCCCTTACAGCCCTCCTCTTCTCTCTCCCTCTTGTCCACTTCCCCATCAGCAGAATTCTACCTCCTACTTTCCCACTCTCTCTCCTTTATTTTAATTAGCTATTAATTATTTCATACAATTAAATTTTTCAGACAAAACCACAAGATATTGAACTTCCTGAATCTGGCTAATTTCACTCGATGTGATAGTGATAAGTTTCTAGTTCGACTTTTTTAACTGCACAAATGAAACAGTATTTCATCTAGATCCTGCATACCTGATTAGGAGGCTGGGTGACATTTCACTGGGGATATATGCTCTTGATTTACTCGAACCTCAACTAGAATTAATAATAGGAAGTTCTGGAAAGAGAGCATGAGATGCTTGTGACACTGTATGAATGTACAGATTTCATACTCAAAAGGTTACACGAGGATACAATGACAACATTTTTGCAGAATGTAAAATAGTGTTTGGCACACAGTTACTACTGAATCAGTGTTTTGTTTATAAAAACCTTGTTGACAACAGTGTTACTTTGACTGTGAACACACTATCTAAGATCTAAAAAATATAAAGCCATCCTACAAGATGCACAAATTCATTGAGATCAGTTGAAGCCATCTATTGTAATTTATGATTGATTTACTTTCAAATAAGGGCAATATTAGCCCTTAGTATTGAGACATTTGGTAGATCATACTGTTTTCATACACAAACAAAAGGTGACACTGACATTGTGAAATCTAACTCTCTGAGATAACGTTCAAGCAAAGACATCTTTATCTTAAAAATCTTACTCCTTTCTCATACGGTACAATACAGGTTTGTCTATAATCTGGTATTCACCTCGATAGGTTTACTCTTTCTTTAATAATTCCATAACAGCTAAAGAACTACTTTAAAAAATTAAAAGAAAAATACACTCAAATTGTATAGGTTATGTTAAACCATTGTTGAGTGCACAAATTCATGTACCTATTAATCACTGTGTCTGAGCCTAGTTGCATTATAACAAATCTAAATACATACCTATTTTTAAGTGAAATTTACTTGAAGTAAACAAAGCTTTCATTGTCTACTTGAGTATTTAGTAGTATGAAAAGTAATTTTTTTACAAAACTCAAAAACTAAATAAAGAAGTACTATGTCATCAAAAACTTAAGATCTCCTTGGGGAGTGAAAATACAAGTTTTCTTTGACCATCTCAAAAAATATAAAATTAAACTGTTGTATCTTTGTATGAAGATGGTGGATAAATTCTTTCCATCTGGATACGCTATGCTTAACCAGCAACACATCCAGCATTTGAAAGGGAACGATTCTGATATTCAGTAGAACTATAATGTGCACAGTAGTACTTGTTGGTGTCAAAACCAAAAGAAGACACTAGGTCACCACTACATTCCCTTGCACATTGTGAGTAAATGAGCTACTAGGAACTACGGTGCAAATCCTCATTCTCAATTTATTAATTGTGTGACCTACTACAACTCATTTTACCTCTCTTTGTCTCCAATTACTCATGAACAAAGCAGTAATGATTAATATTGATAGCACTCATGCTGTGAAAGTTAAATTAAAATGACCAACATTAACCGCACAGTACAGTACAAAGCCACTGGAATGTGCTCAAGAACTGCAGAAAAGTGCTATTTTTGTATCACCAGGATTTTGCTTTTCCCAAAACCAATACTTGGACAGTTAAGCTAGATTTTCAACTTGATTGGCTTGAGAGCAACCCAAGAAGGAAACACAGTCATCATATGTTTTTGTGAGGCATGGCTTCTTTCTCTCAGGCACAGTTCCTATTCTCCGCTTCCTGGGCACCACAAAAAGAGCATTTTGGCTTTAACATGTCTTTCTGCCATGATATTTCTGTTATGCACACAGCTGATCATGGATTGAAACAAACTGTGAACCAGATTAAACTTCTCCTTTCAGGTGTGCATGCTGAGAATTGCACCCAAATGATGGCAAAGCTGACTGATACAGAAAATTGGTGTCACCGGCCACCTGCCCAGTCGTGGCCAGCTCAGTTTCCCCTGTGGGCTCTGATGCCAGGTCAGATGCTGCTGAGTGGGGGTCCCTGGGGCCCAGTCCCCCAGCCAGGCCTGCAGCCAGCATCATGGAGGATGAACGACATCCTCATGGATCTCATCGGAACCCCCAGCACCCAATAAAACTCCTTTTAA
>NW_022900944.1:7194336-7196923 GCF_012274545.1 Fukomys damarensis | reverse complement strand
TTAAGGGAAGTGGACTAATTGATCTGATGGAGGACTCCAAAGGCCTACCAGTGGTCAGGCATGGTACAGGTACTGCTGCCTCCTCTTAGCCAGATATATAATGACAATCAAGACTAAAAAAGGCTTGAGTATTTGAAAAGCTCAAAATCTGTTATTAAAGGAACCACATGTAAAGCTGATGTGGTTTTTGAAGAGATTAGCACCACTAATAAGATGACAGAATTTTGAACCAGGAGAAGCCTCGAGGGCATCTGAAGAGGCTGCAAGAGTCAATTAATCTCAGGGTTGAGGGTGAAAAAAAAGAGTATACACTTCATCTGAGAAGAGAGCCCCCAAGACCCCTGTTCAAGAAAGGATTTGTTTTCTCATAATTAATTCCATCACACTCAGCAATCCAGAGTCTCAGCAGCCTTGACAGCTGTGGTCTTTGGGGACCTGGTTACTATTTGAGCCTCAACAGACATTGGCATAGTCGGTGCAGTGCTGATTTTCCAGGTACACACATAATGCAAGAATGGCGGGATTATGAAAGCTTCCATCCAGATTTCAAAGGAAAACCTACAAAACCAGGCGAGGTGAACCCAAGAAGGGATGGGCGCATAAATCCAAAGATGCAGTTGAAACCTTGAAAATACAAGCAACACGAAATTGCTTGTGCTGTAGCCTGTAAAACCCTTAACAGTGAAGCTGCCAAGTCCTCTGGAACTCATATCTTATCACCATGTGCCCAGATCCTAGACGTGGAGCTACAGGATTTAAAATTTAGCCTGCTGGGTTTCAGCCTTACTTTGGTCCCATTCTTTTCTACTCCTTTCTTTCAGAATGGGCACATTTACCGGTACCATCCTATACTGTAAATAAGTAACTTGCTCTGTGAATTAAGGGTTTATAGCTCAGAGTTTGCCTTGAATCTTACAGGAGACTGTACATTTGGGTTTCGAAAAAAAACAGATCTTTTGAGAATTTTGAAGGAGGGTTATTGGGTTTTCAGTTGTAGGGAGAGTAGTTTCATCAGATTAGGCAAAAAAGTATGACCTTGTGTTTATCGGAAGATCAAGTATTATTTAATGAGCTAAGTCTAGGTGTTGGACTGACAAGGGGTGGAATGTTACAGTTAAGCTGGGCTGACAACACAGTTGGCTTGAGAGCTTTCCAGAGCATTAAGTAAGCGCACTTCTGTGTGTGTCTGAGTGGGCCACAGAGGCGCGACCCAGGTGCTATCTGGGCCTGGCCCTCTCTTGTCAGGTGCTGCTCCTCTGCTCTGCCCCTAGGCACTAGGAAATGAGGAGCTGTGTGCTGCCCTGTCAGCATAATGTGCACGCCTTAGAGCCACTGATCACGATGGCAGCCTCTGACACCGCGAGCTAAAAAGAAGCCTTTCCCTCCTTTTAGCTCTGAGTGCCAGGCAATGTGTTCCAGTGCCAGGAGAACAGACCAGTATAGACAGCATCATTTACCAGTTTCTTTCCAGATTCCAGGGGTGTAACATTAAGGCAGAAAAGATCCTTGTGCTGAAGAGTTTTGCTGAAAATAAGGACTTGTGGTCACTTCTTCCCTGGCGTGGGAGCATTTGTTGCATCACATGGATTGGCATGAGACTTGGGATAACAGTGGTTTTGCAAACTCGCTCAGACACCATGGATGTGTGCCTTACCATGTTGTTTATGGGTCAAGCGCTATTCCAATCTGTGATTAGAAATGCATTAGAAATATATGGTGCGTTATAAATACACAATGAGGTAAAAAACTCCAGTCTGTGACTTCAGCACCATTTGTGACTCAATTACTGCTCTGGAGGAGATGTTTGATTGAATTAATGCTGAAATTTGTATGGCTTTATTTTTAAAAGAAGTTTTTGCTGTGGAAAGAAAGAAAATAAAAAAGTTGAGAAAGATTTAATGCTGAGAAATGTTTCCATAATTTAAAGAATGTCAGCACATGAAGTGAACGTGTACACCAAGAAGAAAGTGTAAAGGTGGGTTTGCAGATGCCTGGAATTATTGTTAGATGCTGAATTTGATAAATGCAGTTGTACACACATAAAAAAATAAGAGCCTAAACACTTCATGATCACCTTAAAACTTTACTACGACTTCCCAGACTCCTGAAAAAATTAAATAAACATGTAATACTCAGCACCATGTGTTCAAAGAAAACACTTTATTCTTTCCTGCTCTCCGTAAGGAAACATTTTCTTTAAGGCCACTTCTGACCCACTCTGCCCACTTAGCTCATTCTACTCCCAGGACAAAATGTATAACAGGATGATACATCTGTCCTAAGAAAAGAAAGAGGACGAGATGCAAGCCTTGATCACACATAAAGAGCCGCTATGGTTTTGACCTAAAGTGTAGCTGAATGCGCTGCTAGACATGGCCCTGGTTTGATTTTGGTCCCCGAGAGCATGACCCGGAAGAGAATTCTTGCTCACAACTCCTCCCTTATCGCCCGACTTCCTGTACACCACTGGGTGAGTACTTTTCCTCTCTGCCATTTCTGCCTTGGAGTGAAGCAACCGTGGATGGAAGCCTCTAAAAACAATGTTCTGAAATAAACCTCTCTTCTTTTAAGTTGATCTTTCTTGGTG
>NW_022900944.1:7184616-7193836 GCF_012274545.1 Fukomys damarensis | reverse complement strand
ATCAAGTGGAAATGATGGCTAATTAATAAGATAAATATACAAGTAAATGACACAGCCTGATACGTCACCTCTCTCTACAGATTTGTCCCTTTGTATTTTTCAGCAGGAGCTACTTCTATACTCTTACCAACTAAATTCCCCAAATATGCTGAGCTTACACTGGTATCCATGTGTTTAACCCACATGACTGTGGCCGTAAATGGATAAAGCAAGGTGCCCTGGCTGGAAGCATGTAGCATCTATGGGTACCATGAGGAAGTTTTCATCATGTTCTTTTTTCACTCCAACTGCTTTGGGAACATCACTCTCCACTGGAAGGAAGTCAGTTCATGGAGAGACCCTTAAAATGCCCCTCTTTATTCCTATACATTTGAATTGCAAAGAGGCCATGTGAGTCAAGGGCTAAGTCATAAGAGAGGGCACCAAAAGGCTAACAGAGCATCAAGACTACTAGGATTTTTACATTTAAGAACTTCAGGGCTTCACCCGGCCACTGGAAACTTTTGTGCTAGTGAGTGGCATAATGTCATTTAGATTTTAATAGAATCTCTCTGTCTGCTGTATTTAGAAAAATAAACCGTAAGTGGGATAAACAGTCACAAAAGTAAAGAGCCATCACAATCATTCAGATAGGAAATGGATGTCACCTTGGCTGCTATGATAGAATCACAGGTGTGAACTACCAGTGGCTCTTCCGACAAGGACCAGGCAGGAGAAGAAAGATCTCTGTCCTGAGTAGACAAAGGCCAGAGGAGCAGGTCTCTTACCTTCTTCCTACAGAGCTAGGACAGAGAAATTTTTTGTTGTTGTTGTTGTTACTGGTGATAATACAGGCTACCTTTATATGCATTTTTTTTTCAGTCTGGAAGTCTTTCCCTCATTGGTAAATGACTAAACTCCTCCTTGGCCTCTGCAGCTCAGCTAAATGTCCCTAGAACTAGGAAATAGTTAACACTGAAAAACAGCTCCCATCTCAGGCCTCCGGGCTAAGATGAAGCCCTGTATTTGTTTCCCTGAGTTGCCATAACAATTTACTAAAGAACTGGTAACTTCAACGGGAAAATTAATCTTCTCAGATTCTAAAATGAAGGCTGGGGATAGGCTGTGTCCTAGTTACTTTGCTCATTGCTACGACAAATATCAAACCCTCAAGGAGGAAAGATTTATTTAGCGTATAGTTCAGAGAGGTTTCAGTCCATAATTGACTGGCTCCAAGGCGGGGTGGCTCATGGCAGAGGGGCAACCATTCAATTCATGGGAGTGGAAGACAGTGAAAGGAACAAAGGGAATATAACACCTGTCCTGCTTTTCCCTTTTCTGGACTACTTAGGGGAGGCAGCACTTACACCCTTCATCCTAGTGCCCTCGAGCCCAGCATTGCACTATGAATCAATCACATACTCTAAATTCAGCCACCTCTATAAAAGCCCCACTTTGCGGAGACATCTAGACACAAGCCATAAAATTCCACCCCTGGCCACCAAAGACTCACGCACATCCCTTTATGCAAAAGGCATTTAATGCATCTCTAAGTGTTGCCAAAGTCCTAAAAGTTTCAGTGTTACTGAAAATTCCAGAGTCCCCTCTTAAATTTAAGGCAAACTCTTAACTGCAGCCCCTCTACAAATGAAAAGAAAATTAAACACTTCCGACATTCAGTGGCACAAAACAGACATTTCCATTCCAAAGGTACAAATAGGAGATACAAAGGAACAGGTCCAAAGCAAGTCCAAAATCCAGCAGGCCAAACATTAAGTCCTACAGTTCCACTTCTAGCATCCACAGCAATAAGGGGCAAGTCGTGATCTCCAAAGAGTTTGGGTGGCTCCACCCCTGTGGCACTTGTGCTTGCAGCTCTCGTGGCTTCTCTCTTGGGCCATCTCTGTTCCTTCCTTGTGGTTTTCCTCAGACAATTCATGTTTCTGGCTTCTTCAAACTCCTGGGGTCCCCAGTGTACCTTTGGCTTCCCACTCACAGCTTCACACGCTGCCCTCTCAGGGGCGCACTGCCTGGCCTCCCAGGCCTTCTTGTGAAATCTTGGTGGAAACCTTCCTGATGCCACAACTCTTGCATTCTGCATGCAGTAGCCACGCTGGGAGCAGGAGCCAGGCTTCCTTCTCTCTTGGCTGCAGGGGATGAGTGCCCGGATCAGGGAGCACTCCGAACCTAATTCCAAGGAACAAATTCTCTAGGCTACCACCAATCCTGAACGTGGTGCTCTGGGGCTTTCTTCTCAAAGCACAGTATTTCAGTTTTGCAACTTTGAAGCTACAAAGGGTGGAGTCCTTCTTGTGATGCCCTCAGGCCATCTTTTCTACTCTCCTGATCCTTCTCAGCAGGAAAGATCTCCTCTGCTATACTTTTGCAGGCCATGGTATTACTGGAGTTTCTTTTCTGTCCCTACTACAACATTTTAAATCATTCTACTGGGCTTTTTGCATTTGATTCTCAATATAGATCTGGCTCAGCAGCCATCTCATGGCCTTAACATTAGCCTGCCTTGCAATTTCTTCTGCAAGATTAATTAGTCTGTCATCCTTAATCTTAGTCTCAGGTGAAGTCTCTGGACATGAGTAAAATGCAGACAAACTTTCTGCCAAACCATAACATACACTGTTTATACAGCCAAAGCAGTTCATCTTCCCAGAAGAAATCTGCTGAGCCTGGTCTTTACCGGCTTTCTGGTCTTATGATCTCTAACCAGAATCCCCCATACAATACAGCCTAAGGTGCTCCAGCTCTACTTTTTCAGCCAACATCCAAACTTCTCCAAATTCTTTCCACAAGCCATTCCCAAAGACTACTGAACCACATGCTTAGGTATAGTCATGGCAACAACCTTACTCTTGGTACCAAATTCTGCCTTACTTTTCTCATGGCTCTAAGGCAGGGTGGTACATAGCAGAGGGGCAACCATTCATGGCAGGAGAAGACAGCAAAAGCAACAAGTGAGATTCACAGTGTCTTCCTGCACCTCTTATCTTATCCAGACTACTTATAGTGGGTAGCACTCATACCCTCAATCCGAGTTCCCTTGAGCCTAGCATTTCATATGAATCAATCACACACTCTAAATTCAGCCACCTCTGTAAAATCCCTACCTACAACTTCATGAGATTTTGGGAGGACATCTTTTGAAGTTTCTGAGGGAGAATCTGTTCTGTGCTTCTAGTTTCTGACAACTAACAGTAATTTCCATCTCATCTTTTTTATAAAGGCACCAGTGATGAGGTTTGTGACCTGCTAAATCCAAGATGATATCACCTCAAGATCTTCAATTTAAGTCATCTTCAATGACCCTACTTCCAAGTAAATTTATATTCACTGGCATTACGAGTGAGAATTTGGACTTACCATTTTGAGTTCACTATTCTGCTAACTCCTTGATCCACCAGAGAGCTGGTAGCATATAGTATTTATCATGTAGTATTTATCATACTCTCCTATAATTATCTTCTGACTGGTTAGTTTGACCTAATAGATCTGAGCTTGCATGCACATAGTCTTCACTTCAAACCACAGCTCCTGCTCATAATGCAAAATCAATAGCTTCTTAGTGGATAAATAAATTACACATCATGGAGCAGATTTATAAAACAGCAAAAGATTTGGCTGGGTCTCATGAGGCAGTTTAAAGTGACCAGTATCATTACAAGACACACTGGAATATTTGCGTGTAATGTTGGTCTTTTACAAATGTTTTGTCTAAAATTTTCCTCCTCAACACAGTTAATGTCCAGAATGGGTGAAATTATTGGGCAATGGAAGAAAAAAATTCTCAGCCAAAGGACAAGTGTATTTTTAATGTGAGTGGTTTTCAGACCTTTGTCAAAAGTTTAGTTCAATAGTTAAATCACTTCTTCCTTTTTTCATCAGCTATGCATGGTGCTCACATTTTCCATTTACTGTTTTTCAAAATTGGGGTCAGAAACCTCCACGATCCAGAGTAAGATCATATCTAATAGCCATCTCAATGTGGAAAAGGAGGATTGATGAACACTGGATATAAAATCTGAAATCTTGAGAAGTAATAGGAAAGAAGTGACTAGAGATCAGCCTACAGCGACAGCAGTGGGGTCAAAGATCAGAAGCAGAGAGTTGAGGATGTATGACATTTCTGAACATGAAGATGAGAAAGTGGAGAGAAGATAAGTGTGGATAGAGACTCACAGCCTAGAAGTCCCGTAAACTCACATGAGCAGCTTTGTGGGAAAGACTGCTGAGGTCTCCCACTATCCGAGTTATAAAATTTGCTGGCAATTCTGGGACAGCAAGTAAAAAAGACAAAGGCTCACTTACTTTAAGAGCTGAATAATAAATGGTAATGAATAGGGTGAATTGTGAAACATTTAGTGAAAGGCCAACTCAATTTATGTTCATTCTATTGGCTGTATAAGGCATTACTGTAATCAGATACGGCCAAGGCAGGGACATGCAGCCAGTGGAGGACCAGAAACCGATGCTCCCCATAGCAGAGCACCCAGCTAAACTATATATAGTACAGTCACATACTGTAAGTTACACTGCAGCATTTATACAAGAAGCAAGCACAAAATGGCTCCTTTATCATCAAAGACAATCTAACATGCACCTCCCAAAACTGAAAGGTTCAAAATCAGGCTCTGCCTCTACTGCTAAATAGAAAGGGAACTATTTTACTAATCAAATAATAGACTAATAAGGTCTTTATTTTTATGAAAGAAATCTATTTTAAAATAAAGACAATGTGTTGTAGATTAAAAAAAAAAAAAGCTGACCAGACACAAAACAATAGCCTGATTACCATAAAACTTCAAAACCATTTTCTGAGGTTTTCCAACAACTCTCTTCAGAATGCAGTAGATTCTCTGAGCATTTTTCAAGCTGATGAAGCTAAGGTCAACTGTGGCAATTCTTATGAGATGTACTCAGGCAGCAGCTTGCGGATTACATTTCTCTCCCACTCTCTAACCATGGATAGGTTAACTGTTCTCGCATGGGTTGAAGCTACCAGTTCACCAAATGTCTTTTATACCCACCACTCCATCTCGTTGCTACTTGTTTGGGCACACAGAATTTCCAAGTGCCTAGTTACCTATAGACCCTCTTCATCCTCATTCAAAGGAGTCTCTCTTGTCATTATAATGAATCTTTCGTAATCTGACCCCAACTCAACTTGCTTAAAGTTTCTCTCAATACTTCTCAATATGCCTTACCGACCTGTGCCACAAACAAAATCCTCCTGTAGAATACGGCACAACCTTTCCCACATCTCTTCAATTCCCTTCCCTGCTTATCGTGTAATCGATCCTTCAACACTTCGTTCTTCCTTAGAGATTTTTCCCAGGTCCAGGTAAAGTAAGTCATTTCTTCCTCACTACCACTCAAACCTTTGCTGTTATCGTAAGCCTTTGGAAAACGCAGAACGTTTCTCAAGTGCCAGAGAAGATGCTAATCATTTTAATACAATTTGCCTCATTATAATCCTATCCCCAAGTATTATTATTATCATCTCAGCTTTCTAAATAAGGAAATAGAGGCATCCAGAGAACTTGTAACCTTTCACATGTCTCTTGAATTGTGAAGCATCGGACATGTGTTACTGAAATGACTTGACATGTAATTATTACCATCCATGCTCTCGGAGAAATAAAAGCCCTGAAGTCATCATGTGTGTACGTCTCCCAGGGTGCATCACAGAGCCTGGTACTCATTAGGCCAATGGGTCGCATGCACTGAGTGACTAAAGCAAAGAAGGAAAATACAAAGAATACTTTGGGCTATATACTATGTATTTCATCTTAGATCCAAGTCTTCACCTTACTGAAGGAACATGGCCCAAGTTTAGGAAATGGCTTGATTTTGTTTCTGTTTCCTAAAGTCATCTTGATGGTTCAGCCAAAGAAAAGATCTTCTTGTAAATCCATCCAAGGTCTGCATCCCCAAGTCACTCATATAGCTTAGCGCCCACTTCATTCTCATCTGCACTCCCAGGCTCTCCCCAGGAACACCTGTGACTCATACTTCCTCAATGCCAGCAATATCACTCGCCATGGCTTTGAGCTGCCCTTTGTTCCCAGCACTCACCTTTCCATGTTATCATGGTGTCAGCCACAGCAGAGGCAGCACAAGCAGCCAGTGCAGTTTTATAGGACACCCAACTTTTACCAAAGCTGTGCTAGGCGTTGTCCATGAATGGGGCCTGTAATCCTCACTACTGGCTTCAGAGTTCATTATTTTCACACACCATGTTATATAGCAAGGAAACCAAGACATGCAGAGGTTAAGTAACTACCCTAATGTCTTCCACATAACAAATGATTTCTTAGGGGAACAGTACAGTGAACACTTTAGCAACAGGAGAATGGGTATAAACTTTTTAGTATGTGCAGAATATTTTGCCCCCTTTCGCTCATCTCTCTCTCATCTCTGTCTGTATCCTCTTTATCTCCCTCTCCCCTCTCTGGAAAGGTTGATTGCATATCCGTTCTAAGAACAGGCACATTTAAGTCAATTAAAAGAGAAATTTTTCTTGATGTCATTGTGAGTTTAGGACTAGTGAAAAGGCCCTCTTACTGGACTTCCTTAGTTGATGTTATTCTGAAACTGCAGCTGGCCCTCTTCTGTCTCACTTGCTCATTTTTAATGTTATCCTGAGATTCGGGCTAAGGTGTAAACTTTTATACTTTTTATAGGGTCCCAAGCAAGTCCTTACACCCTCCCAATCTCATCTTGCTTCTTTGCGAGAAGAGACTTCTTCAAGGGAGTTGCGTGTCTACAGTGTTAACCTCAGTATTATTTCAGTCATTCCCTAAGTCTATGCCTTTCCTGTATAAAGGAGGCAAAACTCCCAAAGTAGCAAAGAAATCTTTCCTGAAGGCCAAAGCCAGGTACTTCTGGTGCCACAGCCCGATCACAGGAGGTGCACAGCCAGCAGCACCTGCAGCTTCAGTGCTGACAAAAGAAACAGCATCCTTAACACTCACCCTGAGTGCCAGTGGGTTAAAGTTTTTAGCAATGATTCAATTTCATAAAACAGTGTATTGTGCATTCTTTGAGAAACAGTTCCATAAAAATTGTTAAAATTAAAGTTCTAGCACTTAACAGATTAAATTACAAGAAAAATTCACTTAGGTCTGACACATTATTCCCTGGAGAAGCAGAATAATTGAAGTGTTCATAAAACAACAACTTATCACTGCAGAGCATTTTCACAGGAAAAAAAATGCTTTGGAGTTCATGGGTATTCAATAATGAGGCAGACAAGCATTATTCTTGGCTTAAAATTAGAAAAACGGATGTTCTGCATGTGACCTGACTCAGGCAAAACAACAAGCAGGTGGGATGGCTGGAATTTAAATTTTATGTCTTTTGACTTCCATTTCTATTTCTATTAGGCTATTTTCCATCTTGGGGCCAATTATCCCAGCATAGCCATTAGACGCCATTGGTCTTCCTTTTACATTACAACCACAGCAGAGAATGTTGAATTCTTGAACAAAGGAAGCCTGGAAAACTCTGGTGAGAGGCCTGGCCTGACTGAATGATATGGGCTGAGTTCACATGTGTTTTCTGCCTGGGTTTACATGAGCAAATACACATCAAGCAATACTAATGCTTCTCCACCACATATCGGGCCTAAAGTCCACACATATGATTGATGGAACTCAATTAGCACAGCTCTCTGCTGCCTGCTTTCCTAGTGACACCAAGTTATCTCAGCAAGTTACAGCTGCCCTGAAATTTCTCCACTGGCTCCTGCTACAATTGAGTATTGATTGAAAAATTCTATTACTGTACTTAGTTACACAGCTTTCAATAAACAGGTCACAGATGGCCCTGTGGCGGTTTTCAAAGAGCCAAAAGACCTGGGAGCAAAGAGATACCTGAGAAAATTAGCAAGAAACCTTCAGATGCTCAAGCAGCATGCATGGGCCTCCGTGTTTGAGTGCGACCTGGCAATCTGCTACGTACCCACTCGATTCTGGCACTAGAATGAGGAACATCTGCTGGATGAAAAACTGAAAATGTTCAACAGCAACCTGATTGTACTTCAGATAGAAGCAAGAATTAAAAAGAATTAGCACCCAGTGTGTGATGCTTTGGAGGGGCTGATGCATTCAGGATTCAGCTAAGATTACTCAGCACTAAGCCAGGTGCTAAAGACATGTAGAAAGGTCAGATTCGAGTAGCATCTTCAAGAGGCCCCGATCAGGCGTTGACAAATCACTACCAACAGGCCCAATGTGACCTGCCCTTTACTTTTTCAAATAAAAGCCAACCTCACTAATTATTGTATTGTCTTTGGCTACTTTTGCACCACAGTAGCAGAGCTGAGTAGCTGTGATGATTCCATACTCCACAACACTAAGATATCCACTTCCTAGTTCTCCACAGAAATCTCTGCCCACCTTCAGTTTACCCTGCTGTGGAAACCACAGACACTAAGGGATGGTTCAAATGCAAATGGTACACAGCTCTAATCCCTGCACTCCGAGAGTTCCAGGCGGCAGGATTGCAAGTTCAAGGCCAGTCTAGGAAGTTTACTGACTTAATGAGACTCCTGTCTCAAAATTTAAAAATTAAATTTATAAAGGGGATTGGGATTATAGCTGAGTACTGCATTAAAGGAGCCTAGGTTGGGACTGTGGTGAATTTCCACTCAGTAATACTAAAAGAAGGAAATCAGTGAAGAGAAAGATGTGTCTAGTGGAAGAATTTCCTTATAAAGGATGCTAATGGAGACTATAGCAGCTCCACTTTTCTGAGAAGTTTTCCTTCATTTGATCTAAAAGTAGAGATATAGCAAATCATTATGAGGCATGCTCAGAGGGTACTGAATGTAATACAGGAAAGAAGAAAAGGTAGTAATAGAAGCTGAGATCGTACTCTCTGTACAATATAGTGCTAAGTTCTATTATTTAATTCTATCTGCAACTAGGATTGAATGAAGAATGAATGAATAATGCTACATCATTTCAAAGTGATGGAAAGGTCTGTTAAGATTATTTAAAGTGCTTAGCAGGGAATGTGGGACGTGGCACCTGCTCAGTACACTTTAGGTACATTCCGTCCTGGGAGTAGTCTGAGAAAGTGTTCTTACTGACTCCAACCAGAAGTCGGCTTTTCACTGCTGTGACTAAATGTCTGAGGAAGTCAATTGACAAGAAGAAAAGTTTATTTTAGCTCATAGATTCCAAGGTTTCAGCCTGTGGCTGGCACCCCCCAAGACAAAAAAAAA
>NW_022900944.1:7174764-7184557 GCF_012274545.1 Fukomys damarensis | reverse complement strand
AGTAAAGAGCTACAAAGGAGCTAGGGCTAGACATAGACCACAAGGCCACACTCCCATGATCCCCTTCCTCCTACTAGGCCCCACCTCTTGATTCCATCACCTTCTGGTAGTGCCATCAAATTAGGGTCATCAGGGGATTAACCCACAGGTGGATTGGAACCCTCCTGATTCAATCCTTTTATCAACAAACCCACTGGCACACCCAGAAGTGTGTTTTACTAAGTTCCTAGGTGCTTCTCACTCCAATCCAGGCAACAATCAAGAGAAACCATCACAGCACTCTTCGGCAACAGATTCTTTTCCACATATTTCCTGTCATCCATACTTTACACAGGGATTCTGGATACAGTGGAGACATGCGGTCATGGCTCCGGTGACAACACTGAAATTACAGTGTAGCCTACTTGTCAGAGTGAGACTACAGTGTGAAAGCAAAAGTCAGGGTTTAAATCAGCTCCGCATTCTGATCATTTAAATACACAGCTTATGAGACCCATTAACTATGGAGATATTTGGAAAAATCTCAACAACAACAACAAAAAATCTCCTTTCATTTCTTCTGAAAAAGGGTATTAGGTATGAAAGTTGATTTAATTGCAGTTTGAAAGTCCAGACCAAGTTTACTTGCTCTTTCCCAAAAGCTGCATGGATTTTACATGTCATAATAATGGCTTTTAAGGCTTAGATCTTTTCATGTTTAGCATAGTGTGATATGCAAATAAGTACTTAATAAACACCTTCTGAGGAGGATAACGGTGTGATCTGGGAAGTAGTCTGAGCTACTGGCCATGTGTACTTAGCTGGAGAAATTGTCTTTCCTTACCCCACAATATCAATTCACTCCCGATTAATACAATTCATCACATACGCTTCACACTCCTACAGTCATAAACACTAATTACTTTGTCTGAATTATCAACATGGGGCCTTGTTTACAAATGCTTGAGTCTCCCATTTGGAATAAATCTCCCCTTTGCCCAACACAAATCCATGTTCATACACTAAATATGAACTCGTGCTTTTTGGTGTTGTTAGGAAAACAATGATAAAGTGGGCTTCCAATGTATTTCATTATTCTAGAAGCTTATGTAACTCTCCCTTTCCTTACCCTTGACACAATACAGATGCATAACTTGCATCATCTGGCCTTATCTCATCCCCAGAGGCTTTACAAATTAGCCCGGACTGCTAAAAAATGCAAGATTTCCTAAGGCAATGAAACACAGTATGTCTTCTCTATCAGCCAGTGCCCAACCTAGGACTTACCACTCACTATGTTAAAAAATAATAATAAGAGTAAAAGTTACATAGCTTGTTTCTGGAAAAACAGAACAAGCCTGAATGCTCACATATTATTAAAGGATAGAGAGGAACTGAACACAATCCAATCCAAGTATGCAAGATTTCCTAAGGCAATGAAACACAGTATGTCTTCTCTATCAGCCAGTGCCCAACCTAGGACTTACCACTCACTATGTTAAAAAATAATAATAAGAGTAAAAGTTACATAGCTTGTTTCTGGAAAAACAGAACAAGCCTGAATGCTCACATATTATTAAAGGATAGAGAGGAACTGAACACAATCCAATCCAAGTGGGAGATGGGAGAGACAGGGTTGGTTCCATCTAGTAGGCCAGCCCATAACTCGCCCCAGCTTCTGAAGCTTTTCCGCCAATCCTTTACATTGCAAGACTTAAGGATATCATCCCAATATGACCTCATCTTACACTACAAGATACTCATTCCTATTCTCCCCTACCTCCCCCCACCCTATGTATGTGTTTAGATTTCAATCCTTATAAGACCTCCCATCATGTTGGATTATGCATTCACTTCCTTCCACTGTTATCTCATCTAAACTAACCATACCTGCAATTAATCTATGTCCAAATAATGTCATGTTCTCAAATTCTGAGGATTGATTTTAACATATGAATTTAGTTCAACCCTTAAAAGTGAGTAAAGCTGAAAGAACACTGTGCATGAGTTAGTTGTATCTGCTCGGAAATGTCCATGAGTCCTTGGTGACATGAGATATCTCAGGAAAAAACATTACAGAATGGAACGATGAGGATACAGGTCACGTGCTGTCTCCTTATGACTTTCATCTTCTCCTATTGCAAGTCTGTCTCAAGGAGCATCAACGGCCTCTTGACTGTCCCTGGTGCTCACCAGCCCCTGTGAAGTTGGAGGGGGAGCTGGAGCCTCATGGATCTCTTCTAGTTCAGCTCAGATGTGGGAACTGCCATAGCTTCTGACAGAGCAAACACCAGGTAGGAAGCCCCAAAGCCCAGCACTGGACAACCCCAGGAAAGATGATAGAGTCAGTAAATTGAGACTAATGGACAAACTCTTATGACTGTTAAGACTGGAAGGAGCCAATGTGCACAACTTGCAGTCAAGAAGCTGAGGCCCAGAACACATGGGCCTGAACTGCTGACTCCCTAAAGCAGTGTGGTTACAATGCACTTTGAAAAAGAAAAAAGCAAATCATCCGCACTGACATCAATTATGAAGAAAAGAAATGCAGTGATTTGGAAAATTAGGCATGGGTGAGTGCTGTTAGTTTCCTAGGGCTGCCATAAAATAAAATAAACACCTTGGTGGATCTAACAACAGCAATGTATTTTCTCCCACTTGAGTTAGCTGGAAGACTGAAATGATGGCTTTGGCAGGGCTGTGTTCCTTTCCTCTGGAGGCTCGCAGCAAGAATTTTCCCTTTTCTCTGCCTAGCTTCTGTTGGTAGTCAGCACTTCCTGTCTTACAGCTGCATAACCCAATCTCTGTCTTCATCTTTGCATGGCTGACTTGCTTTGTGTGTCTGGATTCACATGTAACTTCCCTCTTCTTACAAACTTACAAGTCATATTGGATTAGAATCCAAGGGTCTGATCTTAACTTGATTACAGCTGCCAAGACTCTATTCTAAACAAGGGCACATTCATAGGTGAAGGGGGTTAGAATTTCAACAATATTTTTTGAAAAGGTGTAATTCAACTCATAGCAGTGAGTATTAGAAGAATAAAGTTCTACAACTGGATTTATCTCTGAATAACTGTTTGATGCCAGGTGTATCTTTAAATCTCTTCAGGTGGAAGGTGTTACATCTTTAAATTTAGATTAGTGTTTTTTGTAACTTCTAGAATTAGAATATCTTCCATAAAAATGCATATAACCAAGCATACAAAATTTCTAGGGGGGTTCAGAGGCCTCCTACAGCACTGAATCACTGAAATCAATTATCCCAGTCGATCAGAGTCTCTTCAAACTTGGCCAAGTTGCAATGTCATTATTTATCCCCATGTTTTAGTAACAGTTTGCTCAAGTTTTGTGAGATTTCTGAAGTTCTATGGCAGGGATATCACTCTTCAGACATTGAAAAAAATAAGAAAAAGAAAGTTTTTTTTATCCCCACAAAATGCCAATGCTAGTGGTTTGGAGGAATGAATATGGGCTGTTTTCTGAATCAGAGTGTCCTCGCTCTTATGAGCCTGGGGTAAAGCCTCAAGAAATGAAAGAGTAGCCACCTTCTGCACCCACCCTAGCAATTCTGAGGTGAATATCCTCCTCAGGAGCTTTTATAGATCTGCTTATTAAGCTGTCCCTGAACAAATAATTCTACATACTTTAGATGACCCTCAGAAGCCTGTGTTCAACTACTGAGAAAACTCTGACACTTCTTGACCAGGTAGTAAAAGTGCTCTGATTACCATTTAGCAAGTGTGGAACAATACTGCATCGACTCCCTCAGCACGGTGCTTGTTGAAAATGCATAACCTGCATTTTTCTACATCACATTGCCGTGTGACGTCTGCCCATTACATCTGTCATCCTTCTCACAAGACTGTAAACAATTCGAGCTAGGACTCATGCTTCATTTCTGTGCAGTCCTCAGCCTAGAACTACACATCACAGTAAGCATGCTAGAACAAGGATGAAGTGTCGAAGGAAAACAACTTAGGAACCACTCACTTAGGGTCATGGAAGTGGCCTGCATGCTGCACACATAATTTTAAATATTGAAAAAATGTCATTAAATGATACATAATTTTTCAAATGATGCTGAATAAAGAGAAAAGAAAGAAAGATAAAGGCCAGCACTAAAAGATAGGATAAGAACAAAGACCAAGAGTGAAAAATACAAAGTGACTGAACGGAAGAAATGATCATAATGAATCAGGGGCATCCTGCACCCAATAAAAATGGGATTGTCTATGTTGATCAGTGTCCTTTATGTGGGCCATGTGCCTATTCTAGCCCATAGGCTCCGAGAGGAGTGGAACCTACCACGTAAGGGCTGGGCCAGAGTGTCTGGTCATTTATATCCTCTGCTGCAGTGACCTCAGGAGATATGTGCGCTCCCATGGCATCCCCATAAGAGGCAGGGCTGACACAACATACTGCAGGCTTTATGTGAGCAAGAATCAAAGCTAAGAGCTGCTGACTGCAAGATTTAGCATTCAAACAACAATGTATGTTTCTCTATTTTGATTAATACAAGGACATATCAAATACAATGGATGGAACTGTATGGATCTTGACTTTATGATATATTTGATCCTAGCACACAAAAAAAAATGAACTCAGTTTATTGTGCTACTGAATTTTCTAAATTGATTAGTATTTCCTGGCCTCCTTCGCTTCAGATACAATTATATGATATACTGTGCTCCCTGATCCGAAGCCCAAAACACCTTGAAAACAGTCATCTCATTAAGAAGACCTTAGCCAGCTGCCTGTTTCTAACTTGCATGAAGAATCCTTTTCATTGCAGTAACTTAGAAAAGAGTTATTACAATATCATCTGTTGAAATGATCATATATTGTCTAGAAAAGCATAATATTTACTGAGTTTTCATGTAAAAATTGGTCTCCAATTTCAACTGCTCCTCTTTAAGCATTATCCTTTTGGCATCTCGATAAGATCTTCAAAGGGAGTATATTTCATTTCCTTTGATTTTAGAATTTAACTTGTTCTTGCAGTAATCCTTCAAAGTAATAACCTCAGCACTCAGAATTCTTTAAGAGGCACTTGAGGACAGCAATAAGAAAACAGACAGTAAAATTTAAAAATAGTTCAGAGAGCTGGCGATTTAGCTCAGTGGTACTGTGCCTGCCTTGCATGTGCAAGGTCCCAAGTTCGATCCCCAGTACCAGAAAAAAAAAAACAGTTGAAATGCAACACATTTTATTATCATTTCTGTTTAATATATATGTATAATGTATAAAGATATGAGAAGTAGAATGTTACCAAAAGCAACAGATTAAAAAGAAAAACACCTAAATCTAGTACTATTTCTGTCATTAATCTTGTGATCTTGAACAAATAAATGATTTGATTTTTGTTGTTGTTGTTGTTGAGAAAAGTAAGCAAGATTGGAAATCGAAGTAGTAAGCACTGAGATTCTGAATAGAGAGAGTCCTGGGTATGAAATGTGGCATCTACGTTTATTCATTCTGGCTTGAAGAAAATCACTGACCTCCACAAATCTCAAGTGACTCAGATGTAAAAGAGAAAAGTATCCTACCTGTTATAGTGAAGTCCAATAAGATAATATATGTACGAGTGCTTGGCCTAGCTCTCAGTAAATGTCACACAGATACAGGTGTTATCCTTATTGCATTATTATAATGTAATATATGATATGTGATACATAATGCATAATATAATATGTATCCATGTACATTTATGCCACAGTGGATAGTAAATGTTTAAGCACAAATTTATGTTATAATATCAAGACGCTTATTATACAACTGAGGCTTTAATGTTTCAATTATAGTTTTGATAATAAACAAAGTCATATAAAAATGTTAAATATTGTTTGTGTATTAAAAATATGTTAACTAAGCAGCATAAGTGTCAATTGTGGATCTGCAGGGGATTAATAGTAAAGCATGCTGGGGATAAACTTTATTGAGGCCTAATTCTTACAGAATTGACTCAACCTTTGCTTAAGAACAGAAAGCCTTGATTTTATCACCTCTGTCTTTGGACTTGACTGTAATTAGTCACAGGATGGAATCTGATTAGTTATGTGAACCCGTACATATCATTTTAACATCTACGAGTCTTAATTTTCTCCTATGCAGACTGTGGAAAATAACAGCATCCAACTTGCTGCCGTTGTGTGGGAAATGTTGCAAAGAGAAAATGGCAAGCACAGAGCAGAGGACGCACTGAACGTAACAAACACTGGTCAGAAACCGTAGGCATTGCTGCTGTAGGCGTGTAGGAGTCAAAGCTGTGTACTCTGCATCCAGATTGCTGGACCCTGACGTACTGCTCAGTAATTCTTTGTATTGGTATCTATTTCTAACCCCAAGAAGAATAATATTATTCTAATATTATGCTTTATAAGATTCATATGGAAATGAAACAAGATGATACATTTTGAAGACAGTACTGCTATATGGTCCATTTATCGGCAAGTAACGTATTGACTATTGTGATTATTAGGACAGGTTAAAGTATTTTTTTAAAAAAGAAGAAAGAGCTTTAGATACTATATTAGTCATATTTTGACTAGATATATATCCTCAGGAGACCCCCTGTGACTCAGCCCACCTCCTAAAAGCACATTCAACTAGGAATCCAACAGTGGATTAATCCATCGATAAGCATAGGGCCCTGGATCAAATCACCTCCCAAAAGCCCTACGCTCAAACAAATAAGACTTTTGGAGGACATTATAAATCTAAACCATAATAGGCAAAACTCCCTTAAAGGAGAAAACAAACAAAAATGGCTTTGTTTCTCTTTAGGTACTGAAGAATTTCATGGAGACAGGAAGGAGCCGGCATGGGAGCTGTACGCTAGAGGTTTGTCTGAAAAATCTATGTGGATGCTTATAGCTCAGCTATACATAAGATAAATAGGATACTAATGGTGACAGCCAGCATCATGAGGTTAGTAAAACTGCAAAATTCAGTCAGTCACTGCCCAAGAGAAAGGGGAATTTGTTCTTAGTAACTGTAACACAAATGTTCTGTATTCTATAAAACAGGATACAAATATTATCATTGGTACTACTGCTATACAATATCATGCCTATAGGATATTATTCACTCATCTTTCCAAAAGACATTTATTTACTGCTTTTCTGCTGTGCACTAAACATGATCCTAAGCTCTGGAGATTTAGTAGTAAAAACAACACATGCACTCTTGCACTCATAGAACTTTTGGCTTAGAGAGGAGATGGGCATTATAAAAAGGCAGACAAAAAATGTAACTGCAGATTACGAAAAAGGCAATGATGGAAGGAGAGAGGGATTAATAGTATTTAAAAGTGGAAGATTTGAGATTGGGTTTAACTCTAGTCTTCCCGCTTACAAATCTTTCTGTGCCTTAAGGTGTTCTATAACTGGGGATAATGAATTACTTGCTCCATAGAGAGAATGAGAAAAGAAATTAGTGCATACAACATGCCCCGTGTTCAGTAAATATTGCTTATTTTATTTTAATTACAGGAGTTTAATGGAAAGGTACTTTGTTCACCTTAACAAATATATCCAAGTGGCAAATCCCAACAGTACCATTTAATCTTTCTTTGAATCTATACCTATATGCAAAATTTGGAGATAATAGTGTTCATTTCATAGGGTTCATTTAAGAATAAAATAAGTTAATACATAGTGAAGACAGTGTCTGATTTATGTTCAACACATACATCAATTTCCATCACTCCTCTGGGTAGAGGACCCTACTAAGATGTAATTTATACACTATGCAAAATATAAAGTCTTGTTCAAATTTGCAGTTGTTAACAAGATGCCCATAAAGAAACAGATTCTCGTTTTTTGGAAAGAAAAGTACCTGATGATGTCATTAGTTTTAGTTGACTATCGTCAGGCAGGCAGCCTCCCAGCTATCCTGATAGCAAAGATTCATCCCTTCTGAAAGTTTCTAATCTCCATTGGCAGATAACAAATAAATGGTATGGGAAATTTCATATCCACAGGAAGAGTGATGCCTAATCTAAAATGATTTATGGCTTGAGTCACATGGTTATTATTGACAATTCCTCAATTATATCTTGGGCATTTTCCCAGTCATAGCGTCTTCCCAGTCTAAATAAAATAGGATCAGAAATGCCAGGTACTGAGGCAATTATAGGCAATTGAAAAAGAGAGAGAGAGAGAATATAGTTGATAAGGTCAAGTTAATTGCATAGGAAATCTTTATCATTATCTAGTTCTTGATATAACTGCAAAAAATATTTCGAAGTACCTATAGGCATGTTTGAATTGCTACCTTAGGAGATACCTATCATACAATGAATACAATTCAGAATCATTTTGAGTGTTTTAGGTATTTTAAATGCCATTTTTTAAAATCTTGACTTGTGTAATGCCTTTCATGGTATGAGTTTTACAAAGCAAGAAATGTGCTTTTTTCTAATGAATTTGATTCTTCTTCTGGATGTTCTTTAAATAGCTTAGTGTGTTCACAGAGGGCACAGTCTCTGAGTCTACTAAACACAAGGAGATTTTCTTTAACCTGTGAAACAGTGAATTGCCGAAAGCAATATGCTTCCTAATAATGCTCTGGCACAGCTAGGTATTTTATCTGTTCCTTTTTGCCCTCTGTCGCTCCCTTAGTACCTGCTTTCAATCTTTTCTCCAGGTGTACTACCAGATACAGCACAACAGAGTGGAGGATTATCCCAGGTACTGCTACCACATCTTCACAATTCAATTTACCTTTTCAATCACCACGATGATTTATGCCAATGAAATTGCTGAATTCTTTTGTAGAGGAGACAAACCGGTACCCAAATTACAATATTAGAAAGTGGTTAGCATGAACACATGTATTCCATAAGAATATGATATAAAGACACAAAAAGATACAGACAGAGATATATAGGGAACAGGAAAAGATCTAACATAGCAGTCCTTCAGAGAACAGTGACTATTAAAATTTCATAGACAAGGATGTACTTACCCAGCAGACTGAATATACCTCGTGTCTAGTGTAGGGTGAGTACACCACAGTTGGCCTTCGGTTTTTGTTAGGCCTATGTGACCTAAAAGTGGATTTTCATTTTTAAATGTAAAATATTTTTAAAAGACTTACAGAAACAGTCATGTGATACAAACTAGCACTCCATTTCGCCTGTTGGCCACAACACCTACAATATTTACTATGTATCCACTGGGAGGGAAAGTTTGTAGACTCTTGGCCTATTTACTACTGATAAAGCCTTACACTTCTCCTTTACAACATTCCTTATACAAATGGGCATGTACTCCCTGTGTGTCTATTGTCCACCAGGGGCTTCTTCGGGGTGGGGCCAGGCTCTGTGGCTTTTACATAGTGTATTCCCAGCCCCGAAACAAAGCACCTAACACATCAAAATCACTCATCAATTTCACTGAAATCTTAACAAATGAAAATGAACTCTGATACACACAGAGGGACTTCCCTGCCCTTAACTGTTGGTATGTCTCAAAGTGAAAGTGAAAACCAAAGACAAAGGACCTGCTCAAAGTCATACAACCAAACCCCGGAGAGAAAAGGGGTCAGTTTAGCGATTCTGACTCCTATTCTAGTGAAATACCACTGGAAGCTTCCTTTTACCAAGGGAGAACGGAGTGATTTTTTTTCAGATCTGGTTTAAACACGTCTGTGAAGTACAGAGAAGCAGGGAGGAGCACTCAGTTAAGGACCCGCGGAATACGTAGGGCAACTTGGTAACGGTAAACAGTAAGAGATGGCTCTATGGGAGCCAGCCAGGGACACTGAACGCATACACACAGGCAAACAAACAGAAGCATGTCTGGAAGTA
>NW_022900944.1:7152995-7174432 GCF_012274545.1 Fukomys damarensis | reverse complement strand
TTACACTTCTCCTTTACAACATTCCTTATACAAATGGGCATGTACTCCCTGTGTGTCTATTGTCCACCAGGGGCTTCTTCGGGGTGGGGCCAGGCTCTGTGGCTTTTACATAGTGTATTCCCAGCCCCGAAACAAAGCACCTAACACATCAAAATCACTCATCAATTTCACTGAAATCTTAACAAATGAAAATGAACTCTGATACACACAGAGGGACTTCCCTGCCCTTAACTGTTGGTATGTCTCAAAGTGAAAGTGAAAACCAAAGACAAAGGACCTGCTCAAAGTCATACAACCAAACCCCGGAGAGAAAAGGGGTCAGTTTAGCGATTCTGACTCCTATTCTAGTGAAATACCACTGGAAGCTTCCTTTTACCAAGGGAGAACGGAGTGATTTTTTTCAGATCTGGTTTAAACACGTCTGTGAAGTACGGAGAAGCAGGGAGGAGCACTCAGTTAAGGACCCGCGGAATACGTAGGGCAACTTGGTAACAGTAAACAGTAAGAGATGGCTCTATGGGAGCCAGCCAGGGACACTGAACGCATACACACAGGCAAACAAACAGAAGCATGTCTGGAAGTATGTAACCCACAGAGCTCTACTTGTTTTATTACAAATAGAGCAACAGCCGGGTCATACTCCTTCATTCTTTCAAACTCCCTCCACTCTCAGCGCATCTCCCTCACGTCACCTTTTTATTTCCATTACAACAGTCACAGGAGCGCGGAAGGCCACAACGCAGGCATATCAGGAATTATTTTTCAGACATAGTTTAATTTCACCTTGACCACAACCTAGAAAAGACGGAGTTAAGGTTCACAAAAGGAAGAAGCAACAGAGGTAGAATTCCAAGTGAGTCTTTCTGACTGGGACTCTGGTCACTGCAGCCGTTACCTTTAATTAGAAACACCCACCCTGACTACTGCTTTGACCCCCAGTGCGTGTCCTAGTCTTTATGTCCTCATTTCCATTTCATTGATTTAAAGCATATTTTACCTTTCAGAATGAACCACATCATACCACCTTTTAAATCACATATTAAAAAAGAATGACCTTAAATCCCTGACGCAGGTTTGAAATGTATGAACTCTGAAATAATTGATATTAACATTCAATGACTTTCAGGTGATATGCATTTAATTTATTTATAGAACACTTTTCTCTATAAATGATTTGAAGAAATGCAGAATGAAAGACACGTAACACTATCTTGTAAAATCTATAAAGAGTAATCTCAGTAGAATAATTCAATATTAATGAATGGAACCCAAAAAAATTCTCATGAAAGAAACTTTAAGTACTTGATCCCAGTTGGAAGGAATCAGAGTGAAAATGCTACTCGTTTCAGTTACATAAAAATTAAACTATGAAGATACTACAAAAACTTGAAACTAAATGACACAAAAAGAAAATATTATCATTAATACGACAAAGATCAAAGTTTTGTTTTTAAACAGCTCCACAAATAAGTCAGAAAAATATTAAGACATGAAAGAGAGCAAAGGACTTCCACTTCCTCCCATGGAAATGCAGCCAGTACAGGCGTAGACCTCTTCTACCATGAACAACCGGAACTATATACAATGAATGAGATACGTGCTTCACACACCAAACAAGCAGCAAAGGATACCGTGCCCCACGGAAAGGAAGTGAACAGGCGATTTCTAAAACAGCCTCAGCTCTCCGCCAGAAGGCGCTTTCCAGGGAAGAGCACAAGATGAGTATCGCCAAGAAACAATAAGGACACAAAGTCGAGACTCTGAAGAGGCAGAGGTGTGTGCAATGACAACAGTCCCGAAGAGAACAAATCGAAGACAGAACGTTTCCACAATCTCTTTGGACGCCCCTTGAATCTTCGAAAACAAAGCCATGCATCTGTGGTTTGATAATCTGAGAAGCTAGTCAAAGAAAACCTAACAGCGTCCTATGTCCTGAAGAAATGATTTTGAACGCAATAGGCCTGGAAGATATTCAAGTTCTAACCAGTAAGAGTTAAGAGAACTAATAATTTTCTGGGCAATTCAGTAGAGAGTCTAGGAAAACAACCTTCAGAAATAGGTGTAATTGAGACATAAGGGAAAGGCTACATCAGCCTCATCAAAAATAAAACTCAACAAGCCATAACACTTCCAAAGAACTTACCAAATAACTTATTGTAGTTAGAACAAAATGTGGGAAATTTCCACTTTAAGACACTCTCAAAAAACATAAAGATGTTGAAGGCAAGTAATTATCAGGAGACTGGTGCATAAAACCTACAAACTAAATGACGGGTCATCGTTTACCAGAAAGAAAGGCAGATGAGACAACGCAGGGCCCTCCTGCAGTGAAAATATACTTAAAATACTGGCCTCAAAAAATTCTCTTGCCAACGGCCTGGATTTAAATGATTCAGATTTGGAGGAATTTATTTTCCATGCACTGTCCAGAACAATATAGCAATCAGTCTGGAGTTAGGAGAGCCTAATAACTCAGTGTGTTAACAACAAAGGGAGGCTGCTTTTGCAGACATCAGGGAGACAGCGGAAGAGAGCCCATGAGCTAACTCTGACCCCATGACTGCACTCTTGCCTGGGGCCTTGTCGTCCGGGAATATGCATCACCTGAGACCTCACAGTGCAAAGGAAAGGCTTCACTAAAATACTTAAACTAAGGCACTAAAAAAGAAACAAGTCAACTAAAAACAACAACCAAAAATAATAACTCGGGGTAAGGTGTGAGTCACTATTTTGGGCTGCTTCACTGTATTATATAAAATGCTGTTTCTCCTCTAAAACAAAAAACTATGGGCTATAAAAGAAATAGTTGTCTCTCTCTCTCTCTCTCTCTCTCTCTCTCTCTCTCCCTCTCCCTCTCCCTCTCCCTCTCCCTCTCCTCTCTCTTCTCTCTGTCCTCTTTCCTCTTTCCCCTGTCTTTCTCTCAACAAATTTCAAAAGCAAGAAATGTAAGTTGCTTATGAGAAAGTCTAGATACTGAACTTAAAGGTTGCAGAACAACTACATTATGTTCAAAGACATAAAGAAAAGCATTCTTGAAGTATATAAAGGCAGGGTGACAATATTTCATTAAATAAATAACATGACTGAAAATTTAAAAATCTTTTTTTGAAAGAATGAAATGGTTGAAGAGAGGGGAGGGGAATGGGAAAAAAGAAGAAATAACATTTATTATGTACAGCTACAAATTCCCTATGATGAATGTGAGCACTGTGTGTAGCAAATATATATAATTAAATTCTGCAGTATAAAAACTTACTAACAGAAATGACTACTATCTTTCAAAAACTAATTTGAGCTGGCAGAAGGACCATCAAACCTGAAGACGAATGAACAGACTACAATATTTTAAGAAAAGGAGAAGGAGAAGAAGCAGGAGGGGGAGGAGGAGGAGGAGGAAGAGGAAGAAGAGTTTGAGACTTAGAGGGACACCGGAAGTGCACTTAAAATATGCACAACTGAAGTACAGGAAAGAGAGGAAAAACACAGCGGAACAAGATCTCAGGGATCCACCACACAACGGGTTAGTCACTTCCTTTTTAGCTGGACATAAAACCCAACACCTGCAGGCTAAGGAAGGAGAGGTGCTATTAGGGCTCACGTTACTATGCTGTTCTGCCCTGAAGCAGCTGACTATGTACTTGACAGGTTTGTTGTGAGCCAACTTGTTTATAAGAACATTTTATATTAAATGAAAATTTTCCATGTAAAAGCAAGTAGCCTTAAATGGGATTTTAATCCACATGGAAAAAATATTAACCTAGTTACGGGATTATAAAAGATAGAATAAATGCATATTTTATCTTCTTTTCTCTCTTAACAGATTTATAATGCAGTTGTACAAAAACAATGTGAAATTATTTATGTCAAGGCTACAACATATATAAATATATTTGATAAAACTTTACACATAGATGGGTGGAAGTAAAGCTCAGATCATGGTAGGGAAATTACATTAGATGGTTACTGAAATCAGAAGGGTCAAAAGAGAGCTAATAACGCTAAATAAAAAAGCTATTATAAAAAATTTATAAGAATATAATTTCTCTTGGCTATTTTAAAATACATAAAATTATATAAGGAAATAACTATAACAATGCATTTTGTATTACACATAGATGTAATATGTATAATAAAAATGGCTAGAGAGGAAAGAGAGAATAAAGCTATCAAAGAGTAACATTTCTATATTTCAGTGCAATTAAAGCAGAATAAATTTGACACTTATTTTCATTAGCTACATACAGTAAGCCCCAGGGCAGCCACTAAAAAATAACTCAAAACATCAAATGAAAATAATTATTAAAGTAATTAAAATGTTACACTAGGAAGTAGCCAGTTAATGCAAAAGAAATCATTAATGAGAAATAGTGCTTTTTAAAAAGGACACAAAAAATGTAGAAAAAAATGTAAAATGGCGGCACAAATCCTATTCAACCACACAAGCAACAGTCAATGTGAAGAGATTAAATATTCAATCCAAAGATAAGTTATGGACATTTTTAGTCTATATTTTTTTAAGCCAGAAAACAAAGACACCTCTTTTTTTTTTTTTCCTTTGGTGCTCGGGCCCTTGTGATTGTGAGGTAGGTAGCAGAACCCCTGAGCCAAATCACCGGCCCAAAGACACCTCTTTAGTATGGGGAAAAAAAACATTTCTACAACTCTTAGCCAGTGGAAATGTCCCTCAAAAATACAGGCAAAGTGAAGAATTTTTTAGACATACAAAAGCTGAACAACTTTAACACAAGCAAATCAGTGTTCTATTGAAGGAATGAAGTTCTTTGGGCAGAAGAAAAGTAATACCAGAGAGACACTTTATTCTTAACAAAGTTGTCAGGCACAGTAAATGTGTAGGCAAGAAAAGGGTGTCTTAACTCATTTTTACATTTTTTAATCTAAAAATTTTAAATGAAAAATAATATATCTAAAGCTTAGGATATGTAGATATAAAATATACAACAATAAGAACACAGATATTGGAATATTAGATTTAGAAATTTTTATTTTATTTTTAAATAATTTATACATGAACTGGATTAATAGTACTTGAAATTTCTAGGAGTTAAAATCCTACATTGCAAAGCATATAGCTACCATTGAAAATAATAAAATAAAAAGATATAGGCAATAAGCCAATAGCATAGATAAAATTAAATAGTAAAAATAAAATTTCTTCACCTACAAAGAAATCATGAAGTCAGTTTTGAAAGAATGAATAAAGAAAAGGTCCAACAAATAGGATACAAATAGCCAGATGGTAGATGAAACCTGAAAGGAAATTTAGTTTAGGAGTGTTCATTTTTCCTTTATTTGTAATAGCCAAAGACAAAGCAAATCTGTGAACAACCCAAATGTTCATGAAAAAGAGAATGGATAAACAAGTTATGTGGTCTACAACTAAATACTTTTCAGCACTTAAACGAGATGAACTCTTAATCTACCCAACCATTTGCATATAACTGAAGAATATTATCCTGAGCTAAACTCTTTGTCATAAGTAATATATTTTATGACTCCACTTATATAAAATTATAGGACTAGCAAAAGTATTATTGTGAAAGAAATAAGAATAAGGGTTGTGTCAGGTGGACGTCAGACAGGAGGTGCTCACAAAGATTTTCTGGAACACTGGGAATGATGTAGCTTTATAATGAGGGGATTACACAAGTACATTTCATTTTTACTGCTTACTAACAACACATTTATGGTCCATATCTTTAACTATATGCCAATTACATGTCTACTTACAAAACTTTTAAATAGGCAAAGCAAATTAATACAAGAAAACATGTAGAAGGAAAAGCACACAAATGGAATTAAAAAATCAACCACAGTAGTAACAAAAGGTTAACTTTACAACAATAGAATATTAGTTTTTTACACCAAAACAGACAACAAATTTAGGAGATAATATTCAAACTGGCAATGTGTGGATAAACATTCTCCATCCACAGTGGGGAGGAACTAAATTAGTTTAGCCTTTGTTGGCAGGCTCCGACCCAAAGATTCTACTTTTAGTATCAATTCAGAGAAAATAAATCAGAGATGTAGACAAAGATCAATGTTAAAGAAATCATGCAAAACATTATTTATAATCCGGTGAAACTATGAACAATCTAAATGCATAATACATTCTAAGAGGAATAAATCAGAAAGCAGAAATATATTATTTATGATAAAACATGATATACAAGAGAAAAGGTCAAACTACAAGGGAATTATGTTTCTCTGAATGATGAAATCATGGCTATATTTGCATGTTTTCATTTTTAAAATTTTCTCAGGTGTTTTTCCTCTCACAACAAACATAAACACCTATTAGCCAGGCGTGGCGCACGCCTGTAATCCCAGCACTGGGGAGGCTGAGGCAGAAGGATCGCTGTGAGTTCAAGAACAGCTTGGGCTACATAGTGAGTTCCAGGTCAGTCTCAACTACACAGTGAGACCCTGTCTCAAAAAACAAACAAACAAAAAAAGTACCTCTTAAAATGATACACACAAAGTCTAAAAAGTTGGAGGTCAAAGTCCATGTAGAAAAATAGGTTTCAAAGATGTTTCTTTAAAAAAGGCAAAGCATATATGTTTCTGAAATTCACGGCAGACAGGGAAGAAAGGGGAGGGTATGATAGATTCTTTCACAGAAAGAAGAGAGAAAATGTATTTCCAAGTGACGATTAAAAGTTTCCGGAGTATTTCCCCATAGCATTTCTTTTTTTTTTCTTCCTTCTGTGTCTTCCCTCATTTTGCCTACTGATGTTGTCCCTTCGGTTACCTGGAGAATGTAGACAGAAAAAAGTATTGCCTTGCAACTGATCTCTGCTCTTGCCACCCATCTGTCCTCACTCGGGTATCTCAGAACATCCAACTGACAGACTGTCTTCACTGAGTCTTCAGGTGCTCAGAAGCAGACTCTGCTTCCTTAAGCTATGTTCGTAAGAGGTTACCGCCCTGTCTGGAACACACAGGCACTGACTCAACATCAGTGCTGCCTGAAACACTTTAAACTGTGCCAAGGATGTTGCCACTAAAATTAAGGAAGTTGGTACTTCTATCAACACCGCGGTATTTGAAGAAAAATTTAAAAATCTAGTTAGGAAAATATAAACGCTCTTGCAGGAAATCAGTAGTTGGTGAAGCCCACGGTTCCTCTATTGCTGCTTGACAAAGTTCGAGCAATGACGGCCCTCGGGTTGAAAGCATCGCTTCCGGCTTTTATTCTTGCTTGCACTTTTGATTGGCTCAATTATAATTACGGGAAATTTGGTTTTAATGAGGAAACCTGTACAAGTTACTTCTGAGAAATATGTGTCTCTCGTGTTAGTCACTGAACCCCTAATCCAGGGACTTTCTTTGAAGGGGTTTCCGGTTTTTCAGTAATTGAGGATTTCACTCCGACGAAAGCCCCCAGCTTTCTTCCGAGTGTCCAGTTACTTGGAGGGATCCCAGGAAGGTGCTCAAAGATTTGTGGTGGAGTGAACTCATGGCCACGAGGCAAGCCCCTCTGTTTCCTACACTGGGGCTTACATAAATGGAGTCAGGATGGTGTGGAAAGATGAAAAATGAGTAAGATATCAAGATTTGCCCTTTGCAGAAAGAATGAAATGTTCAGGGACACAGTGATGTCTACACACTAGGGCAGCTGAATAGTTATTATAGAAAGGCTTATTAAGTGCAAAATACTTGCTTTCTGACTATATAAAAGTTTAACCAAGAAGTTGAGTAACCACAGTAGTTCTTTATTAAAACCTAGTGACCTGCTAAGAGTTGGCTGCAGTCTTTCCATTGTAGCCAAAATAGACATATGAACTTTGAAAAATGGTGGCAAGCTTGGATTGTTCTTTTGATTTTGCTTTCATTTACACTTTTGTTAGGAAATCATTTGATCAATAATAGCTGAGGCAATAGATAAAATGTTCCCAGAAAAAATAATAATAGAATAGGTATATGCCGTAGTTTACTGAAAAAATGATCCTAAAAGTTTTTATCCAGAAATTGTAAATATATGCCGATTTCCATATGTAACCTTTACTATGTGCTATAAATAAAGAAGTGCTCCAGTGTTCGGAAGGCACACCACCTCACACCTACAGAGTGTGTCTCATCCCTTCACAAGTGCCGACTCCAACCCTCCTCCTCAGGACCTCCAACCCTCCTCCCCGCCGAGGCTGAACCCCAGAAAATAGTAGCATTCTTGAGGGTCAAAACTGACACTCTGCTATTTTAAATTTTCACTCACTAAATTTTGAAATGTTTCATAGGATAATTCATGGAAGGCCCAAAGAAATACAAAAAGAAGAGCCAGTGAAGTAGAGGCAAGCATTCTCTGCCTGAATCCCACCTCTTTACTTACTAGATAAACAAACTGGACACATCTCTTAAATTTTTAAGCCCACATCCTCATGGGATAATAATGACTCTCTCAAGGGTCGTGGTGAAGAATAAATAAAAGAATGTTAGCAAAGCATCCACTACCACTACAGGCATATTTGTAGCTACCAGCTGTTAATTTCCTACATCAAATGGGAATACTTCCATTATGAGTGTAATACCGAGACATAAACATTTACACAAGAAATGGCCTTATAAAACAAGAGCAAAATCTTTGAGAACGGAAAAAGAGATTATTTTTAATTTAAAGTTGGGATGGACAGTGAAAACTTATCATCATTTAATGTATTTTTACAGAGCCCTGACTTTGTCAGGCAATGTTCTGGCTCCAGGGATGAGATGGGGACGTAGAATGCTTACCTCTGGCAGATACATTACTGCGGGATATCAGATAATAAAGATGCACACAAAGAAGACATTTTCACAGGGCGAACAATACTGCCCAACACAAGTGAGGGTCCAGCAACATTCTCAGAAAGGGCTTCTGTGAGATGACAGCCCTCTTGGAGACACACCCAGGAAAACGAGGGGCCTTCTTAGGAGTAACAACCCTGGCAAGAGCAGAAGACGCTACAGAAGCAAGTATCTCACCAGATTTGTAGATCTTTACCACATTTCTCAGAACTGGGGTGCAATGAACATACATTCGTGAGTAACAGAAAGAGAAAGGGAATTATGTATTCTAATAAATGTCACTAAAGGATCACTTTCCTCCTCCCATCTTCATCCTTCACAAGAAGCAAAACCAAGGTCCTGTAAGAACCAGGGAATCTCAAGCACGGTGTTCTCACCCTCATGTGATACCGTCACTGCTTAGGAGCCCCTCATCACTGGGGCTCTCAGCTGTAGTTTATAAATGTAATTACAATAATTTCACCACCAAAGCAAAGGCAGACCAGTCTGATAACAGGAAAGCAACATCACAAGCCACCTGCTGTCTACTGACAAATATTGGTGATTATTTATTCTCTCCGATTAAGCTCTATGCATTAGAGAATTTTAAAGAGCCCTTTGACAACTGAATGGAGCAGTTTAACCCCAGGCAGAATTGGACAATCATTTCTTCATAAAACAACGGCTCACATTTCTATCCTAAAGGGGCATTTTCAATTCACTTAAAGGATAGCAGCAGGTCTAATGGTATCACGGATGCAAAGTGGGAAATTGGAAGAAATTGTTTGCCTGGTCAAAGAGGGAGAAACAACTCTCCCAGAGGGCACTGGGGTGTTTGCTCAGCAGCCAGAAGAATAAATATATGGAGGTTCCTTACAGGGGAATGGCTTCAGGATCTACTTCCCTCTATGAGGGCACCAAAACACAAGGATGCTCAGGTCACTTCTATAAAATGGTGCAGTGTTTCCACATGAGTTCTATAATCTTCCTATATACTTTAAATCACCTTTAGATGAATCATGATACCCAGTACAATGTAAATGCCATATAAATAGTTACTACGATGTGTTTTCAGAAAATAATGGCAAGTGAAACATGTACAGCCAGCACAGATGTAGTTGCTTATGAATACCTTCAATCAGCAGCTCCTTGCATACATGTATGTGAAACCTGCAGATAAGGAGAACTAACTATACATTTTTGCTAAACAAACTGCAGAAGAAGGGCATGTCTTTACTTTGAGAAAGTCTTTGTGATCATCTGGTTTAGTAGAACCAAGTTTAGCTATTAGAATCAGTACGAAATCAACTTATTGGATCATAATCATCACTAGTATAAAAATGAAACAAAACAGACCACAATAGAGTAAGAGGGAATACAGGAAACTGCTTTAGAGTATTTCACACACATCATAGAATTTTTCTGCAATGTGAATGGATGCTCGTGGATTCAGACACAATGGAAAATTTATTTCTTACTGTTGATCAGAATAAAAAATATTTTAAACGTACTTTTACAGGGAATATCCCGGACTGAAGAGAAGAACAGATTGCGTGCCCTCAAACCCCAAGGACTTTACAAACACACAGCATCCGAGCTGAAAAGAACCATGGATGCCACCTAATCTTTCCATTTCACAGTCGGGGAAAGAAATGCAGGTGCTTTCCCAAGATGACAGGAGAATCGAGACATGAACCACGTTCTCTTAACTTACAGTGCCGTGCTCTCTACACCACAGTCAGAGTTACAGCTGAACACTAGACATGCATTACTCAGTTGTGTAGGCATTTTCCTGTCTCTGGCAAGAGTGTGTAGGTGCCATGGGCCCATCCTTGCTCACAAATTATCCAGAAAAGAACCTCAGGCTGATTTACACAAAGTCTATCTGCTTCATTCTCTGTCTCCTGTCTCTCCTAGAGACTTTCTCAGGGTGAAACCCCAGGGTTTGATGTGTACAAACAACACGGCATAAGGGATAAGAGCTCAGAGGCGACAGTCCCGCAGTCGTGGATGCGCTGTAAGGCCTGTGGGGCGGTAGCCATGGTCATTGTATTCCCTCCTGAATTTTCAATACCTTACATCATGTGGGGACCAAGACAGGAGCCCAGTGCTTGTTGGATGCAAGGAAGAAAGGAAGGAAAAGAAGGAGAATGAGAGGGGTGGGGGAGGAGAGGGGAGGAGAGGGGAGGAGAGGGTTTCCTAGGTTTGCTGCTTAACAGTAATGTAGCCTGGACAAGTTCCTTCTCATCAGTGGCCCTCAGCTTTCTCATCTATAAAATAAAAATGGCAAAAACACGCAGCAATTTACAGGATCCAGTTAGAGACTGAAGATCCAGAATCCAACAGGTGATAAGTCCTCTAAAACATCTGTTATTACTAGTAGCTCTCTTCTAGTCTAAATCAGTGCTCTTTTTTACCTTGATTCAGTAAAAACCCCTTTATAAGATAAGATATGTGATATGAACGAGATAAAGAAGAGAAAAGCCCATCTGGAGCGCTGCTGGTTGTCCTCCCCACCCTCTCTCATCATGGCCCCTGCATCACCTCTGAGGCGTCTCGGTCTCGGGGTTGATCAGAATTCTGCATGAGAACCGCTCCCCCGGGCCATGACCTTTCCCTCTTCCTGGCAGGATTACTGCGGAGCGGAGATGGATTGCTGGTGCTGGGTAGGAAATGAAGCCCTGCAATGAGCACCTGTCAGAGCCACGCAGTTACCGATCTCCTGGGAGCCGGAGTCCCATTGCTCATGCAGGGCACCTGCAATGCATTTTCAGAGCTGCACAAAACATCGCACCCTGTGAAGGAAGACAATGGAGGAAGAAGAGCTCTAAAACAAACTACCCGACAACCTACGGAGCTAATGTCAGAGTCATATGCAATTCTACTAAATTTCTGGAATTTACGGATTGCCCCACATCTAACAGGCTCCTCCAGGCACAATTTGCATATAGAAATGTGCAATGCTTTTTATTCATTCTCTTTTCTTTCTTAATGTTAAATTAACTGGGCCAATAAACCGCAGGAAGCATTACTTGAAGTCCGACTTCAATCACTATTAATATAAAATATTTAAGTGTGCAGGGGAAGCGAATTTCAGGGGTTTGTCCTGGAGAGCAGCAAGGAGCATGGAGAGTCCGAATTCCCTGTCCAGGAGAGGAGCCCTCCCTGCTGCTGTGCTCTAGCTGACAAGGGAACCGTGTGGGACCTGGAGTGGAGGCTTTCACTCTGCCTGCTCATAAAGTCAGGTTCTGGAAGAGCAACTGAAAGCCTTCATGGCTCTACTGAGATAAATACAAAGCAAGCACTTTCGGGCCCCTTTTCCATCTCTCCAATGGGAATCTCACCATCCACCTGTCAGGGATGCCGGGAGAACATGACAATGAGTAAGAAAGCACCCAGTCTCTGGTGAACACAGCTCCACGTTCATACCAGGTATTTTCTACATCTATTCTGGCTATTTCGACATTCTCAGTTGAATCTGGCAGTGCCTCTCAGACTTCAGGGTGGCATAAACGTGCTATGTTAAGTTTTAAGGATTTTTCATGGAAATAACTTAGAAAAATGAAGTGTTTGTATTAGATGGAATACATTAACTAGAATAAAACACTATATTGGCAAATAATTATACTTGTATTACGATCATAGCTACATAAAATAAAAAACTATATCATTAAGCTTTATCATATTTTATGTGTCCTCGACCTTCAAACTTAGGCTGGATTCACTGAGTTCTCACTTCCCAACCTTCTCCTTTCCCCAGGAGAAAGCCACATTCTTAATCAGACACTCTGAGCTACAGAAATAAACATCTTTCACTTGGCTGTGCACTGAGGCCCAGGATGACCCCACAGAAACGCCACTCACTGGCACCCTGAACTCCTCTAGCTCACAGGAGATTGGTGCTTAAGAGGAAAACTCTCTATTCAGTGATCCAGGATGATCTTTAGTTCTCAGAATTAGAGACAAGAGTTCAGGTTACCACCAGTATGTAATAAGGGTTGTAGGCATCTAACCATGTTCACTTCAAAAAACCACTTTAAAATTCCTCACCAGGACGAGGAAGAAGTAGAGCATGACACTCTTGTGACTGGAACTCCATCATTCCCGGGACTTTAAAAAGAAAAAATGGAGGGAAATACAGCAACATGTAAGGAGTGATAATATGCTAGCAGTCATTTTTTTTTCTTCCTTATTTTCAGTTTTTAGTATTTTCAAAGATTGTTTAGCCACATTTCAAATTTAACAATAGGGGAAATTAACTTTTTAAGTGAGTAACAGAATAGGCCTGGCTCGAATGTTTGAAAGAAAGCTTAGATAGTATGATGTCAAATAAAAGTCATAACTTGACATTCTTCATGTTAGAAATTTTTTAAAAGAAGTCTCCTGGGTATCAGCAGATTTTAAAATCAAGGATTTAGCTGTGGGAACAGAGAGGATTAGAGCTGTAGATGACATAAAGGGAAGAAAAAGCTGGCACATTGAGGATATCACTAACAGCCAATGTGTTCTTGACAAACTGATGCTCAGACACTGTTCTAAATGTGTTCTGAGAAACATTAGATCCTCCAGAATGAAAATAAAGCTAACAAATCCATATGGAAAGAATGTAAGAAAATAGGGAAATGTTATATTTGTAACTAAGCACTCCCTTTCAAAACACTATAGGAAAAATAAAGAAAAGAATCTCAAATAAAGTCATGTATTTCACTGTCTTACTAGCCACTAGTTTGAAAGATCTGCAATATTTGGAGGAAAGAAATTTCCATAGTCGAACAAAATGAGGAAAATGCTACTTACTATACCCAAATTTGAGAATGAGGGCTGGGGATTTAGCTCAGCGGTTCGGTGGCCTGCCTTGCAAGCGCAACAACCCGAGTTCAATCCCCGGTACCCCCCCCAAATTTTGAGAATGACTACCTCTATAGTGAAACAAATGCAAGTCTTAAATACTCTCCACTAATGCAGCAAACATTCAGAGATAGCTAAAGAATGTGAAAATCTCTAAAATAATGAACACAAGGGAAGGGAAGAGGAAAAGAAAGTAGAATTAAGATATGTCATGTAGAAGAACCTAGTAACCTCAATGAATGCAAACATTGCATATCATAGCATCAGCTAAGAATAATAATAAGAAGAATGTAAACAGGGAAAGAGGATTTAGAGGCAGAGGGAGGGAGGGTGGGAAGGGGAAGAGAATTAAAAAGGGAAACAAGCTGTGCTATATACATGGACCCACTTCCAAGATGAATGTAAATACCATGTGTTCCAAACAGGTAAGAATAAAATAAAATACTGAGCTTATCTAGTGCAGTGACATCTAGGACAGTGTTCAACCTCCAGCAGAGTTAGGCAGAGGGACAGAACCTGACTTGTTTGCTACACCAAACTTTTCACCAATTTCTGTCATTCAGCAACTGCAACAGTTCTTGGGTCTCTACATGGCTCAACATGGTCATTCCCTTTCACAAGGCCAATAACTCTGTCCCTGGATCCCTGTGTGGATGTGGTTAAAAGCGAAGGCTGGTTACATCCCCAGCTTTGCTACTCAACAGTTTTGTCTGACACTGTAAGATGTTTCTTATATGCATGTCTGGTTTTAAAACTGTCCATAATTGTACTGCATGCAAAAGTGTTTACAGCTGACATAATTTCATGTGACAGTTAAGAGCCCCCTTGTTGTCCCACTAGGCCTTTCCAATCCGTGTACATACAGTGTGTACTCTTTCCAAATAGACATATAAAGTATCACCTTCATTTCGACAGTCTCTCACTGCTCTTACAATTAAGGCTAACCACGACATATAAAAGGCATCTGTCCTTTTCTCCAGCTGCTTCTGCCTTCTCTTCCTCTGTGTTCAATGATTCAGCCAGACTGAGTCTTCTTTCACCCAAGCAAACTGGAGTCTCATCTGAATAGAGATCATAGCTGAGTTTGTCAGTGTTTTTATGTCCAGTACCATGTAGATCATATGGAAAATGCTGCTGTGAAATAGAATAATAAACATATACTAAGATTTACTTTGCTTTGAGAAGTGAGAGTTAAGGTAAATAAAGTCAAACTGATTGGCTTGGGATCCGACCCAGAGATTTTGGGGAGCATGTTGCTGTGTGTGTCTGGGTGAGTTGTGGAAGCCTGATCACAAGTACTATATACGGTCCTTGGCTTCTATCTCTCTGGTGCTGTTCCTCTGCTCTGTATCCCAAATACTACAAACTCAGAAGATTTGTACAACATTGCTCTTACTCCTCAGTGTTTCTTCCTTGGATCCAGATGGCTCTGGATTAAACCCTCTGAAACCACGAGCTGGATTAAACGTTTTTCTCTACAATTTGTAGGTATTGGGTGTTGTGTCCCAGCAACAGGAAATTGATGAGTACATCTGAATACACTCAAGTGGTTCGTTCAATTATCTTTAAACTCTCACCACAGCTCTACGAGATCAGTACTATTAGTGTTCACATTCATCAGTGGAGAGTTTTTGTTTTAAACAGAAAACATGCTCAATTGCAGAGGTAGCAGGTGACAGCAAAGACGTAAATTAAGAAAAGCAGGCTCTGGAGGTGCTGTTCTAAATCACTATGAAAGAGGCTTTATAAATATGTGTGGAATGGTTAATGAAACAACTGACTGTATTTTCAGAGAGCCAATGACTTGATTCTCAAATGTAAAAGATCCAAATAAATGTGTTACGAAAATTGAAAACTATCCAATATCGACAGGCTGCAGAGTTGCTTACAAGTATTCACAATCAAAATATTAAAGTCGAGGGCCTGCTCAGCCATGTCCTCCCCTGCCAGTGCTGCTGCCATCTTCAGCGCCAGGAAGGTAGCTGCACAGGCACCCTTGAACTCCCCCACCCCCTCCACCCCCATGCGTGCTGTCAGACCTCCTGATTGTGCCACTCTTTAGACCTACACTGTAGAGGCAGAGGTGGTCATAAAGGGTATTTTCCAGTGTTCCCAACTTTGAACATCTTTAAAGTGGTGGGGGAAACCTGTAGTAGAACTGAGTGGAGTTCAACCCTTCAGGAGGTCGGGGAACTCAGTCTGGGCCTTTCAGCCCGAGCTCAGTCTGCTTTGTGGGGTTCTGCCACCAGCTAGCTGAGATCAGGAGACTCGGCTCTGCATAATGGCAGTGCATATTGTATATTATGACAGCAGTGATATAGTCTGAAAGAGGCCCTTCAAACTCATTTTTTTCTTTCTTTTTTTCATTCCATTCTACAAGTTCTTTTTTTTTTCTGTCCTCTTTCTCCAGCTCAGTCTCTTGCTCCACCATATTATCCCTCATCTTCCTTTTTGTTTCTGCTCCTGTCCTAACTTGGATTTCTTCTTTTATTATTTTTTTATCTTTTCTTACATCACTCTACCGCACTCAAGGGTTATTATACTTCTATTCTGTTTGTCCCTTTTGAATTTAACAGTTTCCTGATGATTGTGTGGTCATTCTACATCTTCTGGCTTCATATGAAACCTTCTCTAATTCTTTTATTTATCTACTCCTCTTGTCTTAACTCTGTCTCAAGCCCCCATCCTAAATGGTAAATATCCTTATTGAAAAGTTTATTCACTGCAAACATATTTTGGATTGCTTCTTCATTTTAATTTAATTCACATGGTTTGAAGGTGATAGATTAATGACTACCACAAGTGGTCAATTTGCAAGTTGTGCTTGATCATATTATGGTGCTGATTGAATTAGGATAAAGGATTGTGATTGATTCAATGAGCTGTTTTCTTCAGTATTATGAAAATGGGAATGTCTATGAGTCATTAGAGATTCATGGGCTGAAGCCCAACTATATCAGGAAGATTTAAGTAATAACCTAAAGGTTAAACTAAGGACAACCCAACAATAGTAAAAATGAGAAAATGCTTAAGCAAGATACAGGGACAGACTTCCAGTTCACCAATGGCAAACAGTGGGGCAAATGAGGATGAAAAGTCTGACAGTGAACCATCAGGACACCCTGAACTCAAAGCACAGGAAGTAACAAAATTGATCAATCAGGCTCTAGAGAAATTTAAAACAGAAGTAATTTCCCAGATAATCATAGAGATGAACAGCAAAATGAAAGTTATAATTTGAGACTCTAGAACAGAAACTGAGAAGAAAATAGATGACCTCAAAATCACAATAGAAGCCATGAATGCCCAGCATAAAAAAGAATTGGAAACAATAAATGCCCAATATAAGAAAGAAATGGAATCCATAGGGCAGATTCGAGCAGATATCCAGGAGATTAAAAACTCCATTGAGAGTGTTCTCAACAGAATAAGAGTCCAAAGATAGAATCTCAGAAATAGAAGATAAAATTGCAGTCAGTAACCATGAAAAGAGAGGTCTCTTAAAAACAGTAGGGGATCATGAGAAATCGATCCAACAACTCTTAGATGATGCAAAGAAGAATAACATAAGACTGATAGGAATCCAAGAAGTAGCAGGAAAAAATTCAAATGACTTAAAAAAGCTGTTCACAGAATTAATTATAGAAAACTTTCCAAATGGAAGGGAAGAACTTGACATATAGATAAGTGAGGTATATAGGCCTCCAACTAGTCGTGATTAAAAAAAAAAAAATCTACACCTAGATGTATAATAATCAAAATCTCAGAAACTCAACAGAAGAACAAAATACTACAAGCAGTAAGAGATAAGAAACAAATCACATGCAAAGGAAAGCCCATCAGAATCACAGCAGACTTTTCAATACAAACACTTAGGTTAAGGAAAGCCTGGAATGAGTCATTTCAAGTACTAAAAGAAAACAACCTCCAACCTAGACTGATGTATCCTGCAAAACTTTCTTTAAAAATGGATGGGGAAATAAGATGCTTCCATGACAAAGAACACCTGAGAAACTTCATGAATACCAAACCAGCACTACAAGGAATTCTAAACAATATCCTAGAAAAAGACAATGAAGATAACAACACAATGAGGTCCAACAGAGCAAATTAAATAGGCAAGGTAAGAAACCAAAAGGAGAAGGTGAAAAAAATATGACAATAATAAGTTAGTACATATCAGTTATAACTATCAATATCAATGGCCTCAATTCACCAATCAAGAGAAATAGACTCAGAGAATGGTTTAAGAAGCAAAATCCAATAATATGTTGTATACAAGGCACATCTAGTGCAAAAAGAAGCCCATAGACTGCAAGTGAAAGGGAGGAAAACTTCATGCAACAGGAGCCCAGAAAAAAGCAGGGGTAGCAATCTTATTAACAGACAAAGTAAATTTCAAAACAAAACTGATTGAAAGAAACAAAGAAGGCCACTACAGCCTTGTGAAGGGAACAATTCAAGAGGAAGAGATAACAAATAATTCATTTTCAATCTACTGAGTATGTTAGAAAGCACATATGCTCCTTTTCTCTTTTCTTTTTTCTTTTTCTTTCCCTGGTGCTGAGGATAAACTCAGCACATTGCTCTGGCTAGGCAGGTGCACCACTACTGAGCTAAATCTCAGATTTTACATTTCATATTTTTGAAATTTTTCAACACATTAATCTTTGTCTCTATATGTTGCTCTATCAAATTGATGAGTTATTTTGGTTCTCATTTTCTTTGCTTTTTTATTTGAGAATTTATGAAATCTGTATATATGAGTAGTATGAAAAGTACTAAGGTCCATCTGACATTCTTCTCTCTCATCTCTGCCTTCTGCAAACTTCCTTTTCTGTCACTAGAGCTTGTTTGTTTGGAAATTTGTTAAGACAAGTTTTGTCATGTTATCAATATATCTTTGTACCTATTTTCTACTGATTATGAATATTATTTTTAAGTAAATTTTATCATAACTATGCTTAAATAAATGGATAATAAATCATTAATATCATTCAGTATCTGGTACATATTACAAATTCTCCAACTGCCTCAAAGATGATATTTGTTTCTCTCAAATCACACAAATCACAAACATTCCACACATCACTGCACTGTTTTATTATACCAAAGTATGTATTATATTGTAGAAAATATGCATTGTGCGTAAGTGTGGGGGGTATGTTTTACACATATATGTGCACTGTTAAATGAGAAACATGGTTATGAATGTGGTAGGATTTTGCACATTTGGCATATTGATAGTTTCTCTGACAACCTTATGATTTCTCTAAATTAGATGCTTGATTTAATTCATAGTCATTTGTTTGGGAAGAATATTACATATATACTGGTGTTAAATTCTATCATTATGCTTATAAAAATATAATAAAATAAGTATGGGATATAATAAAAAAGAAACAGAAAAATCTGATCTTAAGAATGTGAACTCTTTCAGTTGTTTTTAGATTTCAAATATAAGTATATTTCTTTTCTGTGGGAAGTTTTGTTAGAAAATGTAAGTGATACAATCAACAAGCATATGATATTTATCCAATTAATAAAACCAAGGAGTTTATAAATCATAAAATTTTTAGGACAGTTTCTCATCTATAATATGTAACTTTGTTTTACTTGTAAATACAATATTTCAAAAATATTATACAAAAAGAAAATGAGAAAGAACATATAATGCTTGAAGACCTTGTCAAACTAATAATGTATTTGGATTATCAGTCTGTGTTGCATAAATATTTGTTTATTTCATATCCTTTTTTTGCTGGCATATATATGTATATTAGAAATTTTTATTTAGTAAGTATCTTCATTTCTTGTTGTCACGTATGTTTGCAATCTTTAATAAAAAAATTAAAATCATGAAAACAGGACTTTAATTAAAGTAGACCTAAGGTCCTCTTCCTGATTGAAGATTCAAAAACCATACTAACTCTGGGTTTTGCTGTCTTGCATTTTAAATTTGAAACTTCTTAGTAGATGAGATCCTGCCTTATTTGCCACTGTAAACTCTGACAGACGGCTGACATGAGACCTGTCTCAAGGTAAGGGCTCAGGTACAGGTTGGTAATCAGGCTCCGTGTAAGGCGCCATCATTAGGGAAGATTTTAAGATTTGCCCTTTAAAGAGGAAACTGAATGAATTAACATGTTCTTGAGAAGTGGCTGACAAAACCTATGGGAAAAAGTCTTATGGGTACAAGATTATGAACAGTCACTTCTCCATGAAGAAAAAGAGGGGTTGAGGAGGAGGACAAGCAGAGAGCTACTATGGGCAAGAAGAGCATCCTCCAACCCCTTCTCTGAGAGGTGAGAAAAGGAACAGAGCTTAACTGAATGCAATGACATTCGGGTTCTAAAATTATGCAGTGGCAGACTTTATATTTTAATAAAGTATAAAATGTTTCTTTTATCCATTTCTGGCATTTGCCCCTGTCAATAATCGCATGGCAATGATGTGTATACTTATTAAGGAAATACTGCATACTGGTTAAAAGCACACTGATTAAGAGACTCATGTGTCATCCATACAAAATCTACATTTCCACATCCTACATTTGAGATTTTAGGGATGGACAACTTCAACCCCACGGTAGTCAACCATACTGTGTCCACTTGAATGGATTAAGCCTAGCAGACTATTAAAGCACAGCTCTGTGTGTGCCTGTGGATGATTATTACACCACACTGTGAACCGAGGAGGGAAATGCCTGCTCCAGCTGCGATGGGATCAACCGATAGCCTGGAAAGAAATGGAGAAGGAAGTCTGCCCATTCTGAGAAGCTCCAGCCTTGAACAGGTGCGTCCTTTGCTTGAATATCGGTGTCCAGGTCTCTAGCCTCTGCGGTCTCAGGCCTCTGACCTTGGGCTGGTGCTGCCTCCTTGACCATCTTCTGGGGCTGAGCAGATGCCGGATGCTCCCACTCTCCAGCATGCAGAATCCACTGAGGACGGTCCCTCTTCTGGTCCTGGTATCCTGCCCAATAAAGCTGCATGCATAATGATACATCTATTGTCTACCTATTCTGTTCCTGTAGAGACCACAACTAATACAAACCCCTAGACTTCTATGCCCCAAAATAAAATAAGAATATTTATACCTTCTGAAATGATTGAGAATGAAATGAAAAAGTGTAAAGTACTGAACCCAATGTCCAGAATATGATCAGAGCTTGAAGAATGGTGGCTATTATTTTATTACCATTACTGACACTATTATTAAATTATTTTGCTGGGATGCTTAATTTATTTGGAGGGAAATGGCCAACATCAAGTTGGAAAAAAGTATTCCTTCCAAAACGAAAGCCAAAAGCTATTATACAAAATAAAGTATTATGTCTTAAAAAGCCACTGAAAGATGAAATAGAGCACTGATTACAAGTAACCAAGAGTGGGGACTTCCTGTCAGATGCCCTGGCTCACCTTCAAGCTGTAACTTCGGTTATATCTGTGTACTGAGCAGTTTCTTATTCTTACCATGATTGTGTGCATCCGTGTATGCGTGAGTGTGTGTGTGTGTGTGTACACAGTACAGGGCACTGAACCCAGGGCTTCTCGCATGCTAGGCAAGCGCTGTAGCACTGAGCGGTAACTCCAGTGCACTAAAAAACTTTCCCAGCTTCTCTGACCTCATTTTACTTGTTGTCAGTTTGTTCAGAACTATGTAAGAAGCCGGGCATGGAGGCACACGCCTGTAATCCCAGCACTCAGGAGGCTGAGGCAGGAGGATCACTGTGAGTTCAAGACCAGCCTGGGCTACATAGTGAGTTCCAGGTCAGTCCCAACTACATAGTGAGACCCTGTCTCAAAAAA
>NW_022900944.1:7133805-7152949 GCF_012274545.1 Fukomys damarensis | reverse complement strand
ACAGAATGATGCAAGAAAATATTGCCAACTGGAAGACTTATAAACAACATCATTATTTCTCCTCATTTCCAGAGTATGATGGACTCTTCAAGGTGCTGAAGATCTGGAGCCTGATGCAAGCCCGAGCCCATTCTGGGTATACACGCACTACCTTCTCACTGTTCTTCACATGGTGCAAGGGTTCATGCAGCTACCTGGAGCCTCATCTGTGAAGGCACTGATCCCAGTCATGGAAGTGCCCCTCATAACCCTTAAATTGCCCCTTATAACTCCTAAAGTGCCCCAACACCTCTTAAAAGGCCACTTCTCCATACCCTTTTATTTTTGATCAAGCTTCAACAGACAAATGCGGATGGAGCACACAAATATTCGGACAATATCCCTGATCTACAAAATGTAAAAATAGTCCTTCCTCTTAGTTTGTAAGTATGAAATGAGACAACACATAAAGTGTCTGCCACACAGTAGGTGCCCAGCGAAAGCTGTTCTTGCAAGGGACATCAGAAGATATTAAATCTTTTATACACAAATTTTTAATATTATATATTTAAAGAACATGTTTAGAATGCTTTAAGGATGGCTTTAATTTTTGCCTGAAAAGTTAATGGCATTTATAGTTATTATTTATTTTAGAGACTCTTAAAACAGGAGGCTGGCTACAACTGTGAAATGTGTGTATGTGTGTGTGTGTGTGTGTGTGTGTGTGTAGAGATGGAGACTATATATTGGCAGTTTTTGAAATGCATATGTCCTCAAAGCCCCAAACATACACCCAGAAGCCTAAAGGATAATATAGAAAAAAGAATACACTTGTTATCCAAGCATGAAAAATCCATACTTTACTATACAGGTAAGTAAAATGTGCCTATCAAGGCAAGCTAACCAAAGATTCTTCTTGAAGAATTATATTCCCCATGGATTTATGCTGCCTCTTTGCTCCAATATAACTTTTATAACATTTAGTTTACAAAAATTGACTAAAGGGATATTTAGTATATTGCTTTGCAATGCAACATTTAATTTTATAGCATGGATAATGCATTTCTTTTTACAAATGTATCAGCTTCCTGATAGCATCAATAAGCTGCTTTGGAGTCATTAAGTACTCTGTGAGGAACTAGGAAAGCTACGGATTTTGTTCCTGGAACACAGATTAATTCTCAGCTCATAAAGTCACCACATGGGTTACTACTTGCCCAGGGTCTGCTGCCCGTACACTGAAGTTTGAAACGAATGCTCACTCAACTTGAATGGCAGAACTCTCTCAAACTTCAACCTTCACATGGGTTCTTGGCACCCACCACATAAAGACAAAAATGCCCCATTTCCTAGGTTTGTAGGAGCTGCACCTCATGACCTCCTCCTATGCCACAGAGTCCTTCCTGGGTTTACACGAGGCTGTCACGCCACTCTCTGCTTGACTAACACTCTTGTAACCATCATCTGGTGTCAAATTCTTACAATGTGACATCAAGGCCAGAGGATGGTCAAAAGCCACGTGAGCTAAATCTGTTATCCTCTTGGTTCAACCTATAATGATTGTTCAGTGACCCGAGAACTAGGTGAAACATACTGTCATTTGCTATCATTATATCTTGCATGTCTTCACAATACATATCACAACTGTCATTACCTAATTATTTTGAGATGATCTATGATTCCTTACTAGATACTAGTCCCAGAAAGATGGGACTCATTCAATTTTGATTTGCTTTGGTTTCACTGCCTGCCATAGTGCCAGACACAGTAACTACTCCAGGAATATTTGCTGAATGAAGTTTGTACTACTCCTGGCATCGTATTTAACATCAATGCTCTGAAAGTTAATACTTATTTATTACAATAGCAGTAAACGAAAGTGCATATATTTAGGGCCTGGGTAGTTCTAGTTTCAAGTGCCTGGTCTTAGCAGTTTTGCCACTTAGTAGTTTTATTTCATGGTGTACAAGGAATAGTTCCTCTGAATCTCGCTTTTCTTCATTAAATTTGATGGATACCAAATTTTTTCTCATTGTTCTTTTGATGTTAAAAAAAACAGTGCATATAACACTTTTATAGCTCTCTCCATATTGTGAGTAGCAAGTAGAAGGGTTTTTATATTAATACTAAGAACTTCAGTTCCTATCTCCATCCTTTCTGAAATAAACAACATCATTGAAATCATAAGCAACATTAGAATAATGATTGTAATGAAGAACAAATTTGGCTCTTTACAATGAAAAGTTAAAAATAGCTTGCAGTTTCTAAAAGCTCCTCTCTAATCCTAATAGGAAGTGCTTAAAGTCAACCATTCTTTAAAGAAATATTTGTTTGCCCATAATTTCTTGTCTTGTCACTGAGCTAGAGTTTGAATAATAGAGAAAAGGAAGGTCAACCATTTTAGAAACTCATTGTAAGCAATGACAGAAAGCTCCATTCCCACTCAGGAAATGTGTGCATTAAAGTGTTTTTTAGGCTTTGAAAAGCACCCCAGGGTGATGATGAGAGCTTTTCAGGTTCACTTGGAATGAAAGAAGGGCCAGAACAATTGCTTGGTAGTCAACCTTAAGAACATGTCTAACCTTATCGGTCTCAAAGTATGTGTTCCAAAGAATAATAGCTATGTGTTTTTTCCCGAAAGGTAATACTACCCAAGAACTCTTCTTTCCAGGCACCTTCTGGCCTGCTTGCTCCAAAACCCATTCCTTCTGACGAAACTGCTATAACGTGGCATCAATCTCATAGGATGATCAAAAGGAACATGTTCGATGTACTATGCCTAAGTGGCCCGCGGAGGAAATTTAACACTTTACCGTGTGTATAATTAGAAATGATGTCACCAGCTTACAATGTTATCTCAAGATAATTCCATGAGAAAAGTTTCCCACTGCTAGACCAGACTTCAAAGAAAAGCTAGTAGTGAATCAGGGAGGAGGGAAGAAATCAACATAGAATTTTGGAAGAACTAAAGAAAAAACAGACCCAAATGAGTCCTTTGAAAATATCTTTCTTCCTAGAATATGCGATAATCTTAAAAATGGAACCACAAGCTCTATGATAAGAAAAGAAGATACTTGTTATTCCTTATCAAGACAGATTGTTACTCCCATCACACCCTCACACCTATATATTCTTAAAATACATTTCTTCAGAATCTGAGAAGGAAGTGCAAGCTCATATAAGCCACAGTTTCCTCGATGCCTCTTAGCATTTGTGGAGGGGAAAGTTTGGCACCTTTGTATGCTACTCTCATTACCAACAGCTTCATTTCTTGCTATCGTAGCTCCAAAATCACAGTTCCAAGTCTGAGTAGTTTCCTTTAACCCAGTTTCTCAATTTGGGAGCCTTGTTCTCTTTAATAACTTCCCAACCTGATCAAGTATACGCTCTTGGGCACGCATTTATGTCTTTTAAGCTTCAGGAGGTTTTACTGCTATTGTTTCTATTTTACTGATGAAGAGAAGGATACAGAACAGTTGAGTAACTTGCTGAAAGTCGCCTAGAGGTAAACAGCAAAACCAAAGTACCAACCCAGAGCTTGTGTTTTACTAGGTATTGAAGACAGAGATTTCACGCTAAACTGCATGACCACCATTTTTTCAAAGAGATTTTGAGATAGGGTCTTTTTAAGTTGCCTAGGTGGGACTTGAAATTCCGATGCCTCAACCTCTCCAAATTCTGGGATTAGCAGCGTGTGCCACCGTACCTGGCTCTCAAGCCCTCTTGATTTAGTTTGTCTCCTATTCACGACACATAATGCTAAATCCTTCTGAAATGACCCAAGAATAGAGATTCATACTCACTTAATAATTTTTAATTAATTCTAGATACAAGGTTTACTCAATTCTACTGTTTCCAGATAAAAATTCAACCCTGATTCCCTTTACAAGTGCAATTCAACATTCCTGCTTTATGTAGGCATCCACAAGGACTGTGCCTTTGAAAGAAATTAAAGTGCATTTTGGCTTCCAGTAAAGAATAAAGTTAGGGAGCCAAGCAGTTCTCCTTTATCCTGGCACAGATCGCAGAGTCACTCTGTCTGTCCCGGGGCTATTTTTAGGGTTGCAGTCCGATCTCTGCCCCATTTTTGTTCCTGGATATTCAACATAAAGTCTAGAAAGGAACCCATGTGGCTGAGGCCAGGGCAATATTACAGTGTGAGCATCGTTCTTCAGAGCTTCCTCCTTGTTCATGTTCCTGTACATATGTTTGTGTGAGTCTCTGGACAGGAGTGGGATAACTTTAAGGGAAAAAATGGAATTGTCCCTTTTTCTTTTCTTTCTGTTGTCTGAATTTTCTTTTATCAATACAGAACGCGCGCACACACAAACACACACACACACACACACACACTTTCAGGGCTAAGTGTAAATGAGTTCAATTGTTGTAACATTTCCCTTATTAAATACTTGATGTGATTATTACAGCTCTGTGGATATGAGAACATTTTACATTTTAATGGGCCAAAGGTCTGACAAGGTTGACAGCCATGACCCTGCTAGGACAGAAGGGTGATCCCTAATTAAGGATCACTGAGGCTGATTTTAGCAGAGAGATAACATAGGCCTGTGCCAACACTGTCTGTGTTTTGTATTTTTGGTACCGGGGATTGAACTCCGGCCCTTGCGCTTGTGAAGCAGGTGGTGGAACCACTGAGCTAAATCCCCAGCCCAGCACTGTCTGTTTTTAAAGCAAATATACCAACAAATAAATATATCAGAAATCGCAAAAAAAGCTATACTATTTATATTCTAATTCTTAAAATCTATAATTACAGAATCAAATTCTCATATATGACATGGAATAGTAAAAGAATTCAGGCAGCTCTCGGGCCTACTGACCCTTCCTCTCACCACCTCTTAGTGATTCTGCAGCACACAGTCATGGAGACAAAGTTGGCAGAGACCATCACTGCTAATGAAAAACTTCAACAGATTCAGGTAGGGAAAAAAATCCCTCCCTTTCACATACAATATAGTAATCTTGCACTCATAATTTCAGAGAGTTTGCTGAATCTTGTCTCTTGAGCTGGCAGGAGTCCAATTGTCAAGTTACACCTATGATAAATGAGGGAAGAAGCTTCTTCATTTACTAGATGAAGGCAGTGAGACTTCATCTGACCAAGGGTCACTGAAAGGAGGGAACCAAAGCTGTTAACTTCAAGTGGAAGATTGCTCTCTGACCACCCAAGAAAAAGGAAAACATCAGCACTGAACATACTGCAACTGCTGTAAAGCTCCCTAGTGTCCACACAGAAAGAGATATTTCCTGACACTTCTATTATCATTATTATACTACAGAAAGAAACAGAAAAGAGGCGCTTATGAAGCCATAAGGCAGCTGGAAACATGTTTATTCAGAACATTTTTTGAATTGCAGCTCTGCTTCTTGACATGATTTTTTGGGTGTGTATTCCACAAGATATTTCACTAAATCAGTCTACTCTTTTAGAGGAAATATCCCATAATGTCAATAGATAAACCAACTATTTTATTGAATTAATTGTTTCAATATATTGATGATTTGGCTTGACTGACTTTTGCCTTTGCATATACAGAATTTTGAGAGTGATATACAAATTGAAAACACTAGTTCCAGCAGATGCAAGATTTAATGGCATGGTTTCCTTCTGAGACTAGGAAATAACTAGCTAATAAGTATAATCTAGACCTCATTGCTGAGTCATTTTGAAATTAACAAGTACCAATTTTTATTACTCAAATTGGCAGACAGAATTGGTGCAATAATAATTCATATCATTTGGGCCAATAATTTTGTTGTGACCATTGTCTCTTCAGAAGACAGTGCTTAATATAAAGAAAAAAAAACCCAACTGTGCACAATGATAGTTATTACAGTTCTAATTATGGCTATGAAAATCTGGACACTCCAATGTCCAAATGTATGCAAAAATCTAAGTATGTTTTTGTAATTGCTTAAATGGAATTATATTTGGCTACAAAAAATGATGTTCATGAAGTATATGTAACAAACGGAAGACAGATGTCAAATCCCTATTATCTAGACAACTCAGTATAGGCAGCTCTGGAGCCTCTGTTCACCTAATGGCTTTGTAGCATGAGTCTTTTGCCCTGTTATTTATCATATCCTTTCAAATATTTTAGAGGCATCCTTTGACAAACACACTGCTGCATTTTCCTTTCAAGAATGGCAATTATGATTAATTTGGATGTATTTATACTTGTCACCCGTCAGGTATTCAGTGATGTTCTAAGTATCCTTAGAATCTATGTGCTTCTCCAGCTTTTTACAGTGTAACAATTCTCTACATAGCTGATTTTTATTGCTAAATTAAATTTAAAATTCAATTACCATAAATAAGAAATAACACAGCTGCATCTGCACATTTTTCTCCCTGAGTTCAGACGGTATCATTTCTTATTTCCTTGATGGCTCTTGTCATTTCCCAAGGAAGATCCACCAAATATAGATGAGCAGAAAGTTCAGTTCCTATTTTGAAATACAGTGAAGACTCAAGGGCTGCCTCCTATAACCAACCAATGCCCTCCTGGAATTCTGATTTTTTTCAATAAGTCTGGGAGATCAAAATGTCTATCGCCTAACAGAGCAACTCTGGACATGTGTGATAGTGAAGGACCTTTCAGTTGTGGTTACTGCCCATGGTCCCGTCCCCTTCCTTCACCATTTCCCCACATAAATAAAAGCCCTGTGAAGACCAGCACATCTGATATGTTCTTCTCCCTGTTTACACAACATTCTGCACCCTAGGATGTCACTTCCTGCCCTTCTCTGCCCTCATCTTCCTTCGAAGATGTACAATAAATGTATATTTATTAGAGACCTTCTATGTTTTAGTGACACATGACATAAACCTTTACATGAAATACACAAAGATCCATTCCCTCGATGGAACTTGCATCCTATAGCCAAAGAAATGAAGGATAAACATAAAGAATAATGAGGTGATATAGAATATTAGGTGACACAGGCTATTAAAAAGAACAGAGCAAGGGAGGACTGGAATGCAGAATATGTAATGTGAGCTAAGAAGTAAAGGTGAATTCCAATTAGCATAGAAACACGAGCTGCAGACTTCTGTGCTTAAGGAAGAGAGTGAAAAAAAATTTTCAGGCACCTTAATTTGTCCATGATCACAAAAATAGTTGGTTCAACCCTAAGAAGTAGAACTCAAGATTCCCAAAGGCCATCCCAATGCTTTCTCATTGCCCACTTCTGTGTCATACAGTATACAGGGAAGGGACTTGGGAGCTCAAAAGGAGCAGTGTTCACACCCCACTTCCGCAACTTGGGCAAGTGACTTAACTCCACTACCTAAAGTTTTCTTACCTGGATAATGACAATGCTTATCGTACGTAAATAAAGGTGTTTATGAGGGATAGAAATAATGCATAGAAGACATTTAGATAGCTTGTAGGCTATTGTGAGTACGGTATGTGTTAAATGGTGGTATACTACCCTTTTGCATGTGTTTTAATTTCATTAAAATAAAAAAAAAACATCTGTGCTACATCAACAAAAACCAGGCGAAGTCTTAGAAATTAACAGTAAATGAGCATTTGCTGTTTTTTTAAAAATGTTGTACCCTCTCAGATTCATGCCGGGACTGAACCCCAATCCAAAGGTATTAAAGAGGAATGCCCACTGTCAGGTGATTGGGTCTGCAGGGCTCTGCTCTCCCAATGGGAAGAGGAGCTCTGGGCCTGATGCCTCCCACCACGTGGCCCAAAACAGCCCTCCCTCCAGTGGATGCAGCAAGGTATCAACTGAGAACCAGGGGTAGGTTTGCCACCAAACCTTGCAGAGCCTTGATCTTTGGTTTCTCAACCTCTGAAATAATATGAAGGGCATGTCTGTTCTTTAAAAAATTAACCAGTCTAGGAATTTTAGGATAGCAGCACAAATACACTGATACTGTTGTTATATGCAAAATTTTACACTTCTCAGATCTGTCATACATAAACTGAGTAAATTAGAACTTTACATGTCAGTATGTTTTCATTCTTTTAATGGAACTGGCTCTCCAAACATTTCAGTGAAGAAATTATCAGTGCAGCTTAGTGACCCAAACCAGATAGAAATCAAAGGAAGCTGGACGTCACAAGAGCAGATGAAATTCCCTTTCTTCCAGCACTGGAGTGACCTGAATATTAGTATGCCATTGTGAAAAACTGACTTTTCACAATGCCCTCCAACTTTGCTGGAACAGTAAATGCTTCAATTCCTTCTACAATACAACAAACTATAGCAACCAGAAGACAGGTATATATTTTGTAAGAAAATTTTTCTGGAATTTATGCAACCTTCCAATAATAGTAATTTCCTTTGTATCTAGTATTATAATATTTACTTCTAGACTCTACATATTTTGAGTAAAGGTTGAGGTCTTATCCAGTTCTTTTTTTTTTTCATAGCCCATAACAAAGTGCTTTATTCATAGTAAAAACCTGATAAATGTGTAGACCACAGATGAATTAATAAATATCTAGTGTTTTAACTTTTCCTTAGCATTTGGGATACCACAAAAGAGGAAAACATTCTCTTGCATCTTCGTCTAGAGACAGAAGTCAGGAGCTAAAGTTAATAATATCTTCAAGAATGAAAACTGGACTAGGGGAACTGGAGGATGAGGGAGGGAGAGGGACACAAAAGAAAGGTGATTAAAAAAAAAAGAAAAAGAAAGCTGTGGTATATACAGATAACCATTCCCCATGATGGCTGCAAACTGTGTGTACTGCAAACGTACTAATGAAATAAAATTTAAATAAGAAGACAGAAGTTAGGGAAACATTGTCATAGACACCTGTAGCTCCTTAATGAACTGACCTGAAGTCTGTTTTAAATTTAATTTTGGATATTTAATTTTGTTTTTTTTGTTGTTGTTGTTTTTCTCTCTCTCATTGAGTTTACTGGTATATTTTAGGTATACAGTACAGTTTTACAAGAGAAGAACTACTGCCACTACTCTTTAAACTTTTCAATGAAATTGAAAAGGAAGCAATACTTCCAAATTCATTCCTGGAAGCAAGTGTTACTTTGATTCCCAAACCAGGGAAAGACTCAACTATAAAAGAGAACTACAGGCCAATCTCCTTAATGAATGTCGATGCAAAAATCCTTAATAAGATATTAGCAAACAGAATACAGAGGATCATAAAGAAGTTCATACATCCTGACCATATCAGATTTATTCCAGGGATGCAAGGATGGTTCAACATACATAAATCAATAAATGTAATACATTATATTAACAGAGTCAAGGACAAAAACCACATGATCCTCTCAATAGATGCAGAAAAAGCATTTGACAAAATTCAACACTCATTCATGATAAAAACCCTGCACAAAATTGGAATAGAAGGTCTATATCTCAATTTAATAAAGGCTATCTATGAAAAAACAACAGCCAACATCATATTAAATGGCCAAAAACTGAAAACCTTCACATTAAAACCAGGAACAAGACAAGGATGCCCACTATCCACTCCTCTTCAATATAGTTGTGGAAACATTAGCCATAGCAATTAGACAAGAGAAAGAAATTAAAGCAATAAAGATAGGAAAGGAAGAAGTTAAACTATAATTATTTGCTGATGATATGATACCCTACATTGAAGACCCAAAAAACTCCACCAAAAGACTTCTAGATTTAATTGACACTTTTAGCAGAGTAGCTGGACACAAGGTCACCACTCAAAAATCAATAGCCTTCTTGTATACAAATACCGAATAGTTTCTCTGGTGTGAAAAACTATAATAGTACATAAGATGGACATTTAATTTTGTACCTTAGAGCACGGTGCTCTGAGCTAATGGCACGCTCATGTATAAAACTAGCAGAGTTAGGTAAGCATTTGCACATTAGGCTTAATGTTTGAGAATTTTCCCCTTGGAATCTACCCACAACACAGTAAGATTAGCTGTCTGGGCTCTTAGTGATTCAAAGGTCACAGGGAATGAAATGGAGAAACCCCAGCCACTCAACAGCACTGACCAGGTACAGAGGCAAAGCCACCTCAGATGCCCAGGCCCTGAATGGCTTCCATCTGCCTGCAGCCTGTGTGTGACTCAGCCAACAACATGAAGTGGAAGAGCCACCCCAGTGAATCCAGCCAATCCCAAATTACGAGACATCATAGATCACTGCTGTTTTAAGCCACAAAACTTTACATTGCTTTGAGATGGAGCAACAGGTAACTGACAAAGAGGGAAAGAAGAGTATTAAAATTTTGAAATAGCAAGCTTAAAGGCACCTGTTCACTGCCTCTGCCACCTACCAATTTGGAGAGCTGTGGGTCAATTGCAAAACTTAGTATCTCAATTTCTTCAGCTACAGAATAAATGACACCTACCTCACAGAACGGAAGATCAATGACATCGTGCCATGGATCCCAAAGTTGGTTAAGGGTCATTGTGAGTGCCACTGAGATAATGTGAATCATATGGAGTTAATTTCTGGGAAAAGCCACTGATGCAAATCTCACTCCGTAGTTCAATGTGTCCCTGAGAGAGCATCAGAGGAGTACATGGAATAGCCTCTCTATGTGGGACTCAGAGAGGTCACCCTACTCTCTGCCCTCCCGACTCTCACTCCCCCATGACAATCTTCATCCATGAGGTAGCCAGAGTGATCCAGCAATAAAGACCCAAGTGTGCAAACCATTCCTCCTCATTAATCACCTGAAAGATGAAATAAACCCACAGCCTTCCTCCTCCCAGACTTTCTCTGCCTTCCTTGGTTTCCACTCTGCGACATCCTCTCCAGCCAGTCTAGTCTGCAGCCTTCCTCAGATACCCTTGGCCCATCTCACACTCCGGGCTGCACCGCGGCCATTACTTCCGCTCCACCGGACACTCACACCGCCCCAACAGCAGAGAGATCTGTAGAGCGGCCTTCTCAGAGCAGTAGAGCAGCCCACACCTGCGCCAGAGCTCTCAGGTACAGTAACTACGCTCGCTATTTATTTATTTATCCATTCATTTTTGCAGTACGAGAGATTGAACTCAGGACCTTGAGCTTGCAAGGCAGGCATGGCACCACTGAGCTAAACCCCCACCCTTAACTACACTTGCTTTTATTCTATTTTTCTCTCCTCCTAGCTCCTGGAACTTGACACAATATGCATTACCTGTGTACACGCCCATTGTGTGTTTTGTCTCCGGGAAGACAAAACTCACAGGAAGTCAAGGTTTCTGTCTCATTCATGACCTAAGTCTTTCTGACCAGAGCAAGAGTTCACGCACTGCAGCCCACAGGCTTGCTTCCCTGCAGCACCTGAGCAAAAAGTGGCTTTGACATTTTACACAGCACAATAGCAAAAGAACACGATATTATTTGACATGTAGAAATTAAGCGAGACTAAAATCACAGCACCCCTCAATGAAGCCTTCTGGGACACAAGTGTGTGTAGCGGTCTACACCTTCTGTCCACAGCTCCCGGTGCTTTGGGTTCTCTTATTAGCACACATTTGTAGTACACCACGCTTACACTCGTCTTGGGGAGTGTGAACATGGACCGAACACAGCCTATTCCTTTGATAGTCAACCCCTCTTCCCTTCCCACCCACCTCCGTCCCTTCATCTCTACGTCCCCTTTCCCCATTTTCATTCTTGTTGTTATTATCGTTCTTTTCCCGTGCTTATATTCATGGAGGTCATTAAGTTCCCACACGTGGCACACCTTCATTCTCCTTACTTCTCTTTTCTTTCCCCCTCTCTCCCCATCTCCAGGACTCCTTTCCTCTTGCAATAGGTCTGTACCCTTATTTCCTTTCTTATTCTCTTTGTATGTTGGGTTACTCAAATGAGCATTTAAGCACATGGTATTTAAGCTTGTGTGACTGATTTAGTTCACTCAATATTATATTTTCCAGATGCATCCATTTTATTACAAATGTTTCTAATTTATCCTTCTTTATAGCTGAATAGTATTTCATTATATATAAGTACCACGTTTTCTTTATCCATCTGTCTATTAAAGGATATGCAGGAGGCTTCCAGGATTTAGATATGATTTTTGTTGCTATAAATATTGGTTTGCATGTATCACTGTAGTATGATGTCTTTAGTTCTTTCAGGAAGATACCTAGAAGGGGAATATCTGGGTCACAGGGAATTTCTAATTTTAGCTCTTTGAGAAATCTCTATACTGATTTCCATCACTGGTTATACTGGTTTCCTTTCCACTAACAGTGTAGGAAAATGTTCAACATCTCTGGCCATTAGAGAAATGCAAAGTACAACAACACTGCGAGTCCACCTTACACCAGGGAGAATGGCAATTATCAAGAAGTCAAAGTATAACAAATGTCGGCATGGTTGTGGTGAGAAAGGAAACTTCTAGCTGTCTTAAAGCCACAGCGTTGAGAAGCTGCCACAGAAACCATATTGTCTACAAAGCTTAAGATGTTTACCATCTGACCCTTTACAGACAGACAGACACACATACACAAGCATACGCACACATGCACGCATGCACTCACATATGCTGCTGCCCAGGATCTCATACTTAATAGAGGTGACCAATTTTCCAAATAATCTTTTAGAAAGAAAAAAAAAATACCCATTCTCAGTCACAGGCACAGGGAGTATCTGATCAGGAATACTTTTCCCCATTAAAAGCCAAATGAAGTGCGTTTCTGGATAAGTGCCTGAGGTCCTTCAGACAGGTTCCTCTCCTCCAAAAGCACCTTCTCTCCGTGAGACAGAAGGCAACGTCTGCATTCTCATCAAATGTTCTAATTGATCCACATGCAGGGGAAAGCTAAGTGAACAGGACTGGAGACACTGGAAAAATTAAACACAGATTTCTCAGTAAAGCTGAAAATAGTCTCATGGCATCCCAAGGCACGTTTATTTCTGTTTAAGTAGATGACTTCCCATAGACTGTTATCAGCTCAGCAGGGATCCGGGGAGAGAAATACTTTCCTCCTCCTGTGCATTTTAAGCTCTTTTCCACTGAAGTCCCACTGGAGACTAAAAAACATCTGCCATTCTGGATGAAAACGATAACCTTGGTCACACAAGGCTCATATCTTCAGCTGCCCATATTTGGAGTTCTCTCAACAGAGAAGAAACAGCCTCACAGAGGCAGATGGAGGGTTTGAAGACCCTTTTGGAGAAAGGTGTCTTTCTGGATAAAGAAGTGGAAAATGTCAGAGGGGAGAGTGATAGGGTCATTTCCCTCAGAAATGCTGCTCCTGCTGCTGTTTATTTCCTCGAACTTGGCTACCTGGTGAATGCTTTGGCCATTTCCTAGTGCCACCCCGTGACCCAGAAGACACCCACTTGGCAATCACCACAGAAAAATGGTAGCTGCGACTACCCCAGAGCCAGGGAGGAAACTTCTCTATCAGTGTTGTCTCGGGACAATCAGAGGGAGATTATGAAACTGAAACAAAAGATGGTGATACACAAGATCTCAAAGGAAATTCCGCAGCCACTTCCAAAGGAAAGGAGAGATCCAAACAGTCGGAGAGCAGGTAGCTGAGCACCAAGCAAGAGAAACTGGGATCTGTTCCGATCTCAAGGAGGCCTCTGAGAAGAGGTGAAATGATGAAGCGTGCTTGTGGAGAAAGTGACACTGGAAGACAGATGTGTAAAAGGAAAAAAAAAAAAAGCTTTGAGGAGACAACAGTTGTGCTGAAAAGCAGCTCAAGCAAGATAATAAATTCTCCTACTCCCAAGAATTAGAGCTATGATGAGGTGTCTAATAAGGTTATTGAATCAATGTAGGGTTTAACACTGAAAAATAGTGAACTGTTCCCTTTCAATCTTGAAAAGCTGAACTTATGCATAGAGTTGCATAGGTAAAATGGGTTCAACAATAATTACAGGGTATTAAATATGAAACAATGGAGGGAAGAGAACCTGGTGCTAATTCAGAATGCCCTTCCCTCCCTCCCTTTCAGAGTCTCCCCTACCCCTCTCCTTCTTTCTCCTAAATGAATTTTAGGGTCTCTTCCTGGATAGATTTCTCTGGTTTCTGTTGCCTCCTACAACCTTGCCTTCTCTTTTGCAATACCTATCACATTGTTATTCATCTTCTAACTGCTGTCACCTCCCTTAGCCCTGTGACCTCCTGAACGAAAGTACACAGGTGGATTTTCAAAGCTACATCCCCCGTTTTGGCACAGTTTGTGGCTCAAAGCAAGCACTGCACTCAGTAGAGCACCAAGAAAACTGAAGCACGAGCGGACGGGTGAGAGAGTCGGTGGAGGAGGTCACTGCATAAACAAGGGTCTTTCTGTGGCAAGAATGAAAACAGGACCAAAATAACTCAATTCTGTCACAACTTGAAAAACCCGCAAAGGACTGATCCCAGAGACTTAGCCTGAGAAAAAAAGGTGTCTACAAATCAGGTTTCTCAATATGTTTTGGAAGCAGGTGTAAAGTTAATTTTTTAATATACCATACATGTTTTAATTAATACTGCATCTTATGAATTTGAAAGATCCAAAGTATATAAAGCACCATAGGTTTTCCAACCATAATCTCAAATAGTTAAATATAACTTCTTTTAAAAATAAATTAGCACTTATTTCTATAATATTGTCTATATATTTTGATTCTTACATTGCTCCTGTAGATTTCTACAAATAACCTTTCTTTCTTTCCTTTCCCACAGAATATTACACCTAAGAGATAATATAAATGCTCAAATAGGAAGCAACTCCAAAGATGGGTAAAATGATTCATTTTTCATCCATAACAATTTCTAAAAAAAAAAAATCATCCTAGACAAAATACACTGCTTTGAGGAATGTATTAATGGCCAGATACCTTTGTCAAATGATCTGATTATATAGCTATGAGGTAATGTTCAACAAATACGGTGAATGTTTAAATTCTGAAAGTTAATTATATTAAAAGACACACTGCCATTAATCTACCTCAGAATACCCACCTCCTTTGAACACACTTATCCCTTTGTTCTTGACACTTTGTAAAGCAGTTTGGAAACTGACCCTCTTTAGTGTCTAGTTTTGCTGTGGTGGCTGCCTTGATGTCCTAAATCAATTCAAAACTTTTACCCTTCACAGTTGTTTTGACTTTGAAGCAGAGGCAGAAGTCACATGATTTGTGAATAAGATGGATGAGGACACATCATAATATTTGGAGGAGCCTGCCTTCCCACTGGATGGCACTTGGTTGCAGCAGTCACCAGATTTTTGGTCACACTTCACAATGACACTCATGGGAAAAAAACACCCCTCCAGAACTGCTTCAGAATGTGGTGACAATGATGAAATAAGTGTGTTCAAAGTGAGGAGAAGTATTCTGAGGGGATTTCATGGAAATGTGTGCTCTAGTGTGATTTTCAAAACTCTGAACACACATTTTTATCAGTCTTTGTATGTTTATACTTGATTCATGGATTCAATTATTATGCAAAGCATTATATATTATTAATAGACTATGATAAATAATACAATAATTTAAAAATACTACTTTTTAGAAGATGAGATCATTAAATAATTTCATTTAATCACCACACATGAATATTGACCTCAAGGTCTTCCCCAATCTAGAATCACTTTTCAAGTTCTCTAAAGTTTGCAAACCCATCATCATCTTATCCAAGTAGTGTTTGAATCTGTGCTTGTTGCCTTTTTAAATAAAATCATAGGAGCCTAATTGCATTATCTTAGGGCTACTTCTTCCCATATTTGTCTAATTGGCATGTGTATCTGTGATATTTACAGTGTGACCAAAAACTGACCTTTAGGGTTTTTATTTTTTAACATACCTAATCATTCGCATTTTCTGACACAAGAGAGCTACAACTGATGATTTATATTTATCTATACTTAAGGCTTAACTGCTGATTTGGTAAACATATACCCTGTGGAATAATTATCACAATCATGCTAATTATACCCTCAATATTCGCAACTGTGAAATTACACTCCCACAAATAATTACTAATTCATTGTTGACAGTGTTTTGTCTCTTTTTCAAATTGATTCTTCAGTGAATTTCTATGAAAATATGAAGCCAGGATACCAATGTCATTTTTTTCGCCCCTAAATAGTTCACAATTAATAGAAGTCAGAGATGAAGTATATCAAACACATGTATAAAGATTTGAATTTATGGCATTTTTTTTTTCTGAAAGAAGGAAATCACCACCTCTGAATGTGGATATATATGGAATGGTCCCCCTTTGTGACAATGTCCACTCATTTACATGTGTTTTGCACGAGTAGCATTTGGCATTAACCACAGCAAACCGGAAGTCCAGGCTGCTGAGTCCAGAGTAGAGCACTAGATGGTGTTTTTACCCAGATCGCGCTGATTTTTCCGTATTTGCAAATTTGACAATAAGACATTTCACTTTAATTGGTTTTGTGAAGCTGAACCATCTCTCCACACTTTTTTTTTCTTTTTTCCTTGCAGTTCTTGGCATGATCACACGTGTAGTGTGTGTGGCTTCCCATATCAGAGTAAGTAAATTCATTTTGATGTGAAAAGCGCTTTGCCAGTCTGAGCTCTTATGTCACGCGAGGTGTCTGGGAGTTCCAAGGACCAACTCGCTCCCTTCAAAGATGTCTCGCTCCTTAATCAGCTTCCTGCAGAAATTTTGCATATGCCCAAGTGAGCCTTTAGTAATATTCTCAAGACTTTTGCTACCTCTGGAAAGATCCAGAACTATGTATATTTCTTCATATTCTTTCTTTTAATTAAAAAAATTTATTATTTCTTTGATGTTCATGCCATCTAATCATTTTAACAGTTCTTTGACTTCAATAGCACATCACTTCTGTTCTGAGATTTCTTTTTTGGGGTCTGTCATTACTTTAAAAGAGCATATTGACTAACTCGCCATTTATGAAATGTCACTTCTTTTCAATATCTAATGCTTTACTCAGACACCACACAGGCTCATATTTGTATATTCTGACTTTTTCACTCGAGGCTATCTAGGTAATTTCCCAAAGATGAGAAGTAACTTCTTTAGTAGTGGATAAACATGGGTGCCAATAGTTGGGTTCTGATTCTGGTTGATGTGAGCACCATATTTATTATGTGACTGACCTTAACAAAGTTCACTGAATTTGTCATTACTTACTCCTCCATATAATGAGTTGATGCGCAGATTAGATTACATTGTATGCATCCAGGTTAGTACCTGACACACAGTAAGTGTTAACATCAGCGATTTACCTACAGGTTACATTAGGAGAGAGGTGGGGCCCCATAAGAAGAAGACATCATCAGGACTCAGAAGGTGTGGATCCTTATCCTGCTTGTAATCGGAAGGCTTGGATGTTCATCCTGGCTTAAGAATATCCTAGCTATTGCTGAAGCAACACGTTTTGGCCTTCTATAGTACAACTCTGCAAAAGAGCTCTCTTGGTATTTCTTTAGTCCTATGGATCTAGAGGGTTATGATTATGAAGAAACAGTGATGTAAGGCTGAAACCTAGTCCACTTTCACATAAAAGTATGAGAAATTCACAATGTGTAAATGCCTGTGCTTCCCAAAAATGCCAATGAACATTTAAACACTGGCTTCTGGAGCCAGTGGCTTCAGTGTGACCTTATTGGGACTCCTGTCCTGGTAGTTGTCAGACTTCAGGCAAATTTCTTAAAATAGCTTCCTTCAGCTTTCTCTTCCATGAGATGAGGATTACAATAACAATCATCTAGTAAGAGTTAATGCTAAGAGCTTTTTAAAAACTAACAAATGGAAAACACGTAGAACAATGTAGGGTACACAATAAATATAAGTCATATTATTACTAGTATTTTATTATAATTTATATTTAATTACCAAATTATACCAACTAGACAGGCACTTTACTGAGTAATACAAGGTCAAGAACATTGGTTTAAATGTGTTTCATAACCTCAAAGACTCTGTTTATTAAGGTTAATGTCAAGCAGATGAATAATTAATTCAAGATAAAATATGAAAAGAGATTAAATTTGAACATTTTAAATTGTCCTTGAGAAGGAAGAAGCACGGAAAAAGTGAGATAGAATGAGGGGGATCAACATTTAAAACACACTGCAGAGCAAAACTGGCAGACGGTGAAGACAGATGACGGAAGAGGAAAACGTTCAGAGCAATCACAGATGGCACTGACCAGGCAGTTCCTACAGGACAGGCACTGGGGAAAGAGTTAAATATATCATCACGGTGGGAGACCATGTTTCCCAAACAGCACAAGACTATTCCCGATTCTGCAGGCCTCTCTGCAATGCGACTTCTCACTCACCCATGGAGAGGCGGAGCGTATTCCCCTCATTCAATCTGCTCTGCCACGCTGCCCATCTGATAAGTGAGATCAGCTAAGGCTGGAAATGAGCCACTTACGAGACCGGGCTGGAAGAGAGCTATGTCCTTGCTCTCTGCTCCTTAGAAATCAGGTGTCAGGCTGCAAAGAGGCCAGAGCAGCCTCCTCAGAAGGCCACGCAGAGAAAAACTGAGGCTCCACATGGGCAGCCATTCTTACACCTGTCAGTCACGTGAATGCAGCCATTTTGGACCATCCAGCGATCCCAACTCCCCCGGCAGTAACAACTTTTTGGTTAATCTACAGATTCGTGACTAATAATCACTTGTTTGAAACCACTAAATTTTGGGGTGCTTTGATATGCAGCAATAAACAAAAAAATGATATCTAATGTTTACGATGATCCTGTGAAGCTAAACATTTCCATTTACCTGAGAAATGAGAAAACTACATCAGTGAAGTTAAGCAATTTATAGAGTGCTACACAGCTCTTATGTGACAGAGCTGGGATGAATGTCATCTTTGTCATTTGAGTGAGGAGTGATTTACAATGCTGCAGCCAAAGCAGCTTTACTGGGACAGAACTAATTAAGGGGGAAAAAAATCAGACAACTGTGTTTCCTACTGTTTCAACATGAGAACCATAAATAAAGCAAGGTAAATGGATAAAGGTGGCAAAGATGAAATTATACAATAAATGGACTACAGAAACTTTCTCAGGAAATGAAGACAGCCTGTCAACCACCAGTTTTATTGCCTTGGGGGCTTTACTATTCTTTGGAGAAGACAGGAGCATTTTTGCAAAAAATTAGACCAGCAGTTTGAAACTGTGGCACATGTGTCGCAGGGGTCCTTAGATCCCTCTGTGTTGGTCGGAAAGCGAAGTCACCCCAGCACTGTCGCAGCAGCTGAGCGTCTCAGA
>NW_022900944.1:7120362-7133546 GCF_012274545.1 Fukomys damarensis | reverse complement strand
CTCATTAGTGTTTCATTGCAATGTTGGGACTTTGTGATAAGTAAGTGGGTTTGGGGCTGCCATTTGGACACCAGGTCTCTAAAAGGTTTGCCATCTCTGGATTAGAGTTTTAATTCTACCACTCGTAAACTCCTAACAGTGAATTTAAGCCCTTCCCTTCATCCTCTAAGTGAAGGGGCCCTCTAGGAGGATCCCTCCCTTCCTTTCATATTTTGAGTGAGTATAGATGAAGACCCCTCCCTGTCCTAGGTTCTGAGGCTCCAGTGATGAATGATTCTACTACCCATATTGCCAAGGAATGTGCTGTAGTGTACTGTGTGTGCTCAGCGGACTTTCTCTAAAGGACAAAGGGAAACTCTCAAATGAGAGACTTTAAGTAAGGAAGTGACAAGATTCTGTAGACTTTCAGAAAGATCATGCTGGGTACCTTCCAGACAATAGACTGAAGGCCACTAATCTACAGGCAGGACATAAGTTAGCAGACTATGCTTACAGTAAGAGAAACTGGGAAGTTTCTGATGTGAGAGAAATTAAATTTTTTTAAATTAAAACAATTTTTTTCTTAGTACCGGGATCCAAGTTGGGTCCTTGCGCTTCCAAGGCAGGCAGCAGAGCCACTGCGCTAAATCCCCAGCTCGATGTGAGAGAAATTAATTAGAAAGGAGGCACTGAGGAAAAGGAGAGGTTGCTGAATTCAAGATATAAAAAGCAGAGAGAATAATGAATGTGATACTCTTCTCCCTAGTAGAAAGTTGGTTATAAACCAATAATCTATAATCAATGAATATATCACCCAGCATTCTTTATGATTATTTTTGAATGGTATATATAGATAATGCTTAATGTAACAATTTTATTTAAACTTCTCTTCTTTTATTAAAACACTGAGTTTATTTATTACACGTGTATTTTCATCTTCCACCATTTCCGTGCCTGACCATTATGATCACTGTCCTATCCTAACCTTCAGCAAACTGTTAAACCAAGCAAAGGGAGGGGCTTCACCTTTAGAAATTAAATGGGAATTTTTAAACAGGTATTTTAGAAAATACATGTTTAGCATAGGACCTGGACAACATTTGTCAAACATGGTAGGAGAACTGCCATTCCACATTCTAAAAAGCCAGGGCTAAACTGTTACATAACTGAAATGAAATGGAATATTTTAGCAAACCTTTTAAACATTTTTGGGGAGTGTTGCACTGGAAATGAATGAGCCTAGGACCCCACACATGTTAGGCACGTGCTCTACCAGAGCTCAGATGTCCTCGAATGCCAGAGACCTTGAGCAGCATCCCGGTCAGCTATCTGGAAGGAATTTTTCACATAATCCTTCAGCAGGGCTTACACTTTGAAGAGAGAACCATCTTTATCTTTGCTTGCCTGTGCTTTGCTTCTACCGAAGAATTAGATCCTTTGTTTTGGGAGGGTTTTTTTTTTAAGGATCTGGAATTTTTCATCTTAAAGTTGATGGCTTTGAGTATTTTACATCTAGTTTAACTGTCTCATGCAGATTTATACACTGGGGCTATTTCTTCAGCTTTTTCCTCTTCAAAATCTTCCTCCTCACCTTCTTCATCCTGATTTGCAGCAGGTTGCACTCCTTTCTTCAGAACCTGTTGCCTCTCCCAGGGGTAGATTGTTCTGCAGTTACCCTGAAGAGTTTTACATCTTTCTCTTCTTCCTCTTCTGACTCTGCATTTCCCTCTACAGCTACTAAGCACTGTGCACTGACAGGCACAAGTCCTAAAACACACTTCAACCTGAAGACCACATGGGGCACGATTTCAAAGCCCTCAAAGAAACTGTGCGATGTAGGAACATTTTAAAAGTCACCACTGTCTCTGCACCGGGACTGCCTTCATAATTCACTAGCCCTGCTCGGACAATATACAATTAATCCTTTCAGCTGCACCTAAACTAGCCATTCTTAAGGATAACTGGCACTCATTTTCATCATTATGCACCATAAAGTGATATTGTTTGTTGGCGTTTAGTTCCTGAAGAGAGAGTTCTGGCAGCTCCTATGCACTGCATCTCAGTGGGAGGGGCGCACACTCACAAGGGAGGAGGTGGACAGCAATAAATGGCTACTCCTGCAAGGAACAGACCCACAAGGTGCACTCATGCCGCCGCTAAATACAGTAATTTAAAAAATACACCAAGCACTTACCATGCTATAGCCTCAATGCTAGTAAGCTTATATGCACTACAGTCTTTCAAAGAACGCTGCGAGGTAAAATCTGTTATCATCTCACCTTAGATCTAAGAGGCAGGATTAGCCACAACATTTATTCTTTGATTGAATCAACAAGAATATATTACTTATGTCTTATGCACCAGTCATTCTCCTAAGGACTATGAAGGACAAGAAAAAAGGTACAGCACTCAGAGCGAAGTGGGAGAGTCGAACACTGGAAGGAGAAAATTCCACTGTGGAATAGGAGCATAAGGAAGTCTGACTCAAGAACTGTTTCCTTTTTGACGGAGGCAGTTTTAGATTCTGCAAAGGGACATTTTTACCCGAATGGGAAACTTCTGCTGAAGTGAAACATAAACTCCATTGTTACACAGAAGCTGCAGCTGGGCCACCGTCCTTGGCTGGGCCATGAATAAGCTCCCCTAGTCGTGAGGGACAGGGTTACAGAGCAGGTAGTGTGAGTCAAGGCTGTGCAGGTGAGTGTGACACTGGGGGAAGAGGGACTTCAGGCCACAGTCTACCCCTTGTCCATTTGTCAAACCAGGCTCTATCACCCCAAGGTGGATGCCACATGGGCCGATGAGAACCATCCTGGCCGACAGCTAACTGTCCACTGAAGGGACTGCTGCAATTATTTTATCAATGATTCTTTCCTGCTTGCCTTAGTTTTTTAAAGACTTCTAACAGGGATGAATTTGGTCCTTCCCTCCTCAAACTAATCTCCCCCCAACTAGCTTTTGGATTTCCAAACCCTGGCCCTGGCTGCATATGTAATTAGCACAGGTGGAATCAAGATCGTCATACTAAGTTGGAACTTTGTGGAGACCACAGTAAATCTTTATGGTCCAAGAAAAACGTCTTCAACTTCTGATACAGAAACTGTGGTGATATCCAAAGGTCACAGGTGAGATAGCAGGTTTCCGAAACACAGACTCACTAGTTTTCTAAATCTTACTTCTATCTATACGCCATTCCTCCTGATAAGACTACTGTTAAGTTTTGATAATCATTATTTTTCCAATTTTTTGCTTAACAAAAATTCCAAGTAATAAAATTATTCTATCTCCCTATGAAGACCTAAAAAGTAGTGTGAATTTAGTATAATAACATGATAGTAAATGTTCATGTTAGCTCAGGGCATTTTTTTTCACACTCATTCTTTCTTTGAAATTGTTAATAATAAGAAGGCTCTGAGGCACTGAGCAAGAGTTTGCTTCCATTTGTACAGGAAAGATTTGTGGCCTGGTGGCTACAAAGATATTTGATTTCCACAGGTCTAGGCCCAATCTCAAGAACTTCATGATACCCACTTCCAGGAGAGCAAGAGTGCCCAGGGATTTCTGTGTTGAAAAAGAACCCAGAAAAATTCCTAGTGAAAAGCTCCTACACAACACTATGGATGGAATACTGAAAGGCGAATAGAAGCAATCTGTAATAGGTCAGCCTTGCATTGCCCTATTTATTAATAAAGACGCAATGTATATTTTGTAGGCAAGGCTTATCACACTAATTAACTAATTAATAACCTCTACAGAAAAGCCAGACTTGTCTGTGGGCTGCTCTGCTGAATTTTAACCACCTGGAAATCAGTGTGCCAAGTTATAGAAAAGCCCTTGTCCTCCACAATCAGCTCTGATTTAATCAGTGTATTGTATCATAGGAAGGGGAGAATTGTGGATTAACACAGAGAATAATGTCCTTAATTCACATACAGTGCAAACCGTTTTGCTAATTTAAATGAGCAATGTTTATGGCATTTTAAATTTGTGTGTGTGCGTGGTGGTTCTGGGGATTGAACCTAAGGCCTTGTGCATGCTAAGCAAGTGCTCTGCCCACTGAGCCATCTCTCCAGCCCCATGGCATTTTAATTTAATGGGAAAAAAATCAGTTTTGGTTCAGCTGCATCTACTGAACCAGAGAAGACAGCTTATTCTGGAGCCCAGGAGGAGGACAATGTGAGGAAAGAACAGGACAGAAAAGACTTTGGGTAATAATGGCTTTCAAGGCACTGATCATTTAATTGGATTTTGGAGGTGATCCATGATGTACTGAATTATTTCCACTGTGGTACCCTGCCCTCCAATGTCCAGTGTTTGAATATTTTTATTGCTTAAGAATGCCAAGACTGCAGTATGAATCCTGGTGGCACAGAAGTGGAGTTTGAGGTAATCCAGCAAAATGCAACTTGTTAGCAGCATGGCAGTAGGATTGGCCATTCTTATCATCTGGATTCTTGTTCAACTGCCTTGATACTGTCTCAAATACTGCACATACGCAGCCATAGTTGGCTGCAGGTATAAGGCCTGATCCTCCGAACAAGCCTGTGCAGATACTGGTGACAACGTTGCCATAAAGACTGGGCATCAACATGACATCAAACTGTTGAGGTCGGGCCACCAGCTGCATCGTAGCATTATCCACAATCATGCTGTCTAAGGTGACGTGAGGATAGCGGGATGCCACCTCCTTGCAGCACTGGAGAAAGAATCCGTCTCCTAGTTTCATAAGGTTGGCCTTGTGCACAGCTGTCACTTTTTTGCGCCACATCTTCTGGGCCACCTGGAAGGCATATTCAGCAATGCACCAAGACTCTGCCTTTGTAATGATCTTTAGGTCCTCAATCACTCCTTTTACACTTTCATGCTCTAGGTTGCTGTACTCACCCTCTGTGTTCTCCCAAATAACCAAGATGTCTATGCCCTGGTGACGGGTTTCCACGTTGGGCAGATTCTTAAAATGGGTAACACTGGCATAGAGATCTCGGGTAGTATGCAACATGTTGTTGTAGGATTGTGAGAAGGTGGCTGGGTGTAGTCGTGCCCTTTAGAGGCACAGAGTTTCGACGGACTGCCAGAATAGCATTGCAAATTTCCCCCAAACAACAAGTAGAGGTCACCCACACCTCCTTGAAGTCTACAGGCATGCACGTGTGTGAGAACACAGTCTTGACGTGCACCATAAGTTCGGGTCTGAGGTTGTCTCCAGGAATCATAGTCACTGTGTGCCATCCACCATACATGGCTGGTGGTGGGATTCGATGATAAAAACCCGTGTTCCTCAATGGGATCACAGGGCTAAGTAGAATTACCCGAGAATGGCCACGAATGGTAGGATGGAAAACTGCCTTCATAGAGCACCTGGCTGTTATCAGCATCTTCAGTGTCACCATTATTAAGCTGAGATTTAGTCAAAATCTCATGTGAAAATATGTGCTCCTCTTCTTGGATTGGGCTGGCTTCCTCCGGCGGAGTTCTTGATCCATATCCCTCTTGTAGGTCACAATTCTCTCTCCATTCTTGCATTCCATGTTTAACATTCTGTGTTCAACAGAAGAGAGCTGAATGGGAGAGATGATGTGTTACATAGTGAGAAGTACAAACATTTCAGAGTTGGATCATTCATTAGGTACATGAAATGTGCTAAGCTTTGTATAGTAAGTTTTTAAAAGTATACACCTTATTTGGAGAGTAGTTTTCGATTCACAGAAAAATGGAGTGGAATGCACAGACAGTGACAATATGCCTGCCCCAACGTAAGCGCAAACTTCCCCACAAAATCCTGCGGGAGAGTGAACATTTGCTGCAACTGAGTCAACATGGACACATTATTATTGCTCAGAGTCCATAGTTTACACTACTTTTCATCTTTTTAATTCATGAAGTTTACCGGTACATTTTAGTTATACAATATGCTGACATTCACCATTGGGATTGTGTACCTGTGCGTGATGTATCTTGGCTCTTATTTTTTCCCATTCCCCTGCCCTCCCTTCAACCCCTCCATCCCTCCCTATCTACAAAGCCTTTGTTTCCATTTTTTTCCTTTTCTCATATTTATTCATTTCCTTTCTTTCCCCTCTCCTTCCCACTTCCCCTTCCCCTTCCTCTTTGGACTTTTTCTTCCTATTTTACATGATCTATTATACATTATGATTCTCATTTATATTTTCAGTTTCTCACATCAGAGAAACTATTCAGTATTTACACTTGTGCCCTATTTATTTCACTTAAGAGTATTGCTTCAATGTGCACCCATTTGGCTATAAATATCTCTACTTTCTCACTCCTTATGGCTGAGTAGTCCTCCATTTTATTAAAAAATTTTTTTCTTTATCCAGTCACCAATTGATGGGCAATTGGGCTGTTTCCAAGTTTTAGCTATTACAACCTGTGCTGCTATAAACATGGGTGCACACATATCACTGTGGTATGATTCTTTTAATTCTTATGGGAAGATACCCAGCAGAGGAATAGGTGGCTCAAATGGAACCTCTGATCCTAGTTGTTTGAGGTATCTCCACACTGATTCCACACTGGTTGCACCAGTCTACACTCCCACCAACAGTGGAGAAGGGTTCCTTTTCCCCACAACCCTACCAGTATTTGTTATTGGTTCATTTCATGATAGAAGCCATTCTTTCTGGAGTGGGGTGGAATCTCAGCATTGCTTTCATTTGCATCTTTCAAATTTAATATTGTTCATTTCATAAATTTCAGTAAATGTATGGCACTGTCCATCATCAGAATATTTTCTCTTTTTTAGAGGAGAAATGAAAACTTTCTCAGAAAAACACCTGGTTAATACTTCAGTTTTAGGCAACTATCCCCAGACTTACTGAATCAGAATTGCTGGAATTGGGACCTGACCATTTACATTTTTAAGAGTTTTGGTTCATACTAAAATTTGAGAGCCACCAGGATGTGAAATATCTGAATAGGAATGATGAGGGGTTGCATTAGGGTGAAGGTAGTGAGAAAGGAAAAAAAAGTAAAAACTTTCAGAGATATTTAGTAGATAAAAGGATGAGGCTTCCAATCTAGGGACACTGAATATTACTCTTAGTGAATTTAGCAGACCAGATGATGGTGCACAACCAACGGAAATGCACAATAATTGAAGTAAAGGGAATTGGATGATGCCTCAGATTGAAAATGAGTTAAACTTTAGATGCACCATGTTCAAGGAGGCCTGAAAGACATCCACATAATGATGCCCAGGGGACGGCTGCCCAAATTTGTTTGTAATTCCACAAAAGGGATCATGGGTGATGATGCAGATGCAAGAGCCATCAACTAAGGGAGAGAGTTAAACACACGTAAGTATAGAAAATAGCCCAGAGCAGGAATGTTTAACTTGTCTTCTTCTGTGATAGATGATGAGTGACATTTACATGAGGCACACTTCCAGGATCATATTCAGACTGTAATGAAAACCACACACTTGCGCATGCACGCACATACACACACACACACACACACAACACTCACAAAAGGAGTTGGTCAAATAAAGCAAAGACCTCCCAGAATGCTACATAGGTCATATTCACAAAGGCTTTTTATTACCAAATGACTGATGAAATGTACTTAATTATCTCATTGGTAGAGCCCTTACCTAGCATGCATGAGGCACTGGTTCAATCCCAGGTGCCACAAGAAGTACAGATATACAGATCTAGATACCACATACATCACCTACTATTCACATTTCCATGATTTCATATACACAGTATTATTGCATATATCATTCAGATGATAACTTTGCTTTTGACTTAAAAATTATAACTATAGCCTCACTTTCATTTCTATGAAAGATACAGATGCACACATATGTTTTCTTCATCTCTCTTATGAAATATGCAGCCATGAGTAAAGTCAAAGAAACAAATACATTTATAAACCCACAGTTTACAGGATATCATATTTCAAATTTGGTGTAACTATTAATGACATATCAATAACCATGGATCATGGATATTTTCAGAAAATACGGAATGGACTATGAATTATGAGCAATTTACTTCCAGGTATCTGGAATGTCACCTTGCTACACACAACCAGCACACACTACAGAAACGTAAGTGAACGAGTACAACTTTCTCACGATAGAAACTCTGAGTGGGTTCCATTCATTTAAAAGTCATTCTCAAGTGCTTATAACAGCACTTATGAGTAAGCAAGTAGCTCTGACACTAAGTGATGTCATCCGCGATTGTGAGACTGTGATATTACGCCACTAAGGGCAAAATTTAGTACACAGGGAAGAGGACTGGAGAGGAAGCAGAGGAAACGGATGGTGACAAACTTGGGACCATCAGTATAGGAAGTGTCAGAGGAAGACAACAAAGAAATGAGCGAGGGTGGGCGGGAGCAGAGAGAGGCGGGTATCACTGAATCTAAGCCAAGCGACACCATCAGGGAATGAGCGGCCAACACCGTCAAACCCTGTTCAGAAGTAACTGAAATTACAAATAGTAGCGAAGGAGTCATTGCCAAACTCCGTGAGGCCATGAGCATTTGTGGTGGAGAACATGAGCTCCATGCTCATCAGCCAGGTGACGCATGTCACCTTGATAACCTTTTCAGCTTCAGGACTCCTTTTGTAACTCACGTTCCGGTGGAAGTAGACAGCAGAGAATAAAAATGGATGCACAGTAGGCAGACCATAAGAAAAAAAAATGTAGATTTTTTAATGTCAGAAAAAAATGAATGCTAGGATAAAAATGCAAAATGCCTATGTTTCAGGAAGAGTTAAATGAAATAAATCTAGATAAAGTGGGCATGATGAGTTGATGGTAAACTGATTCTGGGTGACCTGGTCAGGACATGGACGTGAACCTGTGTACCAGGGTTAGGATGCTTACAAAATGGATTTTAGTCCAATCTTAAATAAAGGCTAAGAGCACTAAATGCAGAGGAGGGGAGAGACTTTCTAAAAGAAAGGCAAATTGAAAAGACTGTGGTACACGAAGCATTCCTGTTTGGCTGAAAGGAAGGATTTATGTCAGAAAATACTGACAGACAAATGGCAAGGTAAATTGGGGTCAGAGAGTAAAGGACCCCGAAAGGCAAACTAAGGAGTTCATATGACACCCTGTAGACAACAGACAGACATTACAGGCCTATGAAATAAAAATAAAAATAAAAGACTGAAAGATATTACTTTATAAAAGGAAAGCATGCACTCAAAAAACAGTGAGACATTAAGATTTTTAGTTCAATACACATATGCACATTTCCCAGGGGTCAACACCAACTCAGGCAACCATATACCATGGATTTTCTCAAAACATCTCAATTTCTTTAATTCCAAAATTCATAATCCTTGTGAATTCTTTCCAGTCCTGGGTCTTTTCTGCTGAGACTCGTCTTATTTTCTTTACATCATTCTGGTTCTCTGCTTGTGCACTTTATGTGTCTGTGGTGTGCCCTTCCCACCCATCCCTTGGAAGGGAAGAAAGTATAACACACACTTGCACACTTGTGCACACACACACACAACCACCACCACCACCACAGTAGACTTTCATGCCTTTAAAAACTAAATGGATCATTTAAAAAAAACTAAAAATATCTACAAATATATTTCCAAGTAAAGATGTTTGGATAAAATAACATGCTTGTGTCTGTTCCTTCTTGAAATCTCAATACAACTATTTTTAATTTTTCCATTTTTTTAACGATTACAAACCTAAAACTGTCATTAGAATTATAGAGGTGTTAACGGAATTTTAGAGAACAGAAAGGAGACGAAGGCATGATGGCTGCCTTCTCAGATAAACAGAAAAGAAAGCTAATCCCAATCACTCCGTGAAAGAAGCCAAGAAACCATTTGTGTTGCACCTAAGGATGCAGGAAAAGGTGGGTTAAGAACTGGAGTCACTGAGTTCTACTCCCCATTCTTCCCAGCCTCATGATTGCCCCTACATCAACCTAATCGAAGATTCAGATTTTGCACTGGAAAAACTCAGGCTGAGTGAGATTCCATATTGAATGAAGGAAAAATAAGTGAAAGCTTGTAGAGAATTCAGAATCCTGGAAGATGAGCTTCTGTTACCTCAACCAGTTGAAGAGCATTTTCTAAAAACAAAACAAGGACCAGGGATTTAGCTTAGTGGTTCTGGTGCCTGCCTCACAAGTGCAAGGACCTGAGTTCGATCCCTGGTACCTAAATAAATAAATAAATAAATAAAAACAACCAAACGATAGAATTAAAATCCTTAAGAGATATTTACAATCAGGTGTTTCCCAAGAGAAGGACATAGACTCAACTGCATGGATAACAATCACATATTCATTTGCACTCATCTTTGATTAGTGTGTTATTGCCAAGCTTTTAGGTGTTAACAAAAACCAAATTCAAACATTTGAGGGAGGCTTCTAACATAAGAGAAAAAAAGGCAAAGCAAATTAGCAGACACATGAAAGGAACTATAAGAGCCCCATTAAGAAAACATTTTCTTCTTATTATTACTTTATTCACTATCATTATACACTAAGAAAGAATACCACAGTCATGAAGTAAATAAAACAATATGCTATGAAAAAATATAGGAAGAGAAGAAAAAGTGTTGTATTAAAATGAACATAGCAGAAATGAAAAGTTCAGTTAAAAGATTAGAGGGTAAAGTGCAGGACAATTTCAGATATTAGATGAAGACGATCTGTATATATATTCAAAATGTAAAATAAAAGTTGAGAACTGAGAAGCCCAGCCACAAAACAAGAGAGTCAGGGAAAGAAAAGGGAGGGAAAAGGACAGAGAATGTAGAAAAAATCACCAAAGATATACTGCAAGAATATTCATAGACTTAAAATTTATGAATATCTAGATTGAAAAGGCTCACTGAATGTCACTGGAATCAATGAAAAATTTATACTCATATTATCATTAAATTTAACTTAAAATTGAAGACTTCAAAGCAAGGTTAACAATGCTGGAAAGGCATTGGACTTCTCAACTTCCATACTAGAAAACAGCACACCAATGCCTTCAAAATCCTGAGGAAAGAACAATTTGTGAACTAAAATATCTATTCAAGTAACCAGACAAGAGTAAAGGTTGAAGTATTTTAAAAAATTATTTGGCATATCATGTGCTTGATAGTTTTCTGTGCAATTTGTAAACACTAACTCATTTAATGACAGTTTCAAGATCTGGAAACATTTTCTCTCATGTACTTTTTCTAGCCTAACTAATGAAGAATGTGTTTCATCAAGCCAGAGCAGTAAATCAAGAAAGAGTAACCACAGAGAAAAAAATAAAAATAAAAAAAGAGTAACCATAGGGTACAAACCTGGGGCTCCTACGATACAGAAAGGCAAAAGGATTCCCCAAATCATGAGGAGAGATCCCCAGGCTCTGAGCTATGCAGTGAGCCTAGAAATCATCAAACTGCGGGGAAGATGTTTTCTTAATAACATGAAAGTCTTAATGTGGTAGAGGTCATTTATACAAGTGAGAGATTGGAATAAATAAGATAAATCCCCAGTAAACTAAGAAATAAGATGAGTGAACCAGATGACTATTAATGAGAAGAGGAACAGAGTTGTGCAATAAGGAAAATCCAGTACAGTATATTCTATGATTCAGTAAGTAATATGTATACAGTCATCATAACATAAGCACATAATACTGATTCAGCGACATGCTACATGGCAGGTGAAATACAGTCAAATGGTCTTCCCATGTAGTGGAAATTAATCTGAAAAATGTCAGAAATACAATGGAGTAGCAACGAACATGCTGTTTAGAGATAGAGAGAAAAGCATCAAGAGGATTAGTTAATAGAATTAAAAGTGGTTGCCTCTAGGGATAGGAAATGAAAAGATTATCAGGGAATTCATCTTTTTATAAAGGCTTCTTGAATTATTTAGTTTTTTTTAAGCTACATACATCTACAGATTTGATAGCAATACAAATTAACTCTTTGTTGTTTATAAATGAACTTTTCCTTTGAGGCAGTAGGTTTAAGGAGGAAAAGCCACAAGACAATTTGCGTTATAATTCTGGTGCTTTGATTGATAGCTACTAGACCTGTGGCAAATGGCTTCTTCTCACTCTGCCTGGTACCTCTTATGTAATGAGTATATGAGTACTCGATCAGTACCTTCCTCATCAAGTTCTTTGAGGGTTGCACACATGCAATTGAACACTGCATGTTGGTACGATCACTATCACTAGTGCAAATACACTATTTGAGAATGCTTGCATCAGTTCAAATAATAAGATAAATAAAGGCAAAGAGCATCTCACTTTACTTTAAGCCAAAGTACACACATTCATCCAAAATCAAATTTTAGGATGTCTAAGAATGAGCACATCAATATTATAACTAACAATACTTTATTATGTGACCCCATGACAACTGAACCGTTTCTCACTATGATACCTTAGCAAGTGTCTATTCAATAAAGTGTAAAAGATTTTTAAATTTTGCCTTCACTTAAAGAATATTTGCAGCCCTGGATGTTCTAACTTCCACCCACTTAACAATTTGAGAAATTGATGGAAAATATTAATACATCTTGTAGGGAAAAGAACGAATTAACCTCCATTTATAATTCTCCTCTTCTGAAGAAGAAATTATGTTAAGATTGGTCTTCATATTTTATGAAGAGTGCCTAATTTTTCAATATTTTTAGAGGAAATATGGGTCTAAGTTAAAATTCATTCACCAAGAGTGTGTCAAGGAAAAGGGCAGGGTCCTCAATAGGCCTCAAAATAGAATATCATTTTTCTGGGGAAGAAGATGAGGATCCTGCATCTGGTGCAAAACTCATTAGTCTGCTGGGTTCACAGCCAGAAGACAAGCAATTCTCCAGCAGTCAGAAACCCTCCTCTTCACTGAGTGGCGGTGTGGTGGGGGACATCGCAGGATGACAATATGCACACCTAGGTGATCAGCCAGAGGAACATCCTGTGTGGTTTGTCCAAGACTACAGGAGAATGTGCGTGAAAACTGACACACACCAGGACTGTCCAAGCTGCTAACAAGCCATGTTGGGTATCTGGGTTACCTGCCACATCCGCTTTCGTTCCTTCGGCTGTGCAAAGGGACAGCTAATGAAGACGTTCTCATCTTGCTGAAGCACTCTCGTGGACAGTAATCCTTCTGTTTCCTGAGGCAGCCTGCAATACTTCCTGTCAAATGTAATAGCCAGCAGAAAAACATAAAACTATCACTTGCCTATTACCTTGTTAACAG
>NW_022900944.1:7111220-7116704 GCF_012274545.1 Fukomys damarensis | reverse complement strand
CCGGCCAGCACAGGGACACCGTAACAGCGCTCCTCCGGGTGGTCCCTGGACTCGCCTCTCAGTGTCCTCACCCCATTCCCACCACCTCATCGCCCCATCCAGGCTGCATCCTGTCGTCCCAGCCACGGGGCAGCACTCTCACCGCCGCACAGCTCTGTGGTGGGCAGCAGGTCGGCCCTGCTGTAGCATCTGCGCTTCACTCTTTCTGAACAGTCCACCCGCTGTCACTTCAGCTCTCAGGGTTTCCAGCGAGAGAGACTCAGTTTCCAGGTCATTCCGTCCCCAGGCTGCAGAGGGCCCCCTTCTCGCTCTCTGCACGACAGACTGTCCACGTCCAGGCCAATGAGAGTGAGCGTGCAGGCGCACTTGCACCCGAGGAGGAGGAAAGACTTACAGGACAGGTTTCTCCAGTTAAGCCCTCCTGGAAAAAATCTTCACTACACTCTCTTGAATTTTCCATATGCTCGAAGAGAGTGAGGAATTTAAGACCATGAAAGTGGCTCTAAAATATCCCCTCAGAAGTGCTCACTGAGGGGCCCGGCATCTCACAATAAAGCACCAGTGTGTTGTGTCTTAGGACCACAGTGTGCCGCCAAGCATCTACACTCTCTTGAATTCCATATGCTCGAAGAGAGTGAGGAATTTAAGACCATGAAAGTGGCTCTAAAATATCCCCTCAGAAGTGCTCACTGAGGGGCCCGGCATCTCACAATAAAGCACCAGTGTGTTGTGTCTTAGGACCACACAGTGCCGCCAAGCATCTACCCCCACCTCTCCTAGGGACAGACCTTGTCATTTTCCCTCCTTTCTCCAGGGACCTTGACATTTCAGCCCACGCCTGGCTGACTTCCCACTCTCAGTACCTGCATCTCTGCAGCGGAGGGGCGGCCAGCAGGAGCGAGTGCTAGGAAACACAATTTTTCTTCAGAGCAGCCCTCGCCAATGGAATGAAAAAGGAATCCAAACACACAAATGCATACCAACAAAACCTTTAAGAAGAAATCAGTTTGGGCTGGGCATGGTGGCGCACACCTGTAATCCCAGCACCTGGAAGGCTGAGGCAGGAGGATCGCTGTGAGTTCAAAACCACCCTGGGCTACATAGTGAGTTCAGGTCAGTCTCAACTACCTAGAAATGAGTTAAATTTTACAATTTGACATTTCTGTGAACAAATGCACAAACAGAAAGAGAACAATCTTCAATCAGGAAACACAACACCCAGATTTTTCTCGGAAAAAGGAAGGGGGTGAGACAAATTAATCACTACACGATGAAAAAGAAGCAACATCCTTAACAGTGGATCTTCATTTCCCATCTCCCAGCTTTACTGAAGCTGTCCCCCTCCCAGAGGCTTGCCTGGATGTAATCATGTCAAATTGTGTTCCAATCCTCCCTCCAAGCTAGCTCAGAAGGGATGTTTTGCTAAGGAACTTTAAGTTTAGTTGCTAGCTCTGTAGTAGATGATCCAAGCAGAAAAGCCTATTCGCCGCACAGTATATACTGGGGATTTCCTAAGGATAGTTTCTCTGTCTTTCAGTCACTAAAAGCACAAGGCAATTACTTTCCTGGGAAACACAGAGTCTGAGTAACACAGGTACCAACAGATTTAGGAAAGCAGAGGTGTCAGCTTCCACTGACAAGGAAGATAAATGTGAGCCCTACCTTCCCAGGAGGTGAGAAGCTGAGGGCCCTTCCAACTCAGGTCTGCCCCGTGGCTCCAGTACAAGTCTAGGACTGTCTGTGGGGCACTTTGTCCCTGTGTTCTTAACATGAGACTGTGTTCTCCCTTGTAAATTAGCTCCTGCAATCCAGCATGTCTGTCATTTCAGATCGTTGCTCTTCCCTCTGCTCCCCTCCAAGTCAGAGGAAGCCGAAAGAATGTGCTTCAGGGGAGCCATTCGGGGAGCATCCGAAGGCTGTAGGGCTTGCTCAGCTGCTCTCAGATGTCCCTGCACGCCGCAGCTGCACTGTAAAACCCTGGTGACCGTCTCAGCCCAGCTGCCCTCTTGCAGAAATGGTTGTGAAACGTACTGTGAAAAGCAAGCATGCAGGACTCTACTGCAGAGTAAAAGGGGAGTCTTCACTTCAGCTTACTGCTCTTTTATCCGTGGTCACCAGCACGTCTGCTTCCTTTACTGACCAAAAGTTAACAGCAAAGACAAACCTGGCTAAAAACTGTTTAAAATGGTGGCACAGATGGATTCCCAGGCCATTGAACCGACCGCAGCTCCTCAGGCTCTCTTGTCTGATTTCAACACTCCCTTCGCTTCTTTGCTCCTGTCTTCATCCAGTCCTGTTGGCATTTTTCACAAACCGAACAAACACTTACTTCAATATTAACCTTACTCATGAAACTTAATTCATGCATTTGTTTGCTGAATTAGTCATCGACTAATTCATTCTGATGGCACAATTTCCATAATGTGATTTCTTAGGAAAAGAAAGGGTTCTTCTACCATCATTCCATTTTTTTTTCAGATGCCACTATGAATGTTCCATTTAGTCTTGTAATTAGTCTTATATTTAACATATGCTACCTTCACAGAGACACACTTGTTATTTTCATTGCCTAATGCTATGAAAATAAATTCTCACTGTAGATCAGCAGCTTTCATTTCTTGAGCAATTTTTAAAATTGAATGACCAGACACATGGACAGAGAGTATTCCCATACACATACTATGCCCTTCCTGCAACTGGTATACAGTGTTCCTTTCATGTGAATGCCTCTTTGCTCCCACACCTCCCTCCCCAGACTTTATTTATGTCTCTAATATCTATTCACCTTTAGTTATCGGCTTAACAATAGCTTATTCAAACCTTCCCACCTCTATTCCCAAGCTAAGACAGAGGTTAAGGTCCTCACATTCCTCTTGCTCACACAGAACTCTAGCGTTCTCCATTGCTGTATTTCCAAACAACACCGTAATCACCTCTGTTTGCTTGTCAAGAGTTCTCACAAGATTTTAATGCTTCAACGCCATAGGATGCCTTTGCTGTTTTCCTATAACTTCCCTTTTTGTAAACATCTGACACATTCTTGGTTCATCAAGAACCATAGGGCAAATGATAGAACAACCACACATCCTACTTCCGTTTGTCCAATATGGAACTAAGAGTGAAATCGATAAATATCTCCTTTCTTTCTCAAAAGCATCACTAATGGATTGCATATTACGTCCATGTCTTCATGGTCAATACACTGGAAGAAGCATATATTCAGCACTCAAAGAATCTGCATTTAGATATGAGCTCTAGAATCTGTTTGTTGTGCAACCTCGATCAAGTTCATGTTTCTTACCATCTTTAATCTTAGTTTCATCATCTGTAAAACACAGTAGAAGACATTATTTCCCTGAAGGGCTATTTCAGCAACACTGGAATATAACACGGTGGAAATGATTTTGAAAACAAGAAAATCGATTGAAAACAAAAATCGCTAAGTAAATCTCAGTTCCTACTCTATCACTGCAGTGTATAGAGATATAGATATATGGATATATAAATACACCCTATAGATGTATATGGATATGTGAGTGTGTATACATACAGTGTATATATGTGTTAGATGTGATAGATAAAGACTTTACATGTATACAGTACATTGTATATATTACATAATACTGTATATATGTAATCTTTACTATACTATATATACTATATCTAATATAGAATACCATATATCCATATATAAATATAGACTGTACTATATTTAATATATATAGTATACTGTATGTTATGTTACATATGTATACATAGTATATATAATCTATAATCTATATGCATATAACAGAGACAGAAGCAGTTATGAAAAATATTATGGGAAGATATTACGCAGTATGGAAAACATTTCCAAAGATGAGAGTTCTCAGCAAATTATGTTATCAAGAAGGTATAGGCATGACTTTTGCTCAGATTGTTTTAACCTATAAAAAGGGGAGGTGATCCCCTAGGGACCTTCTCACTCTAAAATACTTCGGTTGTCTGTACATAAGGTGTTTCATCCCACTTCTGCATTAATTCTTATTCACAGAGATGTCCATTTACTTTACCAAACCTCCCTCATATACCAATGAACACTCAACTTTGAAATCAGATGGACACAGATCGAGACCTTAGTTGTGCCATTACTGTGTGGTTATAGGTGGTCGCTAAGCCATTTGTCTCATCCCTAGAAAGTACTTTATTGTTGGAGGATTTGGTAAAAATCAAATGGAAATGTGTATATGAACATCTGGCATAAATCCATGCATTTAAGCATTCTGTACACTCATTAAATTCTGTGTGTGTCTAGGTACATGCAGTAAACACAGCCCCTTTGTCTCCTGCAAATCAATTATGTTCTCACTCTTGCTCTTCTTATGTACAGAAGCTTTAACCTTGAAATGTGTCCAACCTAGCTACCCACAGATAGATCTCTTCAAAGCCAAAAATTTGCTTTGTTCACTGGGTGATTCTGACTTCAACATTTTCCTCATTTGTATCCATTCTACCATCTTGAAGCTCCCTCATATCACTGCCAAACATTTTCCTATATTATGATTATTGATTGTTGATTCTCTTGGCTCCTTGATTTACCCATCAGAATGAATTTGCCTCATCATAGCTTCAATGCCCTTACTCCCCAATTATTTGCATCCAAGTATCCCTTCTTAGGGGAACTAGTTTTGCCCTATCCCAGCAAAGTGTTATCACTTGCTCTCTGTGGGGGTAATAAGTTATTGGGATGAAAATGTCTCTAATTCTGTGTGATAGAGACTTGGTTAAGGCTGGTTAGTATGGTAAGTAATGCCTAGTTTATGGATTTATATACTTGGGATTGGCTCTAAGATTCTTCAACTATATATTTGCATAAAGGTGATATAAATATACTCTGACAGTTTTCAGAATATTTTCTCTGGTATTTGAGGAATAAAGGAACACATCCCTTCACATTAGCTCAAAAATGTTGTGAATAATTTCTAAGTATTTAATTTGATATACCTGACCCTGTATAACAAATACTATCGGACAGGTATCTTGAGAAAAGGAGGCACACTTTTTTAAAGAAATACAGTATTTTTAGAGTAATTAAAAAAGATGTAGGTATAGGCTTCTTGTTGATACTTTCATGTTTAATAATATCCCAGAGTATATCACTTACATCCATTTATTAGATGTGATAATGTCCCATTATAAATATCCCATGACACACATTTGAGCTAAACCTCAGATTCTTCATAGTGGGATTAAGAACCAAAACACCAAAATGGAAAGAATTTCCCAGAAACACTGCAAGGTTTAATGACTGAATAAGAAGCAAAAGTCAACCTCTTGAAGCTTGCAAATCCAGGAGCTTAAATAAATATCCTGACACACATTTGAGCTAAACCTCAGATTCTTCATAGTGGGATTAAGAACCAAAACACCAAAATGGAAAGAATTTCCCAGAAACACTGCAAGGTTTAATGACTGAATAAGAAGCAAAAGTCAACCTCTTGTGAA
>NW_022900944.1:7089296-7110339 GCF_012274545.1 Fukomys damarensis | reverse complement strand
TGAACACCGCAGAAAAAATAGGTTTGTTTGAGTAACAGGTCAAACCTTAAAGCAGACTTTGTGGCCAGAAAAATGCACAACTCCAATTGTTTTCAAGTTATAGGTTCCGGTGCTGGGGCCATATGGATGAAGAGGAGGAGGGGGGATTCCCAGAAGAAAATTAAAACTAAATAGTTACCAATGGGACAAAAGAAACTTCTGGGTGGAAAAATTATTTCTAGAACTTCAACTGATGGGAAACAAACAGTCCCACATTCTTTACCTCTTTCAAGAATACTTCCTACAACACTTAATGATAATTAGATCCTCATTCATGCCCCCAAATTCTGTTTTCCTTATTACTCTCTCAAGAGGGGGTATTTGTTACATATGACCTGCGTTGCATGGAAGCCTGCCTTCTCCAAGTTTGTTCATGCTGGTATTTGCTCACATGGCTACTTCAATGTTACAAAAAGCCTTTTCTCCTTATTTAACCTCCTTCCTGGCATAGGCTACATAGTTGATAGTCTCATTCCTCCTATTTGAGCATCACGTTGCTCATGCATAAAATGGGAATATGAATCCTGTACTCTTTATTAAGAACAGGTATGGGTTAAATGAATTTGGATGTAAAGTTTTCAGCACACTGTCTGACTCACAGATGCTCAGTAAGTGCTCTCTGTTCTCTTCAGTGTGGGTGTGCATACAGGTAAATGGCCATCTAATCCTTCTTATGTTTATACTACTTCAATACTCTGAGAGAAAAGAAAAATACACTTTATATTAAATGGAAAAACTTGAATCTGACATACCAGACTATTGTAGTCACTCTTCTAGTGCCCAAAGACACGTCCAAATAGACCAGTAGTGAGACCAAGCATAGACTGTTCATGAGCAGGACCCTGATTTATTGATATTCCTTTTTTTTTTTTTACAGGACCTAGATTTCTAATGACAAACTTAAAGGGAAATCAAATTTGTATTCACAGACTTCTTGTGTGCTAAATAGCAATATTATGGGTTAAATCTAGTATTTCTTCAAATTCTCACATGTTCAAACATGCAGCTTTGGGCAGCTGAATGGGTGGATCATGAGGACACCTAAGCATTAGAGAATTAACCCATTGATGAGTTCATAGCTCAGTGTTCAGTTAGGGTGTGGAGACTGCTTGGAGAGAGCAGTCACTGCGATTGGAAGGGTCCCTGGTCCGCATGTGCCTGTGCTCTCCCCACCCCCTCCATCTTGGCTGCCATAAGTAGAGCACATTTTCCCTGCCATGCTCTTGGACCATCACTTCTGCCTCCGAGCTGACTTACCACAGACTGAACGCTCTGAAACCATGAGCCAAAATAAACCTCTCCTCTGAGTTACGTGTTTTGTCATAGTGAAAAGTAACTAATGCAAGTAGACGTGGGTGGTTGAACTCAATTTTCCTAAAGAACCGAACAGTTGTTTTCCTTGAGAAAGTATTATTAAACACCCAGTGCTTTACGTTTTAAAGACACAAAGATGACAGGAGCATGCTGCCTGCATTTCCTGACTAGTAGGAGAAAAGACAGATGACGCAAACCAACAATTTCAGTGCAGACTGATCACTGCCAAGAAAGAGAATGACGTGGAAGAAACTGAGTGGGTGTGAAAGTTTGCATGACAGAGGTAAAACCTGGACTATTTTTGGAAGGACATGCAAAAGCTCGATGAAATAAGATATATTTCATTCAAAGCGAGATGATTACAGATACCTAAGCATTTGCTCTGAATATATGTTGTGCGAAGCAATTTAACCCTTAGCTCATTTCAATCATGTATAGAAAAAGAGGTTCACACTGGCTACATGATCACAAAACTGCTAAATGTGAGAGCCCAGCTTTGAAACAAGGCAAAAACACACACTTAATCACTGTGTTATTCCCCAACAGGAAAGACTCAGAAAACTAAACGTAGTTCCCTTTCACTAAAGTGCACATTTTGTATGGGGCAAAAATAATGAGCAATAGATGAGAACCAGATTGGGAAAACCTCAAGTGTAACATGCTCAGAAGTGAAAATTCTGTCCTAAGAACTAATCCATGGGATGGATGCAGCAAAAGATTTTAGGCACCAAGTTAAGGTAAACAGACAGATACTGAAAGAAAAATCTTATATGCCAGGCAGTTCCCTAAGCACTTATATTTAATCCATGGAGGTAGATACGATAATTAACCCCAGTCATAAGAGCAAGACACAGAGAAATACAGTGACTGGCTCAAGATGGTGGTTCCAGCTAAGTAAAAGAGCCATGTTTCTGCTCTGGTTGGAATGGGATTTGATCCCTCTAAAGCTCATGCTGAAATTTCATCCCAGTGAAGCACTGTTGAGAGGGGCTAGAACTTTAAAGAGCCTGTTAGGTTATCAAGAAGGGGTCTACATCTTTCTCTCACAATAATGGGCTCTTGCTCATGTGGGACTGGATTAGGTACTGCAGGAGTAGATTCCTATTAAGTGAGGCTGGGCCTTTCATCTCATCCTTCAACTTTCTGCCATGAGTTGAGGTAGCTCAAGACCCTCATCAGAAGCCATGCGCACTCTTGTGTTGTAAGTTTGGATTTCCCACCCTCTAGAACCACACAATTAGACTTCCTTCCTTTATAAATTACCCAGTTTCATGGGTGTTTTTATTGCAACAGAAAAATGACCACTCCCATAATCAAACAGTCTAGTTGCGGAAGCCACGACCTTCACCATTGTGTCATCCGCCTTCACACTGGCTCTTGTGTGCTGTGTTCACTGAAGAGCAGCAGCTGGGAAAGACACAGGTAGCAATGCCCACTGTGTTGCATCTTCCATCGTCTTTAGGCAAGAAAGCAAAGCCAGAGAAGATAGACGTCACCCTAGATCATATAACATGCACCAGAGTTGGGATCTGATTCCAAGAATGTCAGGTCTAAAAAGCCTTTATGCTTATGTTTATGTTTGAGGTTGCCTCTTATTCAGTCAATTTCTATAAAACCTTGCAGGTTCCCAATTATCTGGGTATATAACAAAGACGTTTTATCCTTTGTAAATTCAGTATTCAAAGATGATCCCAGGGAGTGATGTGCTTAAATGTGTCAGAAAATTATCCTCAAATTGCCATCTTTCCCTATCCCTGAGGATTCATAGGCTCTCCTCTGATTAATGGCTGAAGCGGGGTCTGCACAGTATGTCCCTATTTAAAGTTCATAAGCATCATCCCAGTGATCAGGTCATTACAAAAAGCATTATGTGTGCTCTCATATGAATTGTTTTCAATTCAGAATTGATCTAGAAATGCAACAAAAGTAAATGCTATAGACTTTCTGGTTTCTTTTCCCTTCTACTCCCTTTTATCTTAGTACAATTCAAACTTTGAGGGATGCTACTCATTTCTATTCAATATCTGACTTTATAGTGAAATTCCATCCCAAGACAGGAAATGTTACACGCAGAAGAAATGAGATATTTTCATCTTCAAGTATATGGATTCCAACCATCTGTTTGCTTTAATGTGCTACCATGTTGCATTTAGCTGGAAGCCAGACTGGGATACTCAGCTCAACAAAGAAAATCACGGAAAATGCCAGGGGCATACCCTGCCACCTCTCCAGTGATCACCTTTGTGTTCTCCTGAGTTCCAATTAACCAGTCTCTCGTGAGTTTGGGGGATGTCCACCAGCTAAGGCTGGCTGCTGAGCACCTGGAGAAAGGGCAGTTTGGGCTGAGATGTGTCAAACCTGTTTTGTCTCATCCTCCTTAGAGCAGCTTCTACAGAATTTTCAACCACATGTGTGGTTCACATTAAATCTTAATCACACAACACTCTTCTGGAGCTTGTGCTTCATCCACCAATTTCAGGGCACACAGCAGCGTTCACGTGTTTGGCTTTGTTTTGCTGAACATAAAGCAAACCCTCCTCTAATACTTCATTATACCTTGCCTATCTCATACAGATATAGTCTTCAGGGAAATAAGTAAAGATATCAAGGTTTAGTTTCCCTAAGTGTAAAACAAGGAACTGACTCTCTAGACTCCCAGGCTCATTTCCTAACCACACGCCATCTGGAAGGCTGAGTGCAAATCATGCCCCATCCCTTCCAGTTATATCTACAGCTACAGCCTACACTCTGGAGGGCTGTGAAGAATTTCTCTCTCACCTGTACAGCCACTTACTTAAGCAAATTATTCACTTAATGGAAATTTTAATATCCTAAATAAGAGAAAATGGGTCTTAAATGAGTTCATTATTCTTAAACCTAAATGTGTAGTTAAAAGTAGATGTTAGCACATCTCTGAATTTTTTCGTCTCAATCCCAACCACACTCTTTCAGAATATGCCACAGTAGAGCAATGGTGTCATTCCAAAATGAGCAGGGTGATGTAAGAATATAAGTCAGGGGAACCGACGCGTGATTCTTCCATCCCAAGTTTAAAATGGAAAAGATCACTAACTGCCAGGAAGAACCTGTACTATTAACAAGTGCAGATCAGTTATATAAGTCACAGGACTATGGGTAGTCGAGGGCTTAGGCGGAGTGTTACTCTACTATGTCACTAGCAGCTCTACTCAAGAGAGAGTTAATGACTCTGAACTCTTTGCACTTCTTTCAAGTGACCCATGAAGCAGTTTCTCAATTTTCCTTAGAACTGCAAGGATCAGAAGTTTAGATAAAAAGTGAACTTCCCTTAATTTGATTGAAGCTAGACAGAAATAGTGATGACAGGAATGGGAAAAAATGAAGTCACTCAGCTAAAGAAAGCTTTCCACCCTGGGTAACCAGTCTTTCTTGCTTGTAGACCTACAAACGATCTTCATGGTGTATCAGCCATAACACCTTTCAGAAGTACATTCAAAAGCCTATTTTCTGCAAGTAATAATACAGTAACTTTTATACACAGAGAACTATATTTACAACTGCAGATAAGAGTTCTCACCAGCGGCTGTGTCCTTTATTTCTTCTCAGGAACACTGATATTCTCCTCTGTTGCTTAGTGTGAATATGGACTGAGTTCTGGCCAGTTCAATGCGAGCCAAGAAAAGACAGGTACCACTTTTAATCTGGCCCATAAAAATCAGCCATGTGTGACCTTTTTCTTTCCCCATCTGTTGATAGAATAATGGATTCTGAAAACTAAGAAGAGATCAGGGCCATAAGACAAATGGTGACAGACTTTATGATCTATTGGGGAACACAAGCTCTACTCACCACCAACTCCTCATGAACAACGACATCAGCAATAAATAGCAAATTACTGTGTTGGAACTACTGCAGTGTTGGAACTTAACTGCTAGAAAAGCTACTATCATTTTGCTATTTCACACGAGCAGTTCCTCTTGTACTAGCCACTAACCCTAACAATTTTCTTGTTTCGCTAATGGTGAAAAGAAATCGAACATGCCATCCTGTCTATTAGTGAATGGAAAAAAAATGAATAACAAGGAGCTATTTGACTCCCTCATCACCACAAGATAGGGTGTAACTCCTGTACCTTAGGCAAGTAAACACCTGGCTGTAACGGATCCGACTAGGCAAAAGCAATACAACAAGACATGAGAGTCCATGAGGTTAGGTTGAAAGATGGCCACATTTAAGGATTACACTTTAAACAACTGTCAAGAGAACTGCCCCAAACATATGTAACTCTTCCAGAGAGCAAACGGACAGAATGTGCAGCGCTAAAATGAAGAAATGCCTATTTGGCGTAGGATGAGGCAGAAACATGAAGGCAGGAAAGTGTAAACCGCAGCACATTCTGCTGGTCAGCCCTACTTCCACAGTCCCTCAACCTCTCCCTGCAGAAGAGCACTGTGAGTTCTACTCTCCAGTTATACTGCCCCTCACACATTATTTGTGAATATTTTTCCATTTGTCCTTTGTTGCCTTAATGAAGACCTGAATCAAGAGCAGCATCTAAGCTGATTTCAAGGATATCTGGGCCAGGCAGACCGGGAACAGCTCTTGGCCTAGATTCCTGGCCACATAACCCTCATAGAAAAATAGCGAAAGTATGGTATCCAGGCACTGTAGTTTGTTCTGAATCTATTCAAAGTGAACACATCCTGCATGTAGCATGAGCTGGTATGAACATAACAATACAGCTGGCTGCTTTTCTCTAATGGTATCTATCACTTTTTAAATATTTTGCAAATAACTGCTACCCAAAGAGAGCACACTCTAGCAGACAGCTTACAGACTGACTGGGATATCTGTCAATAATGTTGCCTGAAGAAAGTCTTCCAGTCTATTGAGAAGCATTACTTAGGAAGGAAAGATGGTCTCATCCTGATTGCTCAACAGAAAGTCAATGTTCAGTATCCTGTTTTAAAATAAAACCGACTGATATGTGTTTATATGGCTCTTCAAATCTCATGAGTCACTTCAGATATGACAACTACAAATGACAAACATCTCTGGAACTCACCACAGTGAAAACACAAAGTGCACTCCGAAGAATCAGCACTCATCTAAGCGTCAGCTTTCCACTCCCTCTGAGATTCAAGCTGGTTTAACACATTTCCCTCAGCCCTCTGGGGATGTCGTTATTGTCTACTGGGCTGCAAACTTTAAAAGGTAAGCACTGACTTGGTAAGTGATAGAACTGCTTTAAGTGCGTCCAAGAGATGTTTCCTTTTTCCCCATTAGAAATGTACTTGAAGAAATCAAATATTGAAGGCCACTATAAGGATACATCAAGATGTACCTTGAGAAGTCAAAGGACCTTACCAATCTAGTATCTCTTATGCCACTTAAGCCCCTTCCTTTGGTCCAGTCTTTTTAATGTACTGCGGCTTGTTTCTTGACTGCAGTATAGCTCAGTGCTTTCCTACAGTTTTCCTTTATCAGACTAATAAACATAAACATCTCTTGATAACCAAATATTAGACGGCTTCATTTTCTCATGTGAAATATATTTTTCAAAGAAAATATTCTTCAAAATATTATTCACCTTCCCTAGGAATAAAAATGTTTCTGCTCTTAGGATTAAATCAGCAGTTATAGAGCATCTCCTTTTCAAGATTATAATACACAATTATAAATATACAATTATTAGCAGTAGTAAGTGTTGGTAAGCATTTGTATTATAGGCAGTTTGTAAAATAGTTTTAGGTTATTTTAAGACTGCTTGACACTGCAGTTAATACTCACATCAATGTTACTATTGATCAACTTTTACAAACAATGATAATAGTGTATCTAACCTGGGTACGCATTTCCAGGAGTGGCGTTGCAGAGATGGGGAAAACCTTTATCATTTGTTTTCTCCAGCCATTAGTAAGGAATGGTAACAGAATGAATGACTTGGCTTCTCCGGGTCTCTGCCCTAGTGAGAGCTTTTGCCCTTTTGAGAAAGAGCATCTGTTTGCCAAACCCGATGACGTGGCACACACCACCTCTTCTCCCAGGCCTCTCACAGTCAGTCAGTTCTCGTGCCTGCCTCAGAACCTCCTGGCTCTGTGCCCCAGGTTCAGCAGCCAGGGCTTTAAATCTCCTGTTCTAGCAGCTTCCCTTCTCACACGGGCAGGGCTGCCCTTCCAGACCGCCCAAGACAAAGGCCAAACTACGCTTCCCACACTGTCCCCCTTCCACCTCTACTGACTCAAACTTGTCAAAGAGGAGAAGAAAGCGGTGACATCTCAAACCTCCCAGAAGCAGTGGCAGAGTGAGATGTCATTCTTCTGGAACAGAGGGAGCCTGACTTGACCCACAGTTGAGAACTAAACTGACTGAAGAGAAATGGATTCCATGCTGTCTTAGCCAGGGAGAATATTGAGCTCAGGGATGTTTCCCATTGGTCACAACAGGACCATGGTACTTGTGCAACACAATGCCCTCTTCGATGTACATGCCATGGGTAGTTAGAGTCCAATCTTGAATCGTGAACGGCAGAGCTTCTCATTTCATAGTCCTCGAAGATACATTCAGACGGCTCAGTCATGTAGCGGGTAATGATGGGACAGACTGTGACATATGTGACATATGACACCTGACTCTTAGCCAGGTGTGGCGGTGCATGCTTGTAATCCCAGCACTCGGGGGACTGAGGTAGGAGGATGGCCACGAGTTCAGGGCCAGCCAGCCTGTGTTACAAAGTGAGTTCAAAGCTCTGTCTCAGAAAAACAAAATAAATGTTTCAAAAAACATTCTTAATATTAACACAACCAGTGCATTAAATAAGGACAGAAATGTAATAAAAATTGGCACACCCATGGAATTCTATGAAACAAACCAATAGAAAGAATCACCCCTGTTTTCTCAAGGGACATGGCGCTGCCCGATCAGAATGTTCTGAAGAGCTTTTGCCATGGCATAGGTTACCCATCCTGCTGTGCCTTTGCCTCCTGGGGAATGGCTGCAGAAATACAGCAGAGTGTAGACCACAGGGAAGAGGCAGAAAGAAGGAAATATTTGATTTCTATATCACCAAAAAGCAGCTCATAGATTTTTTTTCACCAAATCAGATGATGTACACTGCCAATCTGTGACCCAGAAATCTTGCGGTGACACTTTGTTTATATGACACTTTCTTCACATCAGTGACAAAAGTATTATTTCTCCCAAGGAGCTGATGAGTGTGTGTTTTCAATTTAATAATGTATGTCTCATGCTTGTCCTGGTTTCTCTTGTTGCCTTCGTTACATAGCACGTCAAATGTCTTCCAGCTCCAAAGGTTGCCAAAAGTAGGATTGCTGAGTAAGGATATAGGTCTAAAAGGCACAAAACATAAAAAGCTTCTGAAATAGACACTATGGAAAAAGGAAGTCACTCTTGGGCTGATTGTTATCACTGAAATCAGGCAAAAGGGCTTCAACATTTCTAGTATATCCAATATGGGAATAAATATAAATAAAACTAATTAATTCCATATGTGCAACAGATAATACCTTTGAATGTAAAGGATGGGTCCATTGGTGATTTCCCCCAATTTTAAAATTAACAGAACATAAGCATTTATAGCTTTAGCTTTTTCTGGATGCTCAGCATGATCATCTACAGTTAGCAGTGATTATTAAATCTTGCTGTCATCACAGAGATGATTTGTGTTAGAAGAACTGCCCAGCTCTCCTTTTGGACCTACATTTACTGGACACCAGTGACACTCAAGGACTGGTATCAGTGGGGAGGGCTGGTATGTTACACAGTGAAGTACAAAAAGGCAGGCAGGATACACTGAAGGCTACAAGGAGAACTGCAAAGAAAAACAATGTGACTGACTGCGAAGATCAAGAAAAAATGGGCTATGAGCTGACTGTGAAGGATTAGAAGGATTTCAACTGGGAGAAGAGGAAGATGGGAGACAGAATCCAGGAGAACACAGGATCCCATCCCGAGGAGAGGAAGAGAGCGTGGCTTCACCTGGCCTGAGCTGTGAGGGGATGGTCAGTGCACTCTCTGACTGAGACTTCCGAGAGAGAGGCTGGGAGAGAGGACAGTCTAGGAGGGGACACTCCAGAAGCTCAGATGGGGTCCAGTGCCACAGGGCCGTGTGTGGCTCCCTGAAGTTTAGACCTTCTTCCACAGCAGTTTTTTAGGAGAAATAGTTGTTTCCATCTTTCTGCTGCTCGTTCCTCAGACCCATACGTATTTCAGCGTGGCTACCCTTGGCCAACTATCACTGTACAGTAAAATTTATATCTCTATATTAAGAGGGACTTGGACTAACTGGATGAATTCCAGGGAGTTTTTGTCATCCACACTCACATCAGCCTTCTCTTTATGGTTATGATTTACAGTCAATCACCTAATGGTACTAAAAATTCAGTGTCAGGTCTCTCGCCTGGTCCAATTATCTCAAGATGACCTTGAAGGGAATCTTCAATACTACCAAAGAGATGCTCTCTTGACTATTTTCTCTCCACCCAAAATTTTCAGTGGCTCTAATTGCTACAAACATTCTCCACATTTACTGCAAGGCTTCATCCATCAACTGTGTCTGATCCTGAAGCACTATCTTGCTATAACAGTTTACCTTTCTATTCTCTCCTCTCCCTCTCACACTGCCTGCAACCCTCTGGAAACCTCTCAGTACACATGAGGTGTCTATTTTACTTAGGATGTCAATGTTAATTCAGGATTTCATTTACATCTTTCGCAGAAGCTGTCGAATTAATCTTCCTTTCTCCATGAAGTCTTCTCTAGTGTTCTGTTTCTGAATTTCTGGATTTTATTTTACACAGTTTATCCTTCAAACAGAAATCTCAAGGAAGGTGCTTTCTGCCCAGGCACTCAATGCAAACAGGCTCATAGTCAATCACTGCAGAGAGCCATAAAAATCTGAAGCACCTTAAAAGAAAATTCTCTGATGTTCCTGAAATATCTACTGTCAACTGAATTGCAGTGTGGTAATTTTCTCTGAAAGTCACTCACCTGTTAGTAAGCCACGAAGATAAGGCTGGCTTTCCTACCCACCTCTCAGAGCTGGGAAGAAGGCTTGAGTGACCTCACATTCTTGTGTGTCAGACAGACTTTTGCTTTCTTGAAATTTTCCTACATATGTAAATTGCATATTCCATTAGGAAGGCATCTTCCTCAGAAAACTTCAGAGCATTATACTATGCTCAGCTCTGTAGTAAATGTTGGCTACCAAGATATATTACACCATGATCTACAGGAAATAGAGAAATAAATAGTCAATTGTAGCAGGGCATTGTGGAGGCTGTGGTGGCATTTGAGTGCTTCCTAGAAGCACAGAGAAGAGTGCTTTCCTGGCCTGAGGCATCAGGGTGGGCCCCTGAGCCTTGAAAGACAAGGAGAAAGGAGACTACAATGTCATAAATTATGAAGGCATTATTAGTTCCACTGCATGGTCTGAAAATAAACATGGTGCAAGGGAAGAGTAATGAATTTCCTTCTGTAGGCAACAGAGGACATCACAGCACTTACTGTCATTTTCTGAAGGGCTAGAGAACAGCCAGAAAGCTCTGGAATGTTCTCCACAATGAAGGCCTATGTCAAGAAGAAATGCTTCAAGATTCTCAGGGAATGAGCCTACAAAATCTTCAATGAACCTGTGGGCTCTGATCGCTCGCTTAAACAATTGAACACTTTCTTAAAAGTGTATTTGTAAAGAGATATTTTTCACTTGGAATCAAGGCACGATGACATGCACAGATATCCTGCCACTTGGATCACTTCTCAGTAGAGGTGGTCAGTGGGGTGAGCTGGAGGTCAGGAGCAGAGGAGAAGGTTCTTCTATTCCATCTCTCGGATGTGTGGAAAAGTGACTTTCCCCAGGCCCGTGGCTCCCCTCTCACGCTTCTCTCTCTGCGGGTGGCTAGGAGAAAGGAGGTGGATGTGGCAGATGGAAGCGATGCAGTTCCTTCATCATATGTGAAGCATCCTGAGCACACAAGAAATACCACTGCGGCTGCTCCTCTTGCCGTACGGCGTAAGGAGAAGCCCCACATGGACCTGCCCACTGGCTGCCCTGATCCACCTGTGGTTGGCTGCATAAACCTGTCCGATTTGGGAGTTCAGTGTTATGTCCTACATATGAGCCAAGTTCTTGGCACAATCCTTGTTAAGTTCTCACACTGATGTTTCATCTCTATGTTCTTCATTTCTTTACCTTTTTCAATCAGTTCAGGCTATGAGAAGGAAAGACCAGGAGACTTGTTTGAGATTCCTCAAACCACATTTCCCAGCAGATGTAATGGTGCAAGTCTGTAATCCAGCACTTGGGAGGCTGAGGCAGGAGGATCACCATGACTTTGAGGCCGGCCTAGGCTACATAGTGAGTCCAAAGCCAGCCTATCACAGTTCTCATGACAAATCGTTATATTCACGTTTTTCATAACACGTCTATCACCTGTGCAGGTGTGTACTCTGAATCAGCCTCCAACAGAATGATCTTCTCAGGATCCTGGTAAGAACGGGCTTTTGAGACTGCAATACAGAGATCTGACCTCAACCACCCAGACAAACAGAAGTCAACCTGCAGAAATAGAAGCCTAAGCACCCTGCATCCTGGTGCAATCTCTTCCCAGATCTCAACCACCTTAGCTTCTCCTACACGGGAAGCCTGATCCCGGAGCTCTTTTATTTTAAGCCTAGTACGTGGGCACACCAACTCACAAGCACGCCTCTGGGGCAAATGCACCGGGCCCTCACGCAGTGTTCAGGGCTCCCCGGTCACTAGCTCAGAATTCTCCAGAGCCTCACACTTGGTTCTGTGCTCCGTAAGGGAGCCCACGCGAAGGTCACGACACACAGTGTAAGAGCAGCGACTCAACGCATTTTCAGTCCTTCCGGCCCCGCCCCTCCACTCCCACCCAGCGGCCTCAGCTGGTCCCGTGCACAGACACAGGCAGACTGGGCTGAGCTTGCGCGCCGTGGGGTTTCCAGGCAGAGCAGGAGGGGCTCCGTGCCTAATGACCGCTCACGACGCCTGAAGCTCTGCACAGGAGATGGACTGGGAGACAGGTGAAGAGATTGGGGATTGAGATGATGGGCTCTTTTGTAAATTTTCTTTTTATTAGTACCTGTTTACAGTACACAATGACTACATTTCTTATGGGGAGTTGGTCCGTACACATAACACACCTTCATTTCTTTTTCATCCCCTTCACTCCTCTCCCTGCCCTTTCCCTCCATCTCTTGGTACCCTTCCCTTTTGCAAAAGATCCGTTTCCTATTTTCTGGCTTTTCTTTTGCTCTTTATTTATATTTGGAATTCTCACATGGGAAAAACCGTGTGCTACTGAGGCTTGTGTGTCGTATTTATTACACTTAACGTTATGGTCTCAAGGTGCATCTGTTTCCTGCAAACGACTCAAGTCTAAACTTCTTCATGACAGAGTAGTCCTCCGTTGCCAATAAATATCACAGGTGGCTGACTCATCCTCCCTACCTTGGCTGTTCACAGCGTACTGGAGAGGGGGTTGGGAAACCTTGAAGTCAACGGGCCCTGACTGTGCCAAGATGCAACATGGACCTGGAGCACCTATAGGTCCGCATTCACCTCATGACTAAGAAGCAACATTAAATAACCAATAGGATGTGGTTTTTCTATAAAATGGAATATTCCTCAGCCATAAAGAATGAGAAATTAGAGTCATTCATAGCAAAATGGACACATATTGAGGATATACTCCTAAGTGAAATAAATAAGTCACACATGTGTAAATACCGAATAGTTTCTCTGGTGTGAATAAACTATAATAGTACATAAGATCCTAATGAGATAACTGACATTGTGAAATAGGAAGAAAAGAGCTAAAGGTGTAGGGGAAGTGGGAAGGGTAGGGCAAAGGAAATAAGGGAAAAGAAAAATTGTGAGAAAATGAAAAAATGGAAATGAAGTGTTTATAAAGGGAGAGGGGAGGAGGGGGTGAAGGGAGGGCAGGGTAAGGGGAAAAATGAGAACCAAGACCTGTCCTGTAAAGGTACAAGATCCCAATGATGAATGTAACTGTACTATATACCTGAAATGTACCAATAAACTCAATGAGGGAAAAAAAAATAACCAATAGGGCCGGGAATTTAGCTCAATGGTGCCACTGCCTGCCTCACAAGCACAGGACCCGAGTTGGATCCCTGGTACCAAAATAAATAAATAAATAACCAATAAATACCATGACAGCACAAGCAAGACCACAAAGATAAAATAAAAGCTTTATATTTAATACTTTCAAATGAAAAGATTGTCCTGCTTTTTGAACAAGCCCATATTTTAATTATTCCCTGGGCTCTGCAAATTATGTGACCATAGTCCTGCCAGTAGATCCCTATTACTTGCAACCAAAGTGATCCTAATATATATACACCTTTCACTTAGCTGTCTAACAGCCTCTTTCACATACATACTTACATTTTGCAAACTGTTCCATTTGTTCATATCTTTCGCCAAAATTGAAAGGTGAAATCTCCAAGGATCCTGTCTTTTTGCCTTTTGCTCTTATGATGCCCAGAACTATATTCCAGGCACCAAGTTCACACTCACTCTATATTTACAGGATAAATGTCAATGTCACCAGTCATTAAGAATGTTTCCAAGGATCACGGATAAGAGAGAAGGCTTAGTCCATCAGCTATATATTGACAACTGCCTGGAGGCCTGATTTCCATTTCAGCCTAAACGCAGAAGTGGAAATGCAGATAAACACTCCTCCTAAGATAACCTTAGCCCTCAGTCAGGTTATGCAAATCCTATTTGAAACTCTGTGCAAACATTTTGTCCATTTAACTCCAAATGCCAAATATTTAGCCACACATTTAGCATAGTTTCCAAACATATAAGGAAAATCTCATTTTAAAAATTATAGCTTGTCATTGTACCCTCTCTTTTCTTTTCAGCTTCTCTGCAGGTGTGTGTGTGTGTGTGTGTGTGTGTGTGTGCGCAAGAGAGAGGCGGGTAGACAGAAGAAAAGGAAGGGAAAGGAAGGGGAAGAAAAGGAGAAAGAAATAGGTAATAGGAAAGGATAAGAAGAGAGAGGAGAAAAACTAAAAAACATAAAAGCAATCCCCACCAACTGGGATAAATCAGATTCAATTGTGTCTTCTTCCTGATTTTTACTTGAAAAAGAATAAGGCTATCAACATCCCAGAGTTCTGATGGGCACTAAATGAAATAACACGTGAACACAACCAGCAAGATACCTTGCATGTATCTGGCATCAGTTACTAAAGCTGAGGAACAATCTTCCACAGGCACTGGCCACCAGCAAAGCTCATCTGGGACAGTTCCCAACAGTAGGCATTAGTTCAGAAACCACTGCCTCGTGTGAAGTCTGGAAGTACAAGTGTTAACAGTGTTTATTCTATCTAGATTTAGGTGACTCTATGAACATGCCTAGAGAAGCTTTTATACAGTGAACATGTTTGACAAAAAAGAACAAGTTATCCTTGCGCTACTCATGTGGCCAACATTGCGGTTGTAGGCGGTACAGTTACCAATGGAAGGGTGCCCTGAGACAGAGATACAAATCCGGTGCTTGCCGGAGAAGGGGAAGGCTGAGGTGCAGATAGCTCATGAAGCACCCCAGTCCCTTCCTCCCACCCAACCCCAGCTCCTTTTCTTCCCCTTCACCACTGCAATAATAATATTGTCGCATTGAATGGCTTTTTATAATTTAAAATGCAATGATACACATTTTCTTCATAATCATTTGCAATACTAAACCAATGGTAACATGTAAAAGTACAAAAGTTTCAACTCATCAGCCATAAAAGCAGTTCTGAACCAATTTTTAAGTTCTTATCCCATTCTTTTCCTCCACCACATCTCTTCCCCACACAGCAGTTGTTAACACAGAATTCTCCCTCTTACTGAGGTCAATGTGATTGGCCATGAGAATCATTTTAAGAAAATTATTTCCTAATGTATAACTTCTGATGGAAAAATATGTTTCCCCTCTGAGTTTGTGGACACCAGGAACATCATCTGAACTTGAATTTTTCAAGACTTTCAAATTCCACACAGGTGAAACTGCCACTTATCGCAACACGAGAGGCCTTAGCAAATGCAAAACCATCGAACAAGGGAAATTAATATTATTTTATGAAACAACGTAATTCTCATCATAAAAAACATTAAAATCAAAATCAAATCCTTAGGTTGTTCCTTAATTTACAGCATTGATATCCAGGTATCACTGGGCCTGATAAACCATGGAACTACATTCGTTTTTTGTCAGGGTTTTTTTGGTTTTGTTTTTGTTTTTTTTTTGCTTTTGCTTTAAAAATGTTCTTAGCCTTCTTTTAAAAACTGTGCACTAGTTTACTTACTTTATGGACCTTTTAAAAACCACACAGATATTTCATGTACAAATTCCCACTGGAAGATGCAAATAATATAGAATTCACAACAATAAGTGAATATTCTTTTTTCTCACACCCTTGGGCATAAAAGTGAATAGTTTGTATATTCTAGTACCCCTACATTTACATAAATATGTGCATAGATATTTTAAAATAGCAGGTATAAGATGATATATATATACATATATATATATATAAAATATATATACTGCCCTTTTTATTTGTCTTTCTTCTTCGCAAAAATATGACTTGCAGACCTTTCAGTGCATATCTGTGTGTGTGTGTTTCCATTTTACATATACGTGCTTAGGGTTTCAAACTACTGCATCCTGGGCCAGAGATTTAGCTCAGTGGTGCCTCCACCTGCCTTGAAAGCACAAGGTCCTGAGTTCAATCCCTGATTAAAAAAAAAACAAAAAGAAACAAAAAGAAAAACACTACTGCACAGTACTCCATGAGCAAATACCCAAACTAAATATAAATGCAAACCCAAAATATCCATTACTGGTGGATATTTTGGTTGTTCTTAATTTTAAGTGAATTAAAATACAGATGCAAAAACATTGCTATATGTGCATGTCTTCCTGCTTGTGACCTTTCATTTTTCCAGGATTCACTTGAAAAGGTAAAACTGATGGAATCAAGAAAATGCATACTTTGAGTATAGACAGATTTTTGTCAATTGCTCTTCCAAAGTAGTTTCACCAATTCATTATTTCAGTCTCTTGTGAGGCTGTTTACCACAAACTAACCAACCAATTCTCTTCCAATCCAGTGCATAAATATGCCAGCTTAGTCGCTGTCTGTTATTTCTTATCATGGGACATCTCTTGTAGGAGTCCTGATGATGTGCTGTGTGTGTCCTTGGGCGAGTTACTGGACCGCTCTGGATCTGAACTGTATGGCCTCTACCATGAGAATGATAAGTACACCTATCTCACAGCTTATCTCGTTTGTTTTCCTAAATGTTATTTCTTTTTTCAGTGGTTTGTGTCTTTTCGCTCTTTGACTGAGTCAGTTAACACAAGGTTAATGAGTACCTATGGTGGTATCAGACTCCTAGGTGCTAGGTACAAACTACGGCGATAAGACCAAGATGTCACTGTCACAAGAATAGGAAAATGGGAGAAACACACCAATGCATAATACTTTTTCAGGTTTATGAAGAAAGCTATCAAACAAAGCTCTGGCTGAGAAGTGCTAAGGGTCCTATTATAAACAAGGTGTTTAGAGAATGGTTCCCTCCATGCAGGGACCCTAGAGACGCGAAGGAAATTCACCTCCAGGCTGCGGGACAGTGCTGAAGGAACCATAAGGAAACTGTGCTCATGCGGAGGGCCTGAGGGTGTGGACAAAGAGGTGGCAGCTAAGAGGAGTCAGGGACAAGGTTCTGAAGGCGTTGGAAAACAAAAAAAAGGAAGTGTAATTTTATCCTAAATGCAGAGGGAAGCCAGAGCACTGGCCTTGTCTGAATTGCTAAACATTAACTTCAAAATTTAAAGCATTCTGATTCCTACTCAAGCAGATAACCTCACTGGGGACCGGAACGGTGTCAACTTACCTGCTAAGCAAAGCTCACCGAAAAGGAAATTCACCTCAGCCAAGGAGCCTCCCTGACACACTCTAAGATGCAAAGCGGAACAGAGCCATCGGCTTGTGGAACTGCACTCCCAGACCACCCCTACAGCCCCAAAGCTAAGCCTGGGCGTTGTTTTCCTTCTCTCCTGCCCAGTATTCTTGCCAGCTGACTGAGCAGGAGCAGGACCCCTAGCTGTGCTCACGAGAGCATCTGTGAGTGGCGCACAGAGAGCCCAGGCAGGCTGGAGCACGCATGGCTCACCCCGGAGGTGGCAGGCCTACCTCGGCAGATGGTCCCGTTACCCACGTAGCCTGGTTTGCAGGTGCAGCTGTGTCCCTGGACGGTGTTGGTGCAGATAGCATTCTCGTCACAGTTATGCTGCCCGCTGCCACATTCATCATGCTCTGTTTTCAGGGAGGAGGAAAAAGAGAGTCAGCTTTTCTTAAGCCGGAGCGACTGGCACTGGAACAGTCCGCAGACTTTATGTACAAAACGACAGCGAGCAGGGTGCATGGGGAAGCGCCCTGTGTATGGAAGTGTCTCTGTATGTGATGCAGTTGAAATCTCAGCAAATCCAGAAGACAACTAAGTATCCGAGCAGCGAAAGGATTTATGCTGTCGCTGTGTTAGTCAGCCTAGACAGAAATCCCAACATTCACAACTTAAAGGGGGTTGGTTTAATTTGTGTGGTCACAGTCCACGATTGAGTGGCTCCCATGAGAGATATCACGGCGGAAGGCTGTAGAGGAGCAAAGCTGCTTAGTTCCTGGTGGCTAAGAAGCAGAGCAGGGTAAGGGAACCAGAGGGGAAGAAGCCAGGACCCTTTCAGTGCCAAGCTTATGCCCCACCCAGACAGACCAAGTGATCTGCTGGGGCTTCATCCGGGGAAGTCGACATATCCGGATTAATGGTTACCCTCACAGAGCGGGTGGGTGTCCCTCTAAGGCCACTTCTTCTGCCTTCTTAAAAAGCCTGCTCTAAGGACTCCAAGGCAGTTGTTGTAATGGCAGCAATTTTTCATTCCCACCTCTGGGAATCATTGGATTGTTTCTGAAGACGCTTTCGGCTGCCATGATGCAGGACAGGACTAAAATCTAGCAACTACGGGCAAGGGGTGCTGCTCCGCCTCTTACAGTGTATGGTAGAACACAGGAAAGACTTAACCAGTCCAAAGCCAGCAGTGTGACCCATGGGGAAACCTTACTTCAAGGTTAAAGATGTGATAGGCACCAAGGCTCTTTTATAACAGAGGGTAGAGATGAGGAGGAAGACCGTACTAGCAGAGCCTGTCAGGAACACTTACCAAGAAGTATTTCCAAAGGGTAGCACTGGTCACAGGGAATGACGGTAAACACAGGGCTGTGCAGAACATGGATTCACCCTCAGGACTCCATGAGAGGGTCTCCCGCAGGTTAATTCTGCGTGTGGCCTATTTTCACGCAGCTCAGATTTAAGCCCTGGTTGTTGCCTCTGTGTAATGATTTTATTGTGTGTATTCAAGTAGCAGTGGCATCCTTAGTCTACAAGATGTGGAGGGCAATGGATCCACACTGCAATAATGCACTGAAACAGGCTGGAGGCCAACACCTCCTAAGTATCGATCCTTTCCTCTCCTAATTGGGAAGTTTATAGTTATCCAGAAAACTACTCTGTAAATAAACAATATGGGAAAGTTTATACCCTTTATTCCCATTAACATCTGCTAGTTTAACTCCTTAACAAGTTTAAGAAGAGAGATAAGGCCGTTGAAACCATAAAAGGTTATAAATCAAGAGTGGAAATCCAAGCTAGAAACTCCAAGGAAATAACACTAATTGGAATAAAAATAAAAATTCAATGTAACTGGTTTGGTGAATTGTTAAATCAATGTACCGATCAACTGAAATATGATCTGTCCTCATTAATTTTTATTTTAAAGTTCCTAACAAAGAACTTATAGCGGAAAAGGTTCAATCTTGCAAAACAGAGCTGTTTTAGTCACCCGCAGGCAATTGAGGGTAAAGCACACTGATGCACCTTGCTCGACTGGATACTACAGATTTATGAAGAAATGTTTCTTCAGGCCTTTACACCAACCCAAACTGTCAGTGGATAATGTGCACAGAGAGAAGGGGAGATTCATGAGGACACACTTTTTGACTGGGCTAAAGCCATATCCAGCAAAATCCAAAACTAGAAACCTATAGATGTCAAGTCTCATTCACAGACCTATCGTGCACCAGGTATATGGGGATACAAAAGCAGATGTTGCTAGGGACAAAACAAAGAAAAATTAAGGATGCAAGGTCCAGAGTTTTCAGTCTTTTTGCTTACATTCATTTCATAATTACTACGATCTGTACTGGGAAAAGAAAGGTGTGATCTCTCCTGCCATGGACATTTTAATAGTTAAACAATGTAACTGACAGGCACACAAGAGAGAAGTGATAAGAGTTTTAAGTGGGTGACTTTATCATACAAACAAGCATGTTTTTTCCAAGTGAAAAGATGAACTATTACGAATGCCATGAGATAATAGGCATAATTTAGAATGTCAAAGGCAAACCAGTGTGTGTGGTCACATTAGATAAGAGGAATAAAGAGAACCCAACATGAGAATTCACTGCAGGGAAGATGTTACTTCTACTGGTGGGAAAAGAAACGTCTTTCTGCAAGTGGTGTTTCACCTGGACGTTCAAGAAAGGTTGTGGCTGTCTCAGCCAGAGATACCCATGAGGAGCGCTCCAGGCCTAAGAGCAGTACGGGCAGAAGTTATGGTTTAAGCAACATCCCAACAGTCAGAACTGACCTTTCCTGCCCGGTTATCCTTGCAGTAATCCCTCCTCTGTGGCCCCACTGCATATGGCACATGCTGAAAATGCATAATGGTATTGCGGCCTCTCTAGTTGCTTCAGGTTGTTTCCCTAACCCAAAATACACTTGTTCCCAATATACTTTCCACCTGGTTTCAAACCACACTTTCAACCTGTACTCTTACCATGGTGCTTTCCCTGCCTGTTCTGTGGGCTGCAGAAATTTCACCCACCTGGGAAGTCTATGCGATTCAATGCTTTACCTCCTTGGAGGCAACCCACATGGATACTGTGATATATACAAATTTTAGCCTTCGTGCCTTGATTAAACAAGTCACTTTGAAGAGAAGAATTTTGGTGTATTTCCTGCAACCCTCATGTTTTTTTTTTATCATTTCAGAAAATGGTATTGAACCTAGAGAGTTCCAACCAGTGAATATTTTACATATAAGCTAATCAGAAAATATGATGAATGTGTAATTATAAAAAATCTATTATAAAATATACTGCCAAGAGTGATAGGATACATGTGTTAAAAGATAGCAAAAATGAGTATTTTTAAGGGATAAATGGTGCTGTCTTTTATTATAATGATTTTTAAACTTAAAATAATTACCATAATTTGGTCAAACCACATTGATCAGTGTTTACAGAAATTTTGGCCAAATAAAAACATTATGGTATGTGCTCAATCTACCTTATTCATCAGATCTGGTATCTGCAACTTCTGGCTCTTCCCCAAAGTCATTCAAAAACCACGAAAGGGAAACATTTTGAATGGAGCCAAGACATCAGGGCATCCATGACAATATACCTAAGGTCAGCCAACAAAGAGAACTTCCAGAAGTGCTTCTGAAAGTGTCAAGATTAGACAAGGATGTTTCAAGTAAGGGAGATTAATGGTAATGTGTCTTTTACTGTAATTTTTTTTTTTTTTTTT
>NW_022900944.1:7075374-7086843 GCF_012274545.1 Fukomys damarensis | reverse complement strand
TTTTTTTTTTTTTTTTTAGCTCTTCCTATGTTCTGGGTAACAGCCCTCTGTCTGGGGAAGAGCTGGAAAAATTTTTCCCATTCCGTAGGTTGTCTGTTGAAATGCTGATTGTTTCCTTTGCTGTGCACAAACTTTTAAATTTGATATAATCCCATCTGTTGGATCTTGTTGTTATTTCTTGTACAACTGGAGTTCTGTTCAGAAAATCTTTGCCTATCCCTATAGAACTTGAAGAGATTTTTTTTCCTATTTTATCTTTCAGTACACAGTACTTCCATTTTAAGATTTATGGCTTTGATCCATTTTTATTTTAGTTTAGTACATGGTGAGAAAAATGGGTCCAGCTTCAATCTTCCGCATATAAATAGCCAGTTTTCCCAGCACTATTTGCTAAAGAGGCTGTCTTACCTCAAATGTATGTTTTTCAGCCCTTTGTCAAAGATCAAATAGCTAAATGTGTCTGAGGTTATTTCTGCATCCTCTGTTCTGCTCCACTGATCCACATTTCTGAAGGAAATAAAATTTTCCGTAAATGGGCAAGGGTACAAAACACCAAGGATGAGGTGAGCGGCAAAGGATAAGGATGTAAAAAGATTTAAGATGTGTTGCGTACATGTACCGAATGCTCTCATGAACGGAATCATTATGTGTCACTAACATGAGCTGAAATAATAAAAATAAGGATCTAGATACGGAGGGAGGGAGACAGAGAGTGGGAAAAGGGAGGGGAACAAAAGAATCAAGATATGGTAAGAACTTGAACCTATCCCTAAGATAGATGTCAACTTTGTCAACTGTAAACGCGTACTAAATAATTTTTAAACCACCATGTGAATCGAAAGAAACCAGTCAGAAAATAATACATCTTGTATGATTCAGTTCACACAAAATCTCCAAAATAGGAGAATGTTTAGAGACAGAAAGCAGATTAAAGGTTATCTAGGACAAAGCTTACTGGAATGACTACAAATGGACTCCAAGTTTGTCTTTGAGGTGATGGAAATGTTACAAAATTAAATCACAAAAATGATTTTGCAAATCTTACAATATATCAAAAACTATTAAATTCTATATATTGCAAGGGAAAACGTATGCTTTGCAAATTATGTGTAAGGAAAGATGTTAAAATTATTAAAAGAAAGTTCTGAAACAAGTTAGCACTTTTATTTCTCTATGTTTTGATAAGGTGATGTAAATTTTTATTAGAGGCCATGCTCCGATGAAATGTTCTTCTAAGAAAGTAGATTAGAAATGTTAGTTATTTTGCTAACATCGTAGAGCTATGCCCTACTTCCTCAATAATAAAACACCATTTAAGTGAGAGTAATATTGAGGAAAGAAGAATAATGTATAAAATAAATCTATCAATTACACAATGATTCCCAGTTTCCTAAATGTGATACCTAAAAAGCTGTTTTATTTTTAGGGACTTTGGTTATTAATAAAATCAGACAGTTTTGGAGCTTCTAGCTCCCCAAACATGAACCCCGGTTCCTTCCAGGAAAGACAGTCTCCTGGGAAGTGTGCATTAACTTTTGCCCCCGGGGCAGATGCTTTGCGATTCCAGAACTAGAAGTTGTCCTTAACTCAGATCCCAGAGTGGAGTGACAAGGCAAATGGATGAAGCAGTATGTTACAGAGAAGCAAGTGGGAAGAAGTAGGAGGGGAGGTTGCTCTCATCCTTTGTGATTCCTCTACAGCATTAAGAAACAAAGCACAAAGGAGCACTTCAATGGGGCACTTTTACTTAGCTATCCAGATATAGTATTATATACTCAATATGCCAAATTATATACAATACACAGTGTCGCTATACATGATATGTGTGCATTCATATAAAAGTCCATAAAACATATCTTAAACAATTAATATTGATTTACACTAGAGAATTGGATAGAGGATAAAGAGGAAGCACTTATATCATCTATTTTATTCTTTTTACAATCGTGACATTTTTACAGTTATTATGTATATTTTATTACTATACAATGGAGTTTTTCCAGGGTTGGGGGGGTGGATTCAGAAGAAGGAAAATGAATTTCAGATGGATAAAAGAGGATATGGGAAGAGGCAAAGCTTTTGAGGCTGATAGCCTGGGATGGAAACCCCAGCTTGTCACTGTGAGAGGTTTCACAAGGTCTCAGCTTTAGTTCCTGTGTGTGTGAAATGTGGACAGTGATACCAGGACTAACAGGTAGAAACAGCAGCTGAATTCTTGTTTCCTAGGATCTGAAGAGACTCTGCTGAGAAGTAAATGTTCAAGAAGTATTTGGATGATGAATGTGCATGGGAATAAACTTTGTAAAGCATTCAGTATTGTTACTGGCACCCAGGAGGGACTCTCAAAACACTGTCACCTTCCTGACTGACATCATCACAGTGTGGTGTTGGACTTGAGCACTTCTCCCAGGAGACCAGGAAAAGTGTACTCATGGTCTCACTCTCTTCTCTGTCCCGGGAGATCCTAGGCCTCTGGCCAGATCAGAAAGCGAGAAAATCTGGAATTGCTCTCAACTTTGTCACTCACTGGCTTTGTGACCACAGCAGGAACACTGAGTATCTCTGAGGCTCTGTGTGGACACCCAAGAATGTGAGCAGTAAGATCCACCACGGAGGTATTACAGAGGAGAGTACAGACAGAACATGCAAAAGGTGTCTAGCAACATCCCAGCCACGCATTAATCAATTCCGTAGGTGTTAGCTTTGTTCCCCAGGGATCATTTAGAAATTCATCATTAAGCTGCAGTGTGCATGAATGGCTGAGCTGTGTGCTCCAATGCTTTGGGACTTCTTTGAAAACACCTAATCCAATAGTCATACTCACAACTAGCATAAAAGAAATAAACAAAGCTGTTTGTTTGACTTTGGCTTCATGTAATGGTCACATAATGATCCCCAAAGTGACACTTTTTCTGAACCCTTTTATCTCTCTACCATGGAGAGAGTGGCTTATGATTTTTCTTAGTTCTGAAACTACCTACAGTATCTCTGTAGAAAAGGTCTAAGAAAATGAAACATGGCAAGAAAAATAATGCTACATTAATGTTTCTCTTTACCACAGAAGTTTACCTTCTCCTTCAGGGACTCTCTGTATGAATGTATTGTTCTTTTCCTTCCTGAAACAAAGTGGTTCAGAAAAACAAAAGCAACTCTGGGAAAGACCGACAAGGAAAAATTATGTTTCTCCCTTGTCCATCATTGATGGTGGCTCCTCGTCCAGGTACTCTGGAGCTCAGCTGACTTACGGCTTCCAAAGATAGAGATCAAACTTAACAGGGAAATGGCATATTTGAAAATACTCCATTCTTATTTCCATGCCTTCCAGTATATCCCTACATTCTTACTGAATTCTTTTCTACATCAAATCATAATTGATTGAATATTATTTGGTTTATATCTAAAATGTCCCCCAAATATCTTACATTCAGAGGTGGTACATGGTCAGAAGGGGCAATCACTAGAAATGTGACTTGGAAGGGAGTATTCTTGTCCCCAGCTGCTCTTTTCTAACTCTATTTTCTGGATTTCATGGAGCAGATAGCTTTCCTCCACCACACCCTTTCACCATGCCATTTCTGTGTTGGTGCCTGCCAACCATGGACTAAAGCCCCTAAACTATGATCCCAAATAAACCTCTCTTCTTATAAGTAGCTGCTGTGTTATTTTGTCTCAGAGATGGGAAAGCTAACTCATACAGAAAACTGGAACCAGAAGTGGGGCCATGGTCAAGGCCCATATGGATCAGGAGCCTTTGGAACTGGCTTACAGGAGGAGTTAGGCAAGAATTGGAAATGCAAGCTACAGAAGTCCTAGAATTGTTTAAGCTGAAATAATGGGAAATTCCAGTCATAGCTCAGAAGACCAGAGTGCGCATAGAAATGCAGATAGTGAAGACCGGGCTCAGGAGATTTCAGTTGGGACCAGGACATTGGCTGCTGGTCTAAAGGTCATATGCACTGTGCTCTGGCAGAAAACGTGTCTACATTTCCCTCGTGTCTTGAGACTTCACAGGAAACTGGCATTAAGGATGACAAACTAATTAATCTGGTGGAGAAAATGTCAAGGCAGCCTAACATTCAGTCTGTGACATGGGTACAGCTGGCTGCTTTTAGCCAGATCTAAAATGAGAATCAGAAGCAAATGGCTGAGCTCAATGATTTGAAAAGTCTAGTTTTGCCAAAAAGGAAATATCTGCAAAGTTAGGGCAAAGGAGAACTATGACTGCTGAAAATATGAGCATTACAAAAAAGCCAAGTACTCTGGACAGGGACAAGAAGATAGTTGCTTTGAGGCCATCTCAGAAATCACAGACTCCACCCATCACAGGCTCTAGGTTACAAAACTGTAAAACTTTCAGTTGAGGACAGTCTCTGGGATATCTGCTCGTGAAGGGCCTCCTAGGGAAGAATATCCCTGAGTTGAATCATCCAGACACTCTAACCTCTGTTCAATCTGCCAGCCAACCTTTGCATCATCTGCTTGGTCTGGTTTTTCAGGCATGCAGAATGCAAGAGCATTGGGTCATGGAAGCTTCCACTCAGATTTTAGAAGAAGGTCTGGAATGGCAGACAAAATTATGTGACAGGGTCATGCTTCTTCCAGGAGTTTTACTGCAAGAAGCTGTGAGGTTGAAGTCAAAGGCAGGAGAGACTACCAGAAGGTGGAGATGCAAGGAACATGGAAAATCTGAGGAAAGCCACAGGCAGTAAGCAGAGTCAGCCCAAGACAGAGGCGTGTAGGCTTCAACCAGCAAATCCATAGGACATGATGCCTAAGCCATTTGAAGCTCACATCTTACCATAAATTGTGATTGCTTGACACACAGCTACAGGATTTAGTGTTTTGCCTGCTGGGTTTTGGTCTTGGTTTGGTCCAATTTCTGTCTATTCTCTCATTTCTTCCTCTCAGAATGGGAATGTTTACACTGTGCCACTGTACGTTGGAAGTGTATAAGCGAACACGTAATTTTTACACTATAAGGTGCTGAAATGGCAGTGAGGTGTCAAGTCCCAACGTCGTTTGATGCTTCCTAAAAAGAGACCACAGAAAACAGAGAGGAAGGAGACTGGACACACATGTCAATAAAGAGATCATGGAACTTGGGAGTGAGAGGAAGAATAATGGTTACAGAGCTTGAACCACAGTCCCAACATGAACCAGCTATAAGATACCAGTAAGTCTATTTTTGAGCCTCCATTTTATCCTCTTTCTTTAAATCAAAGAAAAACAAAGCAAAATCACAGGGAAATGAAGCCCCTGGATATGTATTATTCCTATTTGTGTGCTTTTCAACTTATTCCTTCATTTCTATTGAATTCATCCTCCATTACCAACTGTAGAGGGTTGACTAATATTCCTCTCCTCAAAATTTCTACTACTTGTCTTGCTGAGTATCCTGAGCATCAAGAAAGATGTAATTTAAGAAGTTTGCATGGAGCCCACTGCAGAGTAGATGCCTAATGATTGCTAATTCCTATTTGTGTGCTTTTCAACTTATTCCTTCATTTCTATTGAATTCATCCTCCATTACCAACTGTAGAGGGTTGACTAATATTCCTCTCCTCAAAATTTCTACTACTTGTCTTGCTGAGTATCCTGAGCATCAAGAAAGATGTAATTTAAGAAGTTTGCATGGAGCCCACTGCAGAGTAGATGCCTAATGATTGCTATGGTTTTGTTTGTTTGTTTATAACAGCTTAGTGGTAGAGCAGTTGCCTAGAAAGTGGGGGACCCTGGGCTCAATAAATCATATAGATAGATAGATAGATAGATAGATAGATAGATAGATAGATAGATGATAGATAGAGATAGATAGATAGATAGATAGATAGATAGACAGACAGACAGATAGATAGATAGATAGATAGATAGATAGATAGACAGATAGGTAGATAGGTGAATTTTTTAAGAAATTCTTTGTATGACAGGAAGACACTAGGTTCTTTCAGCATTACAACCACCTGGATGGTACTCCTTCTTGGTTGAATACCACCAATAAGTTGTATCCATGTTTTTTCATTGATGGAAGCAGGATTAACCTATAGAGTTAGAGGATATAAGGTAAGTATGCTAGAAGGTATCTGTGATTGATCCTTTCCATGAATAAAGAGGAGAAGAAAAAAGAAAGAGGTATATATCAGGGTAACTTTCTGGCCCTCTGTCCTCTTTTGGATTGACTCTTTTCCCTCAAGATAAGATATGTAAAAAGAACAGACAAGAACCTGAAAAAACAATGTTTTACGGCTACAGAATATAATGTCAAAGATAGAAATTAGCTGGGCATGGTGGCTGATGCCTGTAATCCCAGTACTTGGGAGGCAGAGGCAGGAGGATTGCCGCCAGTCAAGGCCTGAGCTACAGAGGGCAGCCTGAGCTACATATTGAGTTCAGGGTCAGTGTGAGCTACAAAGTGAGACCCTGTCTCAAATAAAACAAAATAAAAGACAGAAATTGGCCCTGCTTTTATAGGTTCTACAATCTAGAAATGAAATTGGCTATTTTACACCATGCTAACTGTTGCCAGGACAAGAGGTAAGCAGAGTGCCATCATAATGCACAACAAGAGGACATAATCCACACAAGGGTTTGAGGAGACCTTCTGGAGGAAGTGGCATTTACTTTATTTTTTTTTTTATTGAGTTTATTGGTACATTTAGGGATACAGTACAGTTACATTCATTGTTGGGATCATGTACCTTTACATGGCAAGTCTTGATTCTCATTTTTTTCCCCTTACCTCTGCCCTCCCTTCACCCCCTCCTCCCCTCCCCATCTACAAACACTTTATTTTCATCTTTTCATTCTCTCAAGACCTTCTGGAGGAAGTGGCATTTAAAGAAAGAACTGAATAAGAGTTAGCCAAGCAAATGACATAAAGTATAAACTCTGAAGATAAATACTGAGTCATTACAGCAAAGCAACATATCTATGAAAATTACCCCAGTGAAAAACTGGGATAGAAGTGGAAGGCATTTGTAAGGCAGAGCAAATAGCCTCCTGTTATACACATAATGTGGGCACAGTGTGCCAATGTTGCTTTCCTAAAAAACTGATGCTACCTGATGGAAGCCTGATGCACCTGTCTCTCCACATGCGATCAAACTCCTGGTGCTCACAGGTAGTAACAAACATCATTTTCTTGTCCAGGTATGTGGTAGATTTTTCCAAAACTGGTCACAACAGTGTCTCCCGGCCTACATGCTGTTTTGCAATGTAACCTTCCCCTCCTCTATCAGGAGGTCCAATTTTATAACCTTCCCTTTTAATCTGCAGCACTTTTAGAAATATGTAACCAAGAGGAAAAAAAAAAGCAAACAACAGGTTGCTTCCAAGGCTAGTGAGAAGGAGGCTGGCACTCATGCAATGCTCATTCTCTGGATGCTTTATCTCAAGCCAGCACATCTCAGGACCAGTTGCCATGCTGTAAAAAGCCAAAGGTACATGGACAGGTCATAAACAGATTCCAGCTGGTACTTCCACCTGAGCACAGCCTTCATGAATACTGGAGCAAAGAAGCCTTTGGTTGATCCATTTCCCAGCCACTGGCATTTTCTCCACCCATGAAATCGTCTCATCTGAAGCCCAGATACCAAGGAGATGTCAGCTATCCCTCTACCCCCGCCCCCTGCTCCTGTCTGGATGATTGACCCACAGAGTTTATAAGCATAGCAAAATGGTAGTTCTTCTACACCACTCAAGCCGCAGTGGCTCTTCCATACCAATGGATAACCAAGGCAGCATCCTTGGCTCTGAGCCCAGTGCATGGCGTGAAACAGGAGCTCAGTGAAGTTTTATGGAATTGGGCTGGAACAAAAAATCAAAGCACTTGGAAGGACTCATTTATTCCTCCTAAACCATCTCCTGCCTTCACATTGAGGCATATTATAGATGATTCACTACTCACCAGCTGCCTCACACTCCTTTTACTGAACACAGCCTTCAGGTATCACCTAACACAGACGCTTTAAAATAAATTTAAAGAAGGGACAATTTTATAGCAATCAAAATCTGTTTTCATCAGTGTCAGTTCAGTGACTGCCCTGGGAACTTCAATGCATATGTTGAGAGCACTGTGGAATCCTGTTACTAAGTTCTCCATCCATCTCCTCTGGCTGATGCTATCTATTAGGGAAGATGTAGAAAATCATAACAAGAAAGCTGGCAAAGTTAATAGAAGCAAAAGCACATGAGGCAGGATTGTGTCTTCCCTCAGAGTGGGAAAATACAGCGATTAGAAGTTAGCTCTGAAAACACCCAAACTTGGGTTAAAATTTCAGCTCTGCTATTCAATAAGTCTGGGAACTTATCCATGTTTCCTCTTACACTGTCTCCCTTTTTAACAAGAAGATGAGATGAGGGTACCTGAAGTTATTGGCGTATTCACCTTTTCTTCCTAAGTACTTACACTGTTCTAAGCTTGGATGACAAAATGGTGAACAAATGAGATTAATTCCACTGCTGTCATATGGCATTCCTGTTGTAGCAGGAAAAACAAACAACAAATGCGTAATTTAAGGTAGTGTTATTTAATGTGAAGAAAAGTAAGACAGAAAAAGGTGATAGAGAGTGATAATGGTGCTGAATTACAAATGTCTGCAGAGCTTCTCTTAGGATCCTTGAAGACCTAGATAAACGGAAGAAATAAACTACACATTTATTCTTCAGAATAGCATTCCAGGAAAAGAAAATGTAAAAAAAGGCATGCAGTGGGAAAAAAGAAGATTAAGGAGGCCAGGGAGCAAGCGCAGAGGAAGGACATGGGACTATGGCAGGGAATGTTATCTCCAAGAGTAGGATTTTTAACCCATCTGGATTGTATAGCACTGTGGAATCACGAGAGAGGGCAGCGAGAGGGAAGCCACTGGTGGGCTTCCTACCACCATGTACGTAAACTGCTCAGCACATTGTCTGGGATATCATAACACACACGCATCTGGGGCCAGGCTGTCACATTATTAGGGATGAGCGTCAAGGCAAGAGAGCAGAAGCACATCCGCCCCCAGCAGCAGAGTTCGAGCTGTACTCAGGGCAAGCAGTGAGTTCAGAGAAGGTGCAACTACAAGATGCAAGTGCGCTTGATGAGTCACATGCACACATGTGGAAACCAGAAAGTGTTGCAAAGCCTCACAGAAAGTCAGGATTTTTGTTCTGACATTCTTCACAAAAGTCCTAGGTGGGCTGCAATTTACTTTGCAGAGGAAAACACTATTTGCTCGTGAGTCAATGAATAAATATGAGCTTACTGAGGCCATGACTTTGCTCTAGTCCCTGAGCAAAGATCTAGAGCTGCTCTGTCCAGTAGCCAGCAGCAAGTGGCTATGAAGCTCTTCACACGTGGTTAGCATGGATTAATACTGCTACAACTGAAAAATACACACTGCATTTCAAAGTCGTGGTTACAAAAATAAGAATATAAAATATCTCGTTAATGATTTTTATAGTGATTCCATATGAAAAAAATATTTCAGATATGTTGCATTCAGGAAAAGGTATTATAAGTTTTTATGTCACCTTCTTTTTACCTTTTGTAATGAAGCTACTTAATATTTTTAAATTATGCATGTCACTATATTATGTATGTTTTATAGAGTAAGTGCTCCATAAAATATAAACCAGAAGAAAACAAAAGAAAAAATAATCTCTCCCCTCGATATTGCTCACATGGACTTCTGAGGCCTGCTTTTCCCCAAAGGCCGATGCCTGCTCTGTTCTTACACTTGGGCCTGTGCCAGGGGTCTTCTGGATATGATGGCCCTCTCAGTGGACTGCTCCGCCACCTCTTTTCTCACCTTGGAAGCTTTGTCCAGATAAGAGGCTCTCAAGCTTTGGAAGGTATTGGAATCATGGGGAGAGCTTACCAGAAAAGCAAACTACAGGGCCTCATTCTCACAGAGCTTCTGAGCTGGTTGGTCTCGCACACAGCCTGAGGATCTGGATCTCCAGTAAGTTCCCATGTATGCTATTACTGTTAGTCCAGGAACCGCATTATGAGATTCTAGTCTGAACCAGCTCCTGGAGCATCTCAGCCACATGTTAAATCTACTGGGGGATTCTTAAAACAAACTAACTCCTCAACTCCTGGAGAGACCAGATCAAATGAATCAGAATCTCAATGGTGGGGTTCAGAAATAAACACAGGGGCTGAAGGGAAATACCTGGTCTTTGTATTTAAACCTCCCTTCCTATCTGGCTGTTCCAAAAGATAAAATGAAGGGAAAAAAAAAAAAACAAAAAAAAAAACAAAAACAAGCCAACTCCACTCAGCAAAGGTTTGTTTGAGCAGTAGCCATAAGCAAAACACTCTGAGGGGTTAGGCTAGATCAGATCCTTCAGTAATTAGCTCTACATCACAAACAGACTGTCACTACAAAGCAATTCAGACTTCAGGGACGTTTCGCAGAAGCAGAAGCACTCTTGCTACAAGCAGGTCTACTTGTCTCGACTGAAGTGGGAAACATAAATTTTATCTGTATAACATCATTGCTAATTTGCACTTAAAATTTCTGCTAATGCATTTTTAGCCTGCCTCTACTGTGCCTTTCAAATGGATGAACCTCAGGAAATGAACTGCATGACTGAACCTTCTGTGAACACAGGTACAGATGGGTATCAGAATATCATTATTCCAATGTATTAGAGAAGCTCACAATGCTTAATAAAACAAGGTATTAAAATTGAAAATAATCTATTTTTCTTTTAATCTCATTTTATGTCATTAGAAAGTATTATGGTAGCTTTATTCATATAAAAAAGATTATGTTCACTATTTCCTCTTTATCCACTAGTTGTTTGGGAATGGCTGTTTACCACTTGCACTTGACAAAAAGGTATATTCTTTTATTTGGATGAGATATTCTGCATTTGTTTGTTAAGTTCAATCAGTGCAGTTGTTCCAGTCAACTACTACTTTATCAAAATTTTGTCTAATCTATCTGTTGTTGAAAGAAGGAAACTGAATTCACTCACTACTATTGTATTGCTGTCTATCTCTCTCTTTACTATTGGCTTTCCATGTTTAGGTGCCTCAAGTTGGCTGCATATATATTTACAATTATTATACCCCCAGTGAATTTGCCATATTACATATAGGTTATGCATCTTTTATTTGAAATGCTTAAGATCAGAATTAATCATGTTTTGAACATATTTGGATTTATGAATATTTGCCTATACAAAATGGGATAAATGAAATATCTTAGGAATGGATCCCATACTAAATATGTAACTCATTTACGTTTCATGTATACATTGTCTGAGAAATTTTAGGCAGTATTTTCAGTGCACCCTGTTTTGACTGCAACCCATTAAATAGGGTCTGTTGTGGGATTTTCATGTGTGGCAATCTCTCAGCACTAAGGGCAAAACCAAAGCTAGATAATGGGAAGTAGAAAGACAGATCCTTCCCAAGTAGGAAGGGGATCAAGAGATGGAGGAGGGACAGAAAAGAAGGAGGAAAAGGATGAGAAAAGA
>NW_022900944.1:7073863-7074874 GCF_012274545.1 Fukomys damarensis | reverse complement strand
CTTAAATCATGTGAAATTTTACTTTCTGACTTATTTCACTTAACATCATGGTTTTAAATGTCATCTGTGTACTTGCACATGCCATGATTTCATTCTTTGTTTAGCTAAATATTATTCTGTATACCACTTTTTAAATCTATTCATTTAAAAAAAATCCATTCATTTATTTCAGATTAATAGACATACTGAGGGAGAATCTTAAAGATGATATTGCTCATATTAGCTATTAGTCTTGGTAATCTGGGTATTTTAGATATTAATAGTATGATCATATTTAATCATATCAAATTAGATTTGAACAATTTTCTATCTTTTTGAAAGCTGATTTTAATACTATTCATGAGTAACAAGTGTCAGTAAATATGATGGCATCTTTTTTTGGTGATACATTCTTCAAAAAGGATATTAATCTTTCTAAAAATCTAATACTATATTTATACCTCTCCATAGTCATTTATTGTGGAAAATTTTTTCCATGTTAGGAGAAACATTTCTGGATTTAAGAATGTTGTTTATTAAAATATTGCCTGAAGTTTCAGACTAACATATACACTGCTCTGAAAAGCAACTTTTCTGTTGAGAAACTAGTTTGTGATATTTTTATTGTCTTAACACAATTTTTCCTTTAATAATTGAAAAAATTTTGAATACATTTCTTTTTGATGAAAAGTTGCTTTTCAGCTCAGATACTGTTAAATACATCCCTTTATAAAGGTATCTGATTTCTTACTCCCCATGACTTTAGTAAGTTTAAATTGATGACTCTTAAAAACATGTTTGCTTTAAACATTATAACATTTCTATAGGAAAAGATAATGATGGAAGCTTATTATATTGATTTGTAACTGTAATTGAGTTAAACTTGAGAAGTACTTATATATGTATGACTTCTACTATCCAGATAGTTGTGTTTTTGTTTTTAGTGTCTTATGTCTGTAATTGATCCCACATCATCCAAAGATGCTAGTTCTTAAAATAGTATTTGTAAATAACTAGAACACTCTTAAGCTG
>NW_022900944.1:7063017-7073845 GCF_012274545.1 Fukomys damarensis | reverse complement strand
TATATATATATATATATATTTACAATATCATTTTTCATCTTTTGGGGGACATTTTCTTGAATTTCCAAGGTACAGTTAGTTTTCACAATTTGGTGGTGTGTTTTGTGGCTCTATTCTGTTCTTTTGGCTTTGTATTTTTTTTCCTATGCAAGTACCATGTCTTTTGGTTACTGTAGATTTTTAGTATGTTTCAAGGTCTTATAATGCCTCCATTTTGTTGTATTTGCTCAAGATTCTTTTAGCTCTCTGAGGTCTTCTGTAATTCTATGTATTTTTTTATATTCTTGTCTATTTCTCTAAAGAATGCCATTGATATTTTGATGAATATCAAATTGAATCTGTAAATTACCATTGTAATGGCCATTTTAGTAGTATTACTTCTTCAAATGTATGACTATGGGATATCTTCCCATTTTTAATTACCTTTTCAAATTATTTCATCAGTGTTTTGTAATTTTTATTGTATAGATTATTCATTTCCTTGATTAAAAGTATTTGTAGGTTTCTTTGCAGGTATTACAAATGAAATTAGTTTATTAATTTCTTTTTAGGAAAATTTGTTATTGGTGTATAAAATGTCATGGATTTTTGGTATTTGATTTTACATCCTATAGTTTACTAAATTAATTTCTTTGTTCTAATACTTCTTTTTAAAATATTTATTTATTTATTTTTGAGACATGGTCTCTCTATGTAGTTGAGACTGACCTGGAACTCACTATGTAGCCCAGGCTGGTCTCAAACTCACAGCAATCCTCCTGCCTCAGCCTCCTGAGTTCTGGGATTACAGGCATGTGCCACCATGCCCAGCTCTATACTTCTTTTTAATAGTGTCTAGTTTTTTTTTTTCTGTATATAAAATCATGTCATCTGCAAACAGGAATAATTTGGCTCTCTACTTTTCCACTTGGACACCTCATTTTTCTTGCACTAATTCTTTTGGTTAACACTTCCAGTACAATGTTGAATAGATGTGGTTAAATTAAATATCCTTGTCTTGTTCTAGATCTTAGCAGAAATGATTTTGGCTTTCCCACATTAGAAAGATGTTGATTGTAGTTTGTTATAAATAGTCTTTTTTATGGTGAAGTACCTTCCTTCTAAACTTAATTTTTTATGATCGGAATTTAAATTTCATCAAATGCTTCTTCTGAACATATCGAGATAAGCATATAGTTCTGTACTTCATTCTGTTGGGGTTATTTATGATGTTTATGATTTGTGTATGTTGAACCATCCTTGCATTTCTGGGGTCTGGATGATGGTATATAATCTCTTTCAAATGATGATGAATTTTGTTTGTTTCTGTTTTGACAAGCATTTTTGGATCTATATTAATCAGGGGTATTGGTATATGGTTTTCTTTTTGGTTTTTGTCCATGTTTCATTTTGTCATCATAGTTATGTTAACTTTATAAAATGAATTCACAGAAGTTCCTTTAGTGTCAATTATTTTGAAGTAGGTTGAGAATATTGTGTCCATTCTTATTTAAAATTTTGGTAGTCTATCCTTACCACCATGGAAAAAAAACGTTTTTTAAAATTCAGCTGTAAAGCCATGTGAAAAGCCATCTTTTCTTTTCTTTTTTCTTTTTTTTTTTTTTTTTTTTTTTTTTTTTTTTTTTGTACTGGGGATCGAATGTGAGTCCTTATGCTTGCAAGGCCACTCCACTGAGCTAAATCCCCAGCCCATTAGCTTTTCTTTATTGGGATTCTTTACACTGGTAAAATTATATTACTCATTACTAGTTTGTTTCAGGTATTGTCTTTATGGTTCAATTTTGGTAAGTTATATGGATCCAAAGATTTATTTATTTCTTCAAGGTTTGCTTATTTGTTGGCATATAGGTATTCAAAGTAGTTTCTAATGAGCCTATATATTTTTGTGGTAACTGTTACAATGTCCCCTTTCCCTTATGATTTGAAATATCTCGGTTTTCTTTCTCTGTAGTCTATGTGTTGATTTTTATATTTTAAATAAAAAAACTGTTCATTTATTTCATTTTTGGTAGTATCTAAAGTATTTCATTGGTTTATACTCTGATCTTTATTGTTTCTGCCATTCTATTAACCATGGAATTGACTTTATTCTTGCTTTTTAAATTCCTTGCATTGCATAAAGGTGATTTATTTGAGATCATTTTAGTGTTTGTGTGGGCTTTTATTACTATAAATTTCTCTCAGTATTTTTCTGTATCCCATACTTTTTGTATTGTATTTCCTTTTTCATTTGCCTCAAGAGATTATTCATTTTCCCTCTTGATTTCTTCATTGGGGTATTGTTTGTTCAAGAAGATTAACTTACATGTATTTGTATAGTTTCTAAAATTCCTCTTATTTATTTCTAATTTATTCCAGTGTGATCAGAAAAGATATATGATATGATTTTTTAAACTTATTGAGATTGGTTTTGTGGCCTAATAGATAGCCTATCTGGATAATATTCTCTGTATATATGTGCATTTTATACTTCTTGGATAAATATAATATAAATGTCAGGTGCATTTTTTTCTAGAATATAGTTTAAGTGTGATTCTTTCTCTGTCTCTTGATCAAATGATGTTAAAATCCTCATCTATTTCTGAGTTGGAGTTAACAGTTTCAGGGATTTTAGTATGTGGTATAGAGGATCCAAGGCAGGAACATCTTGACAGTAGAGCATAGGAGAGTAAAGCTGTTATGGCAGCTGGGAAGCAGAACAGGAGAGCAGCATCCAAGCAGAACAGGTGAGGGAACACAGGAAGCGGTGAGGAGCCTCAGATCCACTCAATTCCATACCTTCAACATCTACATAGGCTCACTAGTCCCTGGGGCAGTCCCAAGCCAATCATGTTGACACATTCAGCCTAAATGACACAGGAAGTTTCTTCTGAATAGAATTTGATTGTTTCTGATATCTAAATTTTTCAATTGAGGAGTTTCAAACATTTACCCTTGAAATTATTAGGAAAGGACTAAGAGGAATGGAAAGGACTTATTATTTTGTTAATTATTTTGGTTGTTCTATATGCCATTTGTTTCTTACATTTTCATGTGTTTTTATCTTTGTGGTTTGATTTATTCTATATTCATAAAATTTGATTATCTTATTTTTCTCTTTTGTGCATCTGCCCTAATAAAAAGTGTCATTTTCTAATGTTTTCATGGAGATAGTTATTGTCTTTTAAATTTCAGGTACAGGATTCCTTTCAGCATTTCATGTAAGTCCATATGGTGGTTCTAATGCATTCTCTCACTTTTTGATTCTCTTGCAAAGACTATTTCTCTTTCATTTTTGAATAATTGTTTTGCTGGGGTTAGTGTTCTTGGTTAGAAGTTGGCTAAAAAAAAAAAAACTATATCGAATGTAACATTTTTTTCTTATATCCTATAGTTAATCTCCACTAAGAAATCTCTTAGAAATACTAAATTTGGATGTCCTCCTATGTGACCTACTACAAATCTCTTGCTTTACAGTTCTTTCCTTGTTGTGGACTTTTGGAAATTTAACTAAAATATGGCTTTTAAAAGGATTTTTTTTTTTTTTTTTAACCAGGGATTGAACTCGGGTCCTTGTACTTGTGAAACAGGTGCCGAAACCACTGAGCTAAATCCCCAGCCCTTAAAAGGATCTTTTTATCTGAATATAATTGAGGTTGTTTGAGCTCCCTGTACCTCAAAATGTATATATTTTTGAAGATTTGAGATATTTTCAGTTTTTATTTCATTAAATAGATTTTCTGTGACTTTTTTTGTCTTGTCTATCTGGAATTATTTGTAATGAAAATATTTGTTTAATAATATCTTATGAAACTTTAAAGTTAATTTTCACTTTTTGTTCAATTTTTGTCTGACTTGATTATTGCAAAAGACTTGTTTTGAGTTTTAGACATTCTTCCTTTTTCTTGAATTAGTCTATTATTGAGGTTTTCAACTTTGTTTTTTATTTAATTAATTGAATCTATCACCTCCCTAATATTGGTTTGATTTTTATCTCTTGGTTGAATATCACTCAGTTAATATTATTTTCCTACTTTCATTGAATACCTGTCTGTAGTCTTATTTCCCTCTCCCTCCCTCGCCCTCGCCTCTCCCTCTCTCCCTCCCTCTCTCCCTCTCTCTCTCTCTCTCTCTGTTACTGGGATTGAACTCAGGACCTTGTGCTTGTGAGGCAGGTGGCAGAACCACTGAGCTAAATCCCCAGCCCTCATTTATCTCCTAAACTCATGTAAAATCATTATTTTGAATGCAGTTAATCAGTTTTCTTTTTGTTGAGGTCTGTTAGAGTATTATTGTGTTGTTTTGAAGGTGTCAGGTTACCTTACTTTTTATACTTCTTGAATCTGTGTATTGAAAATATGCACATCCAGTGGCTCAGTTATTTCTAATTTATAGAAGACTGGTTTCACCGGGTTTTGAGTGGGTGAGTGGGGTGGTTCTGATATTTCCTGAGCCCTCAAGGTGGCAGGTGGCACAAGAAGGCAATTTCCCAGGATCCTGGTGTGTGACTGGTAGTGCTCAGCTTCTTCAGAGGCTGGAGCAGGTGGGGAGGGCCTCTTTGTGGGTTTGTACGTGATCTTGACTTCAAGATAGCACCTTATAATAGAAGTCCTTGTGGCAGATGACAGAATATCCACTGGTCTCCTCTGTGGTAATGCAGTAGCATTTATTTCATGGTAGCTACGCAAACTGAGTGAGGGATGCAAGCTCTCCAGAAGTAAACTATTTTGGTAAACATGGTATTAATGATGGGTGCTGGTCATATCCTACTTACCTATTATCTTCCTGTGTGAAATCCCTTTTGGTTCAGGGTTGATCCTGTGCCTTTTAGGTGGTGCCGCCCACATCCAAGGTGGGTCTCCAGAACTGTGATAAATCAGTTAGTGGACTATTTTAGTATCACACAGTATTGCACACCCTAGATCCAGCCTCCTTCAGAGAGCCCTACCTATGAGTGCATGAGGCTTTAGAGGAGCACCTAGATACAAGCCATGACAATCACTATGTTGTTCAGCCTGGCCTTGAATTTGTGATCCTCCTGCCTCCGCCACCCAGTGTTCTGGGATTACAGATTTACACCATCACATTTTTCTATGGCTAATAATGCTTAGACTTATAAGTTTCAATTTTACAATGGTGGGAAAGTGACATGCAGTCAGTAAAAACCACACTCTGAAGTTTGATCTTCTCCAGGCTATTCGTATCTAGTATCTCAGCTGGAGGCTAAAATATGTGCTCTTTGCATATTTAAGAAAAACAAGACTAAGATATAATTTATGGTAGATTGTATTCTTAAAAGATTTTTGACTTAAAATATTTTCACTTTCTGATGGGGATATTGGGATGCTATCCCTTTGTAATTTGAGGAACATTCATGTATAAGAAGTTGTATATGAATTTAAACTTTATGAGAAACCCTAGAAAGATATTCTCAATCTGGTATTTGTTACTAGATTTGATTATTCCCTACAAAAAATGTCTTAGAATTACTGGTAAACATGGTGTTGGATATTGAAAGGCATTCAACATATACTATAAATTATTTTCTAGATCTCTTTTTTAGTGAGGTGATGCTTTGATATCTTTTTATGTTTCTTCAATGGTTTTTGATGTGTTTATGTTGTTTACTTTGCCAAATGAATTTTTGTAAATTTTTGTCAAGAAAGTTATTTATCAAGTTATTAAAGTGTACTGAATTGTAGTATATTTGATATATTATTTATTTTAAACATTTTTATCTGTAAAAGGTAACATTAGAAAAAAATTCATAAATTTCTTGTGATATTTTACTATGATTTATATTTTTATGTTCTAAAATGTACTCATATCATTTTTCTCTATTTTTTATCCTTTTTGTTATCGTTGGAAAAGTTTTCCTCATTCTCAAAGTGTTGGGTTAGTGCTTCTATATTTTATTTTGGTTTATGTGGTTTTTCCTTTATTTCTATACTAGTTGACATAGTTATTTCTACATTAGGTTTTATATATCAATTTTTCCTTCTTTCCATTAAACTGTAGCTTTTTCATTCATCCACTTCCTACTCATTAGGTCCCTATTAATACTCAACAATCATAATGTGTCTTTATATTCTATTACTCTTACACCCACGTGGGTGATTCTTCAATACTCTTCATCTTTCTTCTTAATCCCTCATAGGAAAAAATGTGCAGCTTGCCTTCAGCATTTATTTAATTGTACTTCAGATAAAAAAGAAAAATTTAAAGCCACACTGGTATGGAAAATGTAGATTTTTGTGGGGTTAAGAGAAAACTGAATATAGATCTCACTTTAATCAGATATAAAAATAAAAGAACTATTATAAATACAGTGTAAGACTGCACCAAAAAGGACTTATTGAAATATTTGCCTTAAAGTTGAGTCCATAAAATGAAGTTATTGTTACTGTTAGTTTTCTTTCATACCTATATTCATTACTTTATAATTCTGGCCTTATTCTGCCTAGGTTCCAAGTATTTGAACATGAAAATTTTGTATTCTCAAATATAAACCTGGTAAGGAGAAAATATGTAAATATTTTAATTAAACTGGTAAGGAAACATATAAATATTTTAATTAAAGTAATTAGTATATTGAGAATAGGTAAAAGGTAGCAAGATGTATGAGGTGGAGAATCTCTAGTCAAAAGGAGTCAAGAGAACTTCACAAAGTATTTTATGTGAAGTATGAAAGAATAATAGGAATTTTCTCTTCAGACAAACTAAAGGAGCATATTTTAAGTAAATGAAACACTATATGTTAACTCAGACTGGCAATAGACAATAGAATATCTTTTACAAGATTTTATTGTCAGGAGTACTAATATATAAAATGGATGGGTGATATTAAACATGTAGACAGTTATAAATCCTCAAATATATTGAATAATATGCAGTTTTCATTTTGTCTTCTGAACTATATAGGTAGACAGTGAAGATTCATGGATTATGCTATATGTTAATATAAATCAAGCTAAACTCAAATTTTACTTTTAACATTGAAAATATTTCCAATTTTGATAAATTGCTGATAAAGAAAGGTAAAAGCATGGGTTACATATATATTCTTTTGATCACAGTCAGAGGATAGTTCCCAGTTTTAATTTTAAATGTTCATATAATTTTCTATAGGAAATAAGCAGGGCACGTTGGTGCAGTGCCTGAAGTCTCATTACTCAGGAAGTCAAGGCAGGATGATTACTCAAAAAACAACAAAAAAGTATATGAAATATTTAATATATTATATTTCAAAGTATAAATTTTTAAAAGTAAAAATGTAGTCCTTTAAAGTTTGTGGGAGAATATTTTATGTTCTTTGGAAATGTGACTTAAAGTTTTGCTTTTAGAAGACGGTTTCACACTTCAGTGGTAAAGGTCATACATGTTACTTAATACCCGAAGTGAATGCGTAAAAACTGCCTGCCATTTACCATTTGAAAAAGAAAATCTGCAACTCTCCATGGACTATAGCCCTACTTTAATTCTCCTCTTTTATTCCTACCTATACACATTGTGATATTCCCTTAAACTTCCAAAGTTACCAATTTTGGGGAGGTTTGTAAGTCTCATCTTGGAAAATATATTTGCATCTTATGATACTAGGATTTTGAATATCTGACAGAGGTATTTATTATTTGTTCTGTGTTATATTAAGAGGGTTCCAGGCTAATCACATATAAACTGTTTTAGTATAGAGTTGAATCTTAGGACCTTTAGCATAGGTTTCAACTTAGAAGATTGTTTGGGTGACTATATATTTTCAGGCAATCCATAAACTCATAAAGATGCACATAAACCATGCTTATAATGTATACTTTTTCTGAGATGGTTTTCATAAAACTCAAAGGAAGCTGCACCTCCTTTTCCCAAGCCAAAAAGGAAGCTAATTTATTTAAGAATTACTTCTTTCACCAAAACAATATTTTCAGCTACTAAACATTCAGGCTGTGAATCACAAGCCTTACTTAACATGGCAGAGTACTGTCAGGAAAACGAAACTCTAGCCCATGCCAGTTGTCATAACTGTAAACTTCTTAAGATGCTAACATTACTTTTCTTCAAACTTTATATATATATTTTTGTTTTGTTTTGTTTTGTTGAGACAGGGTCTCACTATGTAATTCAGACTGCCCTGGAACTCACTGTGTAGCTCAGGTTGGTCTCGAATTCACAGCGAGACTGCCTCAGCCTCCCAAGTGCTGGGATTACAGGTATGTGCCACCACTCCCAGCTAACAAAAAATATTTATGGAGTTACCTACCTGACATATTGTTGAAATGGGAAAGTTACATATTGTTTTACATAGATGGTAAAGAGTGTTATGATTAAAAGATGGATGAAATACACAATTTTTTTCCAAAGGAGTTAGTTAGGTAATGATCTCAATACAGTAATACCAAAAATTGAATGGAAAAGAACCAGTTTTGTATCTCTGTCATCTTATTTTTACTTTGAAATAGTTTTATTTTAATGCAATGCACCATATTTATCTTTTTATTTGATTCAATATGCTAAGAATGTTATTTAAGCCAACACTATTTTAATAACCCAGAAGTTGTTTTGCTAAATAATAATTTCCATTTGATCAATGAAGAAAAAACTCTTACTAGAGTGGCAATGTACAAGTTTCATTATGTGTGCAAAGTAACAGTTCAGTTCCAACCTCCTAATAAAGAACTATGCTTGTAACTACAGTAAAAATATTTCTTAAACAGTTACTGCATTTTATCTCTAGTTTTCATAGTAAGTCAGAATTTCATCTTCATTCTCCCAAAATACAGACCTCAGTGTACCAGGCCAGGGCATCTTATTTATAGGTTGAGGTGCATGGACTAAAATAACTGTTAGATGATGGTCAGTAATAATAAAGGTAGTAAGTAAAACAGACTGCTATGAATTTTCAGCAGTAAAATCATTAGAAATGACAACTATTTTCTTCTCTAAAAAGTTAGAAGTGAGTTTCATTTTCTTTTTGACAATCAAAATAATTTGAGGGGTAATTCTAAAATGTGCACCCCTGGGGCCTGTTCTTTTTCCTGCACTCAGTTCCCAGGCACAAGTTTTAGTTCGTTCCTTGCTGTTGCCTTACTGCTCTAATTGCACTCTGGGCATTGCTGGTTGCAGTAATGTTTCATCACCACTGACTGTCACAGTGCTGCCTAATCACTCCTGGTGCATTGGAAATGACCTCTTTACATTCATGTTCAAAAGTTCATCTCTCGAAGAATAGGGGGATGGTTTTAAAGAACAGATCCTTTCCCCTCACAGTTTCTCAAAATCTTAATTTTGTTATTTGTCTGATCTTTCTTTTCCTCCTTTGTACTCTTCTCTCTTAGTGCTGCACAAAGTTAAAGAAAGAAATATTAATGAGATCGTAGAAATCAACAAACACATAGAATCCATTGTAACGTGTGCTCAACCCGGGATGTTTGAACAAGCTTCAGCACCCAAATGTTCTCTCTTCAGTCAGACTGGTATGGGGAGAGCACTGGTTAAAAACAGAGCACCCTTAAAGCCAGGTTTCGTGGCACACCCCTGTAATTCCTGCACTCTGGGAGAGTGAAGCAAGAGGATTTCAATTTTGAATCCAGACTGTGCCCTTCACTGACTTTCTAAGAACCTGACTCAGAATAGAAAATTTAAAAAGGGCCAGGGATGTACTGCAGTGCAAAGCCCTGGGATCAATTCCCTCCCATGACATGGACCTTGGAGCAGACTTTTCATGCCAGATTGTTTATTGTATAATCATTGCCAAGGAATGGCCCTTGGTTGCCGCAGATGTGGTGTTCCCTACTTCTGTCGGTGATCTTAGATTAGTCCTGACTTGCCCAAAGAGATGAGAAGTTTTGCCTTGTGAAGAGGAACAGGCTGATTCTGGCCACTTCTTGGCTCGGGGGGCTTACGATCTTTTCGCATAGTCCATTTTGGGTTCTGCAAAACATTCGTTTTTGTTAATCAACTTTGGTATGAAAAGTTGAACTTAATTATCATAAGTCTTAAGCATATGCCATTTTGATTAGCCATTGTCAGTAAAATATAAAAAATCAATTACTCTAATTAACTGTGGGGGTAGTGACAGTATTCACCTTATAAATTTAAAGTGCTACTTTAGTATTCCTAATTATTGGAAACCGCATTTAAAAAGTGCTGGTCTAGTTAAAGTGATATTGCTTCAGAAACTGCTTTATTGATTTAAGCATCCTTGAAGTGTGAAATTGGTTTTAAGCCCCCAAATGCTGAATATTAGTGATAATTTTAGAGAAATTATTTCTAGTTATAAGACAAAAGAATTAAAAATTCATTTTGGTGTGATTTTATGCAACATGAAATTATGGAGAGAAAGGTATACTGTGCATAGTTTTGTATCTTTCTTTGTGAAAGTTTAAAGTTATAAAGTTGACAATCTGATTTCTCTTTATTTTCATGAAATTGAAAAATCTGCAAGTAGGACTTCTATTTGAGAGGCTTGTATCTTAAAAAGAATTAAATAAAACTAAACATAATTGTTAAAAGTTTTTTGACTAACATAAAAATAGTAATCTAAACATTCTACAGTAAGAATTATGCTACCATGTGATTTATTAGTTGCATGTATTACTATTTACTTTTCATTAATATTTTTCTCCTAAAAGGAGTTTTTCTAAACTTTTCTAGCAGATGCAGTTTAATATTCATATAAATTATTAATCTACTTTGCTAATTGAAAGTTACTGATAATTGTCTTGTATATAAAATAGCAGTTATCACTATTATCAATTATGGAAACATTTTTATCTCTAATAATAAATAAATATTTACCTTTGGGAAAGTGGAAAAGAGAGTAAGACTAAAATAACTCTCTTAAATGTATTTC
>NW_022900944.1:7043179-7062982 GCF_012274545.1 Fukomys damarensis | reverse complement strand
TATACACACACACACACACACACACACACAAACTAGTTTTAAATAACACTTTTTGCTGACTTGTGATAGACTGCTTTATATTTGGTCAAAGTATGTACCATGTTTATTATAAACAAGTAAATATTAAAATATTGTGTTTATTACTTTCCTAATTTTGAGATGACACATATATAGTTTTTAAAAAATACAAATAATCCCATGTCATTTATTTTAAAACTTTAAATGCCTTAAGTCTCAATCTCTTCTTTGTGTGTGTGTGTGTTTGTGTGTGTGTGTGTGTGTGCTGGCCAAAAGACCGTGTGAAAAATTAAATCATGTAGCACATTCCATTTGCAGGTAAAGGCTGTTTACTTAGCTCCTTTTAAAGCAAAGTATAGTTTTTAGAAGAAACAGGAAGTCAAGCTTTAAAATTATTTTTTATTCTTGTACCAAAAACAAATTAGTTGCTAAGGTTGATATTTCATTTTATTTTTATCAATCCCTCAAAGCCATATGTATATTTCTTTCTGATCTCTGTCTGTAGTGAAGGAAAGATTAAAATTTCTGGTATAATAAATGAAGCATAATTATTTGTTGAATGAATACATCTGATGCCAGTTTATGCTGTGATTTTAAGTGTTTGCCTCACTACTGTATACAATTATTACCATTTTCCTTTCTGTATATCCAACACTTTTCATTTGCTGAAGGATCAAACTCATTTGTAGCCTGTACTTTTGAAATAGTCTGATACCTGCTAGACATAAATAAGATCTTATTTTATCTTATTCAAGGCATTTGTATCATCATCACTTCCAAAAAACTCTGAATTATTTTATTAGGAGGCTACAGGTTTTATATTTATATATCTGTTTTCTTTAGTATGCATTTTCCCTAACTGAACTTAATTCCCTTTGAGGTTTTTGATGAGCATTTTGAATTCCACCTATATTTTGACATAATCTATGCAGTAACTTGGTGTAAGTAGTAGATGAGAGAGCAGATCTTCAGAATTCTTAATTTCCACCATTTAATTGAATCTTAGGATTCAGTGTATATATTTTCATTTATTTTCTTTATTCTGTGCTTAGAGAATGTATTAAAATTTGAGAGGAAATAAAAACTTACATCTACAAAATGAATCATATGGAAGAATAAGTTTAGAGAAAATAGTTAATATCCATTTATAACACTAAGACCAATGCACTGTCCACTTTGATATATTTTATCTAATGGGGGGGAACCTTTAGCTAATTAAAAATTACAGATATGGATTAAAAATCATTCAGGAAATAAAAGTATTATTTGCAAACCAATATATTTAACATTATCAAAAATAAAAAGGGAAGTGATGTATAAGAAAAGAGGTCGGGATAGTGAGTGAATCAGCGTTCCCCGAAGCGTTGTCCTGCTTCTGCTTTACTCAAGGAAGACTGGAATCCAGGCTTCCCACTTCCCACAGGAGGACAAAAGATTCTTATCTGAGGAAACTATCAATCTTTGAAAGAAAACCGGAAGCACCTTAAAAGGACGGCCATTGAGATTTTGTTACTAAAATGGCTGAGCCATGTGATCCAGGATCAGGTTGAAAGCCCCAGCCATGGTCAGAGATCTTCATAACGTTCAGTATCTTAAAGGGATGGGACACACAAAAAAAATCAAACAGAAATAGGGGTCAACAGATATTTGATCTAATATAATGCAGTAGAAATGGGAAAGAAAAAGAAAGGGAGACGTCTTGGAGGACAGAGATCATTCAAGGAAAAGAAAAGTTAAAGTAAGCCAGTGTTAGTGATCTTCAGATATGACATCGCATCCCTGACGTATGAGCATGGGATGGACTTTTGTTTTGTAGGACTGAAATTCATTTCCCAAAATAAATAACGTTGTTATTCCTGCACTGCCCCACCTAACCCTCATTCTCTGACCTCATTTACAAGGCAGGCTGAGCCATATGAAGCACAAAATTTGAGGGTGAACAGTGACCAATATTGGCAATTTTGTACAGTTTGACCTCACACTGTTCTTCTCTGTCACACATTCTCATCCAGGCCTTGCCTTTTCACAAAAACAGGTATTACCTATTACAGCAATTTCAGGTTTACAAAAAAAGAGTGCTGAAAGTAGACTCCTCCATTTTCTTCTTTCGGAGTTCGGCTATTACAAACATTTTGTGTTAGTGTGGTACTTCCAACTGATGAAATAATATTTATATCTTATTAAATTAAGTCACTTATTTGCATTTGTGCCTACGTTTTTTGTGGTATAATTCTGTGGGTTTTCACAGAGCCATCCTTCCCGCATTTGCATCTACTATTATAGTGTCAGATGTAGAAATTCTACTGAATTAAAAAGCCCTGAGCTCCTGCAGGTCGCTGTGTCTTCCTTTTCTCTGACTTCTCTGGAAATCACAGATCTTTCGCTGGTTATAGTTGTGCTTTCTTGAGAATATAAGACTGTGGAATCAAATACCATAAAGCTTTTACAGGTTGGCTTCCTTCACTTGATAGGCCTGCAAGGTTCTTTCATGTCTGCTTGTAGGTTGGCAGCCCATTTCTTTCCTTTAGGGCATGATTCCATTCTATGAATGAAATAGTTTATTCGCTGACTGGAGGATAGTGCTTTTCTTCTATTTTGGCCAATTCTGGATAAAATTTCTGCAAACAATTGCATCTGGATTTTTGTGTGGATGTAAAGTTTGAGCTTGTGTGAGTAAATAGAATTTTGGTTGATGGAGCATAGGAGACTATATGAGAAACTGCCAAGCTGTCGATAAAAGTGACTGAACCATTCTGCATTCCCACTAGCAATGAATGTGCTCCTGTCGCTTTGCATCCTCAGTAAATTTCATATTACCAGTGTAGGCAATCTTAGCTATTCTGAGTGTATAGCAGAACTTTATTGTTTTAATTTGCAATTTTTGGAAGGCATATGATTTTTGAACATTTTTCATATGCTTATTTGCCATCTTATAGTATTTTCTTTGTGAGGTGTTTTTTTCATTTTTGCCCATTCTGTGCTTTAAAAAATTATTATCTATATATTCTGTAATAGTCTTTTATTAGATACAAGTTTTACATTTTCTTCCATGTGACTTCTGATTCATTTTAATAGTCTCTTTAGCAGATATTTTTCATTTTATGCAGTGCAGTTTGCCAATACTTTCTCATTTGCATTGTGTCTAAAAAGTCATTGCAAATCCAAGATCATCTAGATTTTCTTCTATATTATCTTCCAGAAGTTGTTTAGTTTTGCATTTACATTTAGGTCCATGATCCACTTGGAGCTAATTTTTGTAAAGGATGTATGATCTATGTCCAGAATCTTTTCTTGTCATTTGAATGGTCACTTGTTCCAGAACCATCTGCTAAAATGAATATTCTTAGTTCATTGAATCATCTGCTTCATTGTGGAACAGCAGTTTGATTACATTTGTAGCAATCTTCTTCTGGACTCTGCTATTTCCCACTGATGTATTTGCACTTTAGCCAATACCACACTTCTTGGTCACTGTAGCTTTGCAGGCAGATAGTGGACTCCTCTGACTTTGTTCTTCACTATTACATTGTGTTAGATTATTATTATTATTATTATTATTATTATTATTATTATTATTTTGCTATCTTTCTAAACTTTAGATTCAGTTTGTTGCTGATAGCCACAATATGATTTTCTCAGATTTGAAAAAAAGTTTATGTTTTTAGTAATTATGATTATTGGTATATATTATTTATATAATATGATGACATTCATTGATGGGAATTTGTACCTACACAAGACATATCTTGGTCGTTATTTTTTTCCCCATTCCCCTGCCCTCCCTTCAACCCCTCCACCTTTCCCTATTTACAAAGACTTTGTTTCAGTCTTTTCCTTCTTTTCTTGTATTTTTTCTTTCCTTTCCTTCCTTTCACCTACCACTCCCACTTCCCCTTCCCTTTCCTTTTGGACATTTTCTTCCTATTTCATCCCATTTCACATTATCTGTTATACATTTTGGTTTTTCAGTTTCTCACACCAGAGAAATTCTTCAGTATTTACACATGTGTATCCTATATATTTCACTTAGGAGTCAATGCGCATCCATTTAGGTATAAATATTTCTAGTTTCTCATTCTTTATGGAGGAGTAGTACTCCATTTTGTTTTTTTAAAAACCCACATTTAAGTTGATGGGCTTTGGGGCTGTCTCCAAGATTTAGTTATTACAAACTGTGCTGCTATAAACATGGGGTCACATATATTGCTGTGATATGATGTTTTTAATTCTTTGGGAAGATACCCAACAGGGGAATAGGTGAGTCAAATGGGACATTTTCACTATATTGGTTCTTCCTACCTAGGAGCAAGGGATGTCTTTTCATTTGCTGATATCCTCTTTGATCTCTTTTTTCAGAGTCCTGTAGTTTTCAGAATAAATTTCTTTTTTTTTCAGCTTTAATTGAGTTTATTGGTACATTTTAGGGATACAGTACAGTTACAGTCATTGTTGGGATCTTGTACCTCTACATGACAATTCTTGGTTCTTGTTTTTTCCCCTTCTCCCTGCCCTCCCTTCACCCCCTCCTCCCCTCCCCATCTACAACCACTTTATTTCCATCTTTTCATTATCTCACATTTTTTTTCTTTTCCCTTTTTACCTTTCCCCTACCCGTCCCACCTTCCCTACACCTAGAATAAATTTCTTTATTTATTTCATTAGATTTATTCTTAGGTATTTCTTTTTTTTTGGGGGGGTGCTATTGTGAAAGGAGTTCTTTCTTCAGACTTCTGGTGGAGTTCTTGGGGTCTCCTATTTAGAGTATGATGACATCTGCAAATAATGACAATTTAAAATATTCATTTCCTATATTTATTCGTTTTATTTCTTCCTCTTGTCTAAGTACTGTGACTAATGTTACCAGAACTATATAGAACAGGAGTGGTGATAGTGGACATCCTTGCCTTTTTCCTGATTTTAGCATGAATTATTTCAGTTTTGGCCATTTAGTAGGATGTTGGCTGTTGTCTTTTCATAGTTGGCTTTCATCAGGTTGAGACAGAGATGATATAGTCCAATTTTCTGTTGGGTTTTTATTATGAATGGGTGTTGGATTTTTTTGAACAATTTTTCTGATTTTATTTAGAGGATCATATGGTTTTTGCCCTTGGCTCTGTTAATGTGTGTATTACATTTATTGATTTGAATATGTTGAACCATCTCTGCATCATGGGATGAATCCTACTTCGTCAGGGTGTGTGATCTTCTTGATAATCTTCTGCATTCTGTTTGCTACTATCTTAATGAGGATTTTTGCATCTGTGTTCATTAGGGAGGTAGGCCTTTAGTTCTCTCTTTTGGTTAGGTCTTTCTCTGCCTTGGGGATCCATGTGGTCCTTGCTCCCCAGAGTGAATTTGGGAATGTTGCTTCCCTTTTAATTTCATTGAAGAGTTTAAACAGTAGTGGCAATAGTTCTTCTTTAAATGTCTTATAGAATTCAGCAGTGAAGCCATCAGGACCTGGTCTTTACTTTGTTGGTAAGTTTTTTATTATGTGTTCAACTTTGTTGATAGATACCAGGTTGTTCAGACTTTTTAGATCTTCTTGGTTCAATTTTGGTACTTCATATGTATCTAGAAATGTATTTATTTCCTTCTGTGTTTTCCATCTTATTGGAGTACAGGTTCTCAAAGTAAGTACTGCTGATCCTTTGAATTTCTGTTGGATCTGTTGTCATTTTACACTTTTCATTCCTAATTGTGTGGATTTTGGCCTTGTCTTCCCTTTTCTTGATAAGGCTGGCTAAGGGCTTGTCAATTTTGTTTATTCTTTTGAAGAATGAACTCTTTGCTTCATTGGTTTTTTGTATCATTCCCGTATTTTCTATTGCATTGATTTATGCTCTTATCTTTATAATTTCTTCCCCTGTATGAGCTTGGGTTTGTCCTGTTCTTCTTTTTCTAGAAGCTTGAGTTTTAGCATTAGGTTATTTGTTTCAACTCATTCTGTTTTCCTAATATGGACAGTCACTGCTTTCCTTGTGTTCCGTAAATTGTTATGTTGTATTGGCATTGTGATTTAATTGTAGAAACTGTCTAATTTTTCTTTAATTTCCTCTGTGACCCATTGATTGTTTAGGTGAGTGTTGCTCAATTTTCATGTGTTTATGAAGTTCTTGTGGTTTTCTTTTGCTATTGATCTCCGATTTCATCTCACTATGATCTGATAATATAGAGCAGGTAACTTGAATTCCTTTCATTTAGTTAAATGTGTTCTCTGAGCAGCTATCTGTGGTCTGTTTTAGAGAATGCCCATGGACAGCTAAAAAGAGCATGTTTTCCAATTTTGTGGGGTGAAACATGCTGTAAACATCTGGTAAGTCCATTTCTTCATGAGTTTGGTTGAGTTCTAGAATTTCATTGTTTATTTTGTGTTTACTTGATTTATTTGTGATAGTTTGGTATTGAGGCTCCCTTCTACTATTGTATTAATGCTTATTTGATACTTTTATAACCATTAATATTTGTTTCATGTAGTTGGGTGTGCTAGCATTTGGTGCATATATAGTTGTGATTGTCATCTTTTCCTCTTTCATTGTTCCCTTTTCAAGAATGCAGTGACCTTCTTTGTCTCTCTTAATTGACTGGGTTTGGAATTCATTTTACCTGCAAATAGGATTTCACCCTGCTTTTTTTCAATTTCCTGGTACATGGAGTATTGTTTTTTCCCCTTTTACTTTCAGTCTACGAGTTTCTTTTTGAATTGTATTTCTTGTATGCAACATATTTTTGAATCTTGCTTCTTGATCCATTTTGTAAGTCTGTTTCTTTTGATTGGTGAGTTGAAACCATTAACATAAATGGTTATAACTGACATATATTGGCTTATCATTGTCATTATTTTTTCCTGTTGTTGAAATTCCCTTACACCTTCGCATTTAATTTCTTGTCTTTCCTGGTGGATTTATTCTGCCAGGCTTTGTGGGGTTGTAACCCTCATTGTTTTTTCCCAGGATATTGTTTAATATTTGTTGTAGTGCTGGTTTGATATTCATGAAGTTCCTCAGGTGTTCTCTGTTGTGAAATTGTCTTATTTCTCCATCAATTTTGAAAGATCATTTTGCAGGATACATCAATCTAGGTTGGAGATTTGTTTTTTAGGGTTTGAAATACTTCACTTCAGGCTCTTTTTGACTTGAGGGTTTATGTTGAGAAGATTGTTATAATTTTGATGGCTTTCTTTTGTATGTGATTTGTTTCTTTTCTCTCACTGCTTGTTTTACATATCTCACTTAGTTGCATGTCACATTCTTTCCCCCTGCTTAGGAAGTTTTCTGCCATTACTTCTGTGAACATTTTTTTTAATGTTGGGTATATTATCTCCTTTTTTTTTTCATTGACTCTGATCCATCTTATGTTATTCTTCTTTGCATCATCTACCACTTACTGTATTGATTTCTCATGGTCCACAGCTACTTTAAAGAAATCTTTCTTTTCCTGAACACTAACACTAACCACAATCCTGTCTTCTATATCTGATATTCTGGTCTCACATTGGCTCATTCTACTGTGTAGACTTCTAGTGGCTGTCTCCTGGATATCTGCTTTCTTCTCTTTTATGGATTCCATTTCTTTCCTCAGCTGGGATTCCATCGTGTTTCTGAGCTCTATTTTTTTTATCGGTGTCTATTCCAGAGTTATTAATCATGTCTTTCACTTTATTGTTACCTGAGAAATTATTTCTGATTTCATTTTTTCCAGATCTTCTTTCATTGCCAGTTCAGGGAGTCCAGGTGATTGACTTTCAGGTTGTTCCATCTCACTCCCTGGATATCCCCTTTGTGATGTAGGAGTCTGGGTTTGCATTTTTGTAGGTGTCTCTCATTTCTATTTTTTTTATTGTTGAAGTTTTTGGTTTAATTTACTACTTTGAAATTGCTTATTGCAAGTATCTTTATTGCTAGTATTTTGGAGCCCTTAGGGAATGGCTACTTCTTGGATGGTCTTCCTGATATAGTTGGCCTTTGTGTTTTGAGTATGTAATGGCCTTTAAACAGTGTCAGTCTTGCTATAACAGTAAAAACTACTGACTAGAACAGTCATGTCACCTTGGCCAGCATAATACAATTAGGAAGATCAATAGCATGTACTACACCTTAGAAAATGACAAATTGTTGTAGCTACTGTTCTGACACCTTTAACTACATAAACTAGTATTGTAGTTATATATCAAAATCAAGGACCAACCAGTTTACAGTTGTTAAGCCCTTCAGCATAGCAGCTTTACTGTCCATGAAGAAGACTTAGAAGGAGTTTTGAGGGGATAGATAGATAGAAGAGGTTATAAATGGGCTTAGAGGACACAGGAGTATCATGCAAAGTTTGGAAACTATTAAAGACTGGAGAGAAGGACAGAAGGAAGGAAGAGAAGGAACAGAACAAACTAACACCAAAAGGAAAACTAGAAACTCTATTCAAACTTTAACAATAAGAACAATCAAGAAAAAAAAGAATAGGACAAAAACAGGAGCAAGAAAGAAGAGAAAGGAAGAAGAAAAGAACAAGAGAAAAGAAGAAAAAAGGAAGAAATAAGAAAAAGGAAAATAAAAAGATCCCCTTTGAGGCACAACTCTGTTCTTGCTGGTATACAATGTGGGCAAATCAGCTGTAGTCCAGTGAGAATCAGGCTGGTTTCTGGCTTTGAGGCCTGAATTGAGCTCCCTGACCTCTTACATGTTTGAACTCTACAAGGTTCTACTGCAGGTTTGTGCTTCACTTCCTGCGTAGCAGATCCAGGTTGGGTAGAAGGTGCTGTTCCCAGCAATCCATTAAACTGCTCTAGTCCACTCTGTCTTTGCTGTGCCAGGGAGCTTCAGTTTTCAACAACCACAAGCTCAGGAGGCCTTCTCTTTGTTGCTCATCACTGCATGATCTTTTCGCACTCATAGCAACTGTTCTCTGGCCCCAGGTAGCACTGCCACATGGACCCAGGTCTGTGGGACCCCCTGTGGGTGCAGGGATACCTTTACCGCACATCTTGTGGGGTCCAGGAACACGCAGTGCCCTAGTTTCTGGGGTTTTGATTGAGAATGCATTGAAACTTTAGATCAAGTTGAGAAATTAATATCTTAATTAACTGTATCCCTAAATTTGGAAAAACCTGTGTATTTTGACTTTTTAATTTCTTTTATAAATGTTTTATATCTTCTCTAATATATTTTTATATTTTTTTCTAATTCAACCTCAGATTTCTATTTTTTGGTGATTCCAAATGGCAGTGCGTTTTTAATTTCTAAATTAAATTGTTCACTGTTGGTATATGCAAAAGCAACTGACCTTTGTACCTAAGTTTTGTATTCTGCAACCTTGTTTCTAGTGCTTAGTCTTTTATTGATTTAAGATTTTTATGTAAGCAGTTATAACACTTTTCGAAAAAGGCAATTATATTTCTTCCTTCACATTCTACATACCTTTATTTACTTTTTTATTTTAGTAAGAAGGGTTTTCACTGTAATATTGACTAGGAAATTTAAGTGGAGACATACAACATTAGCTACTTATGTTTCATTTCTTTACATATTTTAATATTTTAAATTTCATCTTGACAATGATAAAGTGAACTACTCTTGGACAAATATTGACTTCTTTTAAAAAGAATATTTATAGCCGGATGTGGTGGTGCACGCCTGTAATCCCAGCACTCAGGAGGCTGAGGCAGGAGGATCACTGTAAGTTCAAGACCAGCCTGGGCTACATAGTGAGTTCCAGTTCAGTCTCAACTACACAGTGAGACCCTGTCTCAAAAAACAAAAACAAAAAAAAAAAAACTCAAAAAACAAAATAAAAATTATATTTACTTCTTCATTTTAGCTACTTTTTTGCCAGAAGTTCTTATTTGGTTGAGTTTCTTATTTATTCCTCTTTTGCTTAAAGTTTTTGTCATGAATGAGTGTGGAATTTTGTTAAGTACTTCTTTGCATTAATAATATGATCATATTTTTCCTTATTCAAACTCCTTGTAGATAGTTAAATGACAAACATCCTCATATTCACTGTAGGTGATATTCTCTCCTGGCAGAGCCTTTATCTGTGGAATACATGGACCTTGTCTGTCAATGTTGCTAATTGTAAACAAATCCCTTATTTATTGTTTTATGAAACAATACTGTCTATAATGTCACTTAATTGATACAATTATAGGAGTACAAAATGGAGATCTTTAGTGACTGAATAACTTTCTTTTGTATAAGTTATGCTATGTATGCATCATTTAGAAACCACACATATAAAATCTGGGTTAGGGCTCATCTTAAGGTAGAGGAAAAGAGAACTGATAAAAATATTTGCTGTGTTTCCTGTTTGCTATCTTTGGAGTAACAAAGCTCTTTGCAGCTCTCCCAGAAACTTCACTTTCTTCTCCAGCATTATGGAATCATAGCAGGCTAATTTACTAGCTATAAGTAGGATATAGCAAAACACTTCTGTGTAGCACTAATCGGCTGGAGCTGTATAGCACTTGCTCTTTTCAATTAGTCATTTACTCTCCAGTTTTCCACAGCACCCACTACCTTGTCTCAATTGTTACCTTATTTTAGAATTGAATATTTTATTTTCTTATTATAAAATTAAAAGACATGTAAAGTGATGTTTAGCACCAATAATTTAAAATAAGTTATCCATATTCAAATTTGAATTTTATTATATCAATCTAAATAATTTCAAGCAAATTATGTAAGATTCTTTTGCTTCTGTTTCCTTATAATGGGGGTGGAAGTAGTCGTGTTTCTAAATCCTTTGGATAGTGATGGGCATACAGTCAATGTTACCTAAGCGCAGTCTTGTTTCTGTTGTATGTCCAGTAAAGTACTTACATGCTCTATATAATTTGTGAAATGTGGTAAAATGAGCTGCCTACATTTAATAATAACCTGGAGAAAGAAGTCCATAAAATAGGATCAATATCAGATACGCTCATCTGTATGACAAAGATATTGGGGATTTGATCTTAAAATCCTTCAATAATATTGTTTATTGCTGGTGATTATTTAGAACCATAGCACTTGATTAAAATGTTCTTAACTCATTGCTGCCTGACTCAAGTTGAATAATTATATTAGTAGACCCACACTGTCTGTAAATGTTAAATTTAGAATAGAGCTTCAGATTATTCTGTGATTGTGTTGTTAGATCATGAAAGGAAAATAATATAATAAAATATATTAAATAAATAATAAATGGTAATAAACAACTCTGAAATCTCTATTAAATAATCTTCATGTAATGCTCTTTCAACACATAGAATGATTTTATAAAATGAAGATGATAACTAATAAAGGTTGTCTGCTGATTTGAGTTTTTTGTTATGAAAAGTATATCTTTTGTAAAATGCTGAATTTGTTATGCAGTCAGTTCTAATTCACTAGAAACAGGGAAAAATGATTATCATTTTTCCATAGAAACAGAAACTTTGAAAATTAGGTTCTATTCTTAGTGTGTCCAATCATAAATATCCAAACAACCTAGGGTTACTAGTTACTACATTAAAAAATAATTTGCTGCATTCTGCACAACTAAAATGGTTTATAGATTACCTGATTCTCAGCACAACATTTAATTTTTCACATGAATGCTATTTTATTCTAACTGGTACATGTCCTAAAATATTTTAACATATTGTCTGTTTTTGTTTTATATGGAATATGAAATGAACTTATGTGTCTCAGAGGTCAGGTTCATCACTCAACTTAACATGAACATTACCAAAATTTGTATTTTCTAGGTAAGGGCACTACTTTCATCATCTTAATGGATTTCTATTGGTATCTTTATTTCTCTAGAAAACACAGTTTTAATAGTTACTGTATTACTACACATGCTGAAGTAGGCAACACCAGTGTGGCATGACAGATAGCAACAGCTTAACAATAGATAAGGCAAATAAATATACGCTTGAGCAAAGTAAAATATCATAGTTTTTAAAAGAATCCTCAAAGCAATTACAACTTTATGTGATAAATTCATCAGAGTTAAATTCCTATTATAGTTGTGATTACAGTCACTGCTTTTCTATTGACTGAATGGTAGATGATCTTAGAGATGAGGAAGACATAAAGAGATGCTATGCATTTTCTAATTATCCCCACTCTCTTTTTTTCCTATACATGGTTTTTCATGAGGTCTTTAGAGGTGGTATAACCTAGTGATACAAAGTCTATCTTTTCTGGTAAGACAGATATAGGAACTTCATCTGGTAATTCTCCTCTCTACCCCATGCTTACCTAGAGACCCTGAGAATCAAGCCCCAAATTCTTTATCTTTAAAATAGGCATTATAAAAGCATCTCTGTAGGATATTGCAAGGATTCTGACAAAAGTGTGCTGCCTGGCACATAAGTGTTGATTATCTTATTTAATATTTTAAAAATTATAGGCAGGTATGTTTTAAAAATGTATTTTGTATGTTTAACATGGTCTATTAGTAAATAATTTGAATTCTATTATACTTACAATAAATAATTGAAAATATTTAAGTTGGTATATTGAGTTTATTTTCTCTAAGTGTATCTTTCATATTTCTTCTGTTAACATTGAGCTCCTTAATGCAGAGCTATTATAAACTGTGTGTGTACATTAATGACATGATCTCAGGGACCTTGACAGAGCACTCAAAACTCATTCTGAGTTCCACTTATGCATTAAGCTACATATGATTGAAGTGAACTTTGGGTGCATATTTTGAGATAACCTGTATAATACTTTCTGCAATGTCTAGCATTTCCTTTTCTGTTCCAAGTATATTTCCTCTTCTGCTCCATACATAATCATAATATCCACAAACCATGGAAAGAATAATTAATAATTGTTTTTTCAAAGAACAATATCAGATAATTTACTTGATTTTAAAAGAAACTTTTATACAATTTAATATAGCCTAAAACAAACTCTCCTAATCTTAAAAATGCCAGTAGATAGGCTTGTCAGCTGCATATAAGATAAAACTCAATAATGATAGAAATTTCTTCTACTCAAAAAGATTGGCTGCCTGAAACTCACATAAAGGCTCTGTAAAGTCACTGGGGTCAGGAGCTTCAGTGAACTCAGCAAACCTCACTACATGGCCTTTATTCGCCTACTTCAAGGGATCCCTTCTAGACAACACACCCATGTTCCATGTGCAAAGGAGAAGCAAAAGAAATAATTGCAAATTTGCCACAAAATCTACTTTTGTAGTTGGATAGTGATTATCTTTGTTATTTACTGACAACAGCAGCTGTAAGGGGTTAGTTAAAAGTTGGCTATTAAAATGACCTAGCAGCTCTCCCTCACTTTGAAGGATACAGGTGCATACTCAGAAGTGTTAAGGACAACTACCTAAGGCATAGCTTTCTACGCTACAGAAAATTGCTCAGGATGTTCTAGTCCACTTGCCATTTATTTTAATGATTAAATTGTATTAACAGTTATAATTTGTCTTGCCTCATCTACTAAGAAAGTGGTACTTATTAAAAGACAAAAAAAAATGCCACATAATACTTCTTGACTATTCAATAAGTCAAACCATCTTAGATTTTGTCTAAAGCCTTCTTTACTGAATAGGTGTCAAATTTCAGTGGCAAAGAGCATTTTATGGTTATGAGCAAGTAGTACCTAATGGTCTATTGGGAGTATTGTTCTAGGATAACATTCAGATTGAGCAAAATGCCTCATAGGTGACTTTAAAAGAGAATTATTTTACTTTTAATTTTTAAAAACTAACACTAACACAACTACTAACCTAAAATTTTAAGGATTTAAATTGAAATAATTACTTCAAATTTACTAAGGATTTACATTGAAATTTCTAATTCAAAACATTATTCATATGAGAAATTGTCTACCTGTTCTCTCTAATGAGAGTGCTAAGCTGTGGGAGAAGTCATCTGGGAATTTAATAATACACGCTTTTGTCTGTTCCGATTAAGTGAAATAAATCCTTTGCCTTAAGATTCAAGCACTTTGTGGCAGTATAGGTAAAGATGTAAATTTAATTCATTTGTTGAGGCATAGAATTTTAGAGTTTGTGGAAACCTTTGAGAACACATTGTCCCATCTTGCCATGTATAGTGGAGACAGTGAGGTCAGGGAAGTTCAGGTGACCTGACAAGGTCGAGTTAGTGACCTTGGCGAGAGCTTTGTGACCTTTAGTCCAGGGCCTTCTTCCTGTACCCTTTCTCCCCCCACCTTTCCTTTCTTCCCTCATTGTCTACTTCCTTCTTCCATCCCTTCTTCATTTCTTTTCTATATTGTGGTATGTATTATTTTAGTAGTATTAACATTAAAATATTTGCATATCATATGGTGTTCAGATGCAGAAAAAGTAAATCAAGTTGTTTTTGGAAAGTTAATTTAATGCAGAGAATAATTTACTTATAATACTGTTGAAAAAGTTGGTGCAGAGAACTGCAGATTGGGCTTCTAGGGATGTTAAAAAATGGCTTGGATGAAGAGCACTAGAGAAGGCCAGAGAAAGGAGAGATCACAAGTGAGTGGTTACTAACACAGTTTTCAGAGAGGAATATGTATTTCATCCAAGTTCTGAAAGATTTAATCAGGATACATTATTGTATGCATACATTGTGTACAACGCTTGGGTCATTGTTAGATTTTGATGGGAGTTTTGACTAAATTCACATTACACTACCCGACATTTAAAATTTATGTTGTAATAAATCATTTAGAGCAGACTTAAATTTAAAACATAAAAGGAGAAAATTTATTTAAATGATGTAAATCAATTACAAAAAGATGCACTTAAATATATGTGTTTATGTGTTACAAAATGCCAGAAATATTTTATATGTTAAAGAGAATGCTGTAGATAAATTATGTCAATTTCTGCAATTTATATCTAATTAGGGGACCCTGCCAATGTAAAAGGAAAAACAATATAGACCTCATATTCTATAATTTAATCCTGGTGAAAATGTAACTGAAGCCGGAGGCTACAAGCCTCAGCAGATGATTTGGTGAAGACTTGAAGGAAGGGAAAATGGTGCTTGGGAAAATGAGTTCCAAGTCATTACACCTATTTAGACAAAGAAGAGAGTAGTGGATTTTTACACTTCAGTTACCCAAACACATGAGCTAAATATATACTAATTTTTTACCTAGTTATAGTGAAGTTGAATTTTTCTTTAAATCAGTTTGCTGTGAAAATTAAATTTCTTTCTAATAATAGTGAAGCATACTACTTTTAAAGTCTCAGTGGCTGTTGACTTATGACCATAAGGCCATAAATATGAGCATCTGCTGAAATGCTTGTCCTGGAATGCCTGTCTTTTATTTACAAGTGTATATTCTATTGTTTGTTAGATGCTGATTTTATGCACCACACTTGAAACATTCACTGTGAAATCACTGGTGTTTCCCTAATCTTCTCAGTATATATGCTTTTTAGATAGTATCAGGGTTTCATCTCTACATGCCTACTTATAATAAACTAACAACTCTAAAACATCCATTTCTAGAAAGCATCACAAGTGTGAGTTTTTCTCAGATATTATAATATATACGATGTAGGTCAATACTCAGGTTCAAATTCAGAAGATACTACTGATATAAAGTTAACTGGGAATTTAAAAGGCCTATGATTTCCATGATTTAAAAACTAGCCCAAAGAACCCAGTAACAAGCAGCTTCCAACTATCTCTTCACTCGATGAGTGCATTGTAATAGGTCTATTACATTACTCTACATAAACAGTGACCACACACCTTCCTGTTGGACAGTAACTCTCTCCCTTTTCCAAGTAGTCAAATGCAAACTCACTTCTGCTCTTCTGAAATCTATTGCTAAAATCCCTTCCTTGTGGCCCTTTGTCTTTTTGTCTCTCTTGAAACTCTCATAGCTTAAGCATCCCTAATCAGAAATCTAGAATCCCAAATGCTCCAAAATCTGAAACTTTTTAAGCACTCACAAATGAAAAAGTGACAGGCCATAGTCAAAGAGTACAAACACCATAAATATTGTATAAAATTGCCCTCCAGATATGTGTATAAGGTTTATATGAGACATTAATGAATTTCATGTTTGTATTTAGGTCCCATCCCAAGATATCTCATTAGACATAGAAATAGTCCAAAATCTGAAAAGAATTTGAAACCAGAAATACTTCTGTTCTCAAGTATTTTGGAGAAGGGATACTCAAACTTATGAACAGCTGTTTGTGGATGTATTTTATATTATTTATTCCTCTTACTATACTGTAAGATTATTGGTAGAAAATAGGCAACATTAAATTTACATTCCTGAGTTCTTAATTCTGATTAAAGAAAAGACTGTATTATTAGATTTTTAAATTATTTAACCTCTCTGAGATTCAGTTTCTCATTATGTACAGTGGGAGTAACAGCAATCCACGGCTCAAGTTTGTTTGTGGCAATCAAAATTATTGAACATGATTTGAGTCTACGGCCATCCCACCCTGAATGTGCCCCATCTGATAGTGGTTGGAATGTAATCTAGAAGCAAAGGAGCAACAATAAAAACATAGTGACAGTGATAGTACTTGCAGTAACAGCAACAGTTACTGGGTGAAGATTTTATTTTTTGATATTATATAGAGTATATTTCTCTCATTTTAGTTTTAGGAATATCACAATAATTTAAATATATTACTCAGGGCATTTTCTGTGCTTGGTCACTGGTCTTGCTGTTCCTCATAATTCTAAGAGATGAGAGTCATCATTTTATGCTCTTAAATATATGGAATTGAGGCACAGAGAGTTTGAGACATTTCTCCAATTCTACACATATGGGTAACAGGCAAGAGAGGACCCAGCCTGCCACCGCCAGCCTCCTTGGAGGCCATCCATCATCTGATGAGCACTCAATATGTGTTGGTTGATTGGTTAAGCTTTATATTGCATCAAGTTGTTTATTTGTCTTGGCTTTTTAATGTTCTCTCCTATGAATACATTTACATTCATATATTGTAAACCCACTTATTTCATGGAACACACCAAGTCCAAGTGTTGATTGCTAAAAGACTTCTTTATCATTGAGAAGCCCCGATAACATTCAATTCAGTTAAAATGCTGTTGATAAATAGAAGGCTTGTGTGTGTTAATTTGTAAGTATATAGATTATATACTTTTCAGTTATATCAAAACACTGGTAGATGTTTATGACATAAATTAAAGGAACAAAATATGTGGATGGTACAAAAATATGGCTTACTTATTGTTGGAATTCTTTGTGTTTTGTTTTGTTTTTGGTCTCAATTGAACCATTTTTAGGAAAGCTGAATATAGGAGGCTGGGGAATAGTGTCTGTTGTTTGTTCTTATTGCAGTCATTAACTGCAGTCAAGGTGCCTTTCAGGGAGAAAGCATGATAGATAGGTTTTTTCCTCACGATCACATCCGTGTCATGGAGACAGAAGTCAGGAGGCAGTGGAAGACAGAGTGTGGGGGAAACAGGTGCACCTCTCTGAGAGAAGAGCAAGATGAATGTCCCATTGTCACCATGCCCTGATTCTCTTCATCATTAGTGTGGCAGGGGCTGTAATTGATGACATGACATAAGACCTGGCGGGAAGCTATTTTCCCCTCCTTTGAAGCTACTGCTGTGTCCTCTAACTAGTGCGTGGTCATCTGATGTGTGAGGACATCGGCTTTCATCTCTCAATTTAAGCTTTTCTGGTAATGACAGAAAATCACACTGCTTGTAAAGAGGGAAGATGATACTGAAGTTTCTTAGTGTAACTGTAATTCCCAGTAGTAGTTTCTTATGTAATATGCAAGTTCTAGAATGAATTGATCAGGGTAAGAGAAAATAGTGTAATTTGATATCTTAATCTGCTGTAGAAGAATGCTTTATAGTGTAAAGCTCATATTTTTTAGCTTGTATTCCTTCTCCAGATGCACGATTTAGATTGAGTTTCAAAATTCTGTTCCAAGAAGTACATTATAGATATTTGAATGGATTAAGTTAAATACTTGAGCAAAATAGCTGAATGCCCAAATCATGACTAACCACTTTTGCTTCCATTTTAATAATTGTCTGATGATTATTAAATATTTCAGGAATTAGTGGAATATATTTTATTTCTATTATATATTTAGGCCTATGCTGTGACTACTCATTAATTAGTATTGTTAATCAAAGAAGTTACAGAAGACATGGATGTGTAAAATATATAACATTATGCTAAATATATGTTAAAATTTTCTAATACAAACCTTGAAAATTGGAAATTTATTACTTATTTGAAAATGTTACCAACAGTTTAATGAAATTTGTTTTTCTTAGGGTTTGTTTTTAAATGTTACAATGAGTACCTTTTTCTCTTTTAGTTCTTAGAAATATAGCAATAATAAAAAGCGTGATTTTCAGAGCAATTATCTATAATGAGAAGCCCTGAATGTTGAGAATAAATCCAATTTGTTACATATTAGATTTGGCCACTGCACATGTAGAATTGCTTTCCTATAACTCTTTTAATACGTGTGCCCTCATTAGCATTGTGATGACTCCACGCTGGAACTCTGTGCAGTCAGCTTCTAAAGGAAAAGTTCCAATAAAAACAAAATAGAGCATCAGTGGTCATGCAAATTGGTGTTGTTTTATCAGCTTATTTCTGGCCTTTTTATTCTGTATGCCATACCCCTGTCTCTCATTCTCCACGATTATGTCTTCAATGTGACATTATTTGTCACCTCTTTCAGGCATACACCTATTGATATGGTAGGTAGGAGACCAAAACATATGATATCCAAGTGACCTTAGAATCATAAAAATATGTACAAGAATATTTTCATGGACTATGTCAGAATTCATGAAGTATTCACTTGTTTGTTTATTTTATTTATTTTTTGGTACCAGGGATTGAACTTGGGTCCTTGCGCTTGCAAGGCAAGTCACCAAACCACTGAGCTAAACCCCCGGCCCCATATAAAGTATTCACAACTGAAAATACACATTTATCAAAATATGTGGAAAAGTCCTTCAAATATACTTGGCTGGTCTCTTTTGATTTGCCAAATACACATTTTCTTATCTTTGTTTCTGAAACAAGGCTTCCTCTGGCTTTTGTTTGTCTCTCTGCCCATTTTTTCTGTCTTTGTGATGTCTTTTCTTCCTTCCCAGTTGCCACAAGCTCTATTCTCACTTTTAAACCACTTGATACAACTTCTAAAATAACCCCTCTTTACTTCTGAGAACTTGATTCATGTTTTTAGTTGTCTACTAAGATTTACTTCTGAAGAAACTGCTGATACTGGAAAATCCACCTCCAATCAAATTTACTTACTTCCCCCTATTATTTCAAAACAGAAATTGTGATTTCATCTTTAATTAATTCCCTCTCTCACTGCCCTTTCTCCTTCCCCATTTGCTTCCTCTGTCTCTATTTTCTGCTACTGGAGATTGAACGAATCCACGATCTTCACACTGAACCACATCCCCATGCCTTTCCTTTTTTATATTTTTCTCAAGATGAGGTCTTACCAATTACTGAATTGCCCAGGCTGGGCTTGAATTTATACTCCCATGTCAGCCTACTTGAATGCGGGGACTATGGGCTTGGACCACCATGCTTGGCTCCTTTCTCCTTCAATTTTACTGACCATGGAGCCCCATGTAATTGACCTCCACAGCTGTTCTTAAATACATAGGAAAAGTCACTCACTGTCTTTTACCTGGGTTATTGCAAAAACCTAATTCTGTCACAATCCTCTCTATCTGATAGTCAGTTATTTCCCTAAGCCATGGATTAGATAATTTAATTTTCTTATTAAATCACTTTCCCAGGTGCTGCCACCTGCCTGGTAAGCACAAGGTTCCAAGTTTGATCCCCAGTACAAAAA
>NW_022900944.1:7026111-7043016 GCF_012274545.1 Fukomys damarensis | reverse complement strand
AAAAAAAAAAAAAAAAAAAGAAAGAAAAGTTGCTTTTCTGGCTCTCTCAAACTGATAAATTTCAGATCCTTGAGCATCACCCAGAATGTTTCAGAGTCTGGCTATTGTTTGTCTTTCCAACTTCATTTCCTGCCATTTCACTATGGAATTCTCTTGGCCAATTCCAGGGTATGGTACATATCTTTGTGTCTCTCCACTTTACTTTGGTTTTGAATACTGCCTTAAATGTTTTTGCTAGTTCATTTCCTGACAAACTTTCTTCTTATTAATATTTGCAGTCCCTAAGTATTGTGTATTTTATATATTTAATTATTACACAATTGGCTCATGCTATGTATAAATTTTGAACTGGCTCTTTAATTCAATTGTAGATGTATATGATATACATATATATTTATATACATCTATCTGTCTATCTATCTAGCTGTTAGGCATATACATTTTATTTTGTTATTTTAATTGCTGATTAATACCTATTGTATAAATCAATCACTCTTTTCCGTTCTTCTACTGAGAGACAAATGGGTTATTACTAGTTTTATTTTTGTATAAAGAGTGCTGTGGTAAATAATCTTGCCATGGTACCTTTGAGCATATGTGCATAATTCATTAAGTAATTAATGAATTAGTTTCAAATGACTAATCTGGAGCCTTGTAGAGACTAATGAGAGGATGGTGATATGTAGAAAGCTGCCATCATTTTCCACATTTTCTTTACTTGAAATGTCCTTGTATGAAGTATAATAGTGTCAAAATACCCATGATATGCTTGGTTTGGCATGTAGTTATATGTTGCAAATAAATGTAAGGAATGGAAAAATCTATTAATAAAATTTTTTGTGTTATGTCAAAGTGTGATACCATTTTACCAAATAAAGCTTTCATTAGCATAATTTTCCTGTAATAAAAATACAGAAATTTGGAAAGCCAATCTATATTGCATTGTTTTCTTTGTTCTAAATTATGAAAATAGTGTTTTATTGACTTTTACCCTGAAATCTTAGGTATATTTGCCTGAAAATTGCACTAGGTCATACTGCTCCAAATACAAAATAGAAAGAGATCAGCAACTGTATCTGTGTATGAGATATTATCCAATCCATCCTTCTTTATTTATATTTCTGTAGCTATAAAAAAGTATGTCAAGGGCCGGGGATTTAGCTCAGTGGTTCAGCCACCTGCCTTGCAAGCACAGGGACCCAAGTTCGATCCCTGGTACCAAAAAAATAAAAAAAGAAAAGAAAAGTTTGTCAAAATATCTCAGTAGCTGAAATACTCTCATAAAAACTGAAGCCTGATGGCATAGAATAGTGGTCTTTTCACAGTTTCTGTGTGGGAATTGCCAAGGGAGGGGATAAAGTACTTATATCTAGTTTTCACCATGGGTGCTTTGAGGTGCATAATTTGGGGCACTATTTTGGATTTTCAGTGCCCTCTGTTTACGCAACAACCATTTGTGCTGTAGGAATCGCCCCAGTAGTGTTGGCGAGGGTGAACATGGAGACACCCATGAGGTACAGCCTGCCTGTGGAGACTGTGGTGATGGCACGGTCGGCAAAGGCAGAGGCGGCAGAGCTGTCCACGTGTTTCTGGAGTGATGTGGGAAGCTGCGGAGGTGGTGACGCTGATAGAATAATATGGATTGGCTCAATGTTCGGAGTCAGATAGTCCAGAGGGTGACTCTCGGCTCTAATACTTTCAGCGTGAGCTCAGTTAAATGAGCTAAGCTCTTTCAAATCTGGATCTCCTCTAAAATGGAGGGAATTTTACTAATGCACAGGGCTTAGCAAAATGCCTGGCCTATAGTAAGGACGTAACAAGTGTCACTTGTTATATATTCATAACAAGTCCTTCCCCATCCCCTCATTTAAAAAAGAAAAACAGTTTGAGAGTGGATTCTCTGGAAAATGGTAATAAATCTAAAACACTAGATTTCTAGGGTTTTATTTTTTATTTATTTATTTATTTGTTGTTCTTGTTTTTGTTTTGAGACAGGGTCTCACTATGTAGTTGAGACTGACCTGGAACTCACTGTGTAGCCCAGGCTCGTCTCACACTCACATCGATCCTCCTGACTCTGCCTCCCAAGTGCTGGGATTACAGGTGTGTGCCACCACACATGGCCATTGCTAGGGTTTTGTTTGAGCCACCAGTCATCCTTAGTCCTGTAAATATTGCTTACTGATCCTTTAACAGAAAACTTGAGATATTTTAAGGGCCTATTAATTTGTTCTGAATACTAGCCTGTGAAACAAGTCAGGTGCTAGTACTGTGTGTTCTGGAGACTAAATTTCACCTCCTCCTGCCAGTCTGCGAATGTCCCATGAGGTGAATGGGGGATCCTCGTGTGAGATACAGTAAGGATTCTTTTTAGAAACACACACACACACAGACACACAGACACACACAGACATGCACAGACACATAGACATGCACACAGATACATACACACACAGAGACACACAAATATACATAGACACACACAGACACACAGACACACACAGACATGCACAGACACATAGACATGCACACAGATACACACACAGAGACACACAAATATACATAGACACACACAGACACACAGAAACACACACATTATTGCAACCTGGAGGGTACTGGATAGGGAAAGTTATTGAAAAATGCTTTACCTCACACACACCAGAACTCTTTCTCTAGATCTTCAGAACCTGACCTGTTTAGCACCAGGTAACTTTGAGGTGGGCAGTGCATAGGTTATACTTTGGAAATCACTGGGAAAGTCAAAGTATTGTTTAAGTTTATTATTTATGGGAAATGATCTTGGCGAATTACTTCATTGCAAAATGAGAATACATAAAGTTCCTGGCACATATTAGACTGTCATTAATTTCACTCTCTTTAGAGAAGGCAATTAGTTACTGGACTAAGACAGACTGAAGCTTAAATTCTAGTACTTCCATTGCTGAGCTAAGTAACCTTAAACAATAATGAAGTTCCCTGTGTGTAGCTTTATTTGTGAAATGAGTGTCATTATTATAGCTACATTTTTGTTTTTTTCTCAAAATTAAATTAGGCAAAGTTTGCAAAACACTTGCAAAAAGAACTACTCTTAGTAGTATGTAATACATTATATACCCCAAAACGATAAAAATTACTATTGTTTCCTATCTCAGCCATCTGAATACCAAGACATATGTATAAACTTAGTGTCATTTTAAATTGTACTCATGTATAAAAGTGTATATAATTAATGTTTCATTATTCAATAACCATGTAACGGAATTTTTCATAATGTCATATTTCATCAGAAACTAAGTATTCATATGATGATTTTCATTATTAACTATGGAATTAGTGTCAGATTTTAAGTTTATAGGTTCACTGTATTTTATGGGGTTTCATACTGTTTCAGTTTTGTTTCTTTTGGATGCTATTTGAAAACTCATCAAATAATACATTCCAGAATCAGTATGTTGACAGTGAGAAAACTAACACGGATCAGATATAATGAATAGTTTTCACAAAAGGCCCATAAAATAGTATTGTTTTTGGCATTGAGATGTATTTGTGTTTATTTTTTTCCTGTTGAGTTTATTGGTACATTCAAAGCAAATGATAAAGTTACATTTATCATTGGGATCTCCTATTTCACACCATCAATTATACCATTTGAACCTTATTTACACCTTTAGTTTTTCACTCCAGAGAAACTATTCAGTATTTACTCAAGTGTGTCCTATTTATTTCAGTTTAGAGTATAGCCTCAGTGTGCATCCATTTAGCTATAAATATCTCTAGTTTCTCATTCTTTATAGTTGAGTAGTACTCCATTTTATTCGTGTTTATTTATTTTACTTTTTTTTTTTGTACCGGGTATCGAACTTGGGTCTTTGTGATTGTGAAGCAGGTAGTGTAACCACTGAGCTAAATCCCTGGCTGGGTTTATTTTTGATAGTGATTATTTTCAATAGAACCTTAAAGGTATATCTTTAAGTCAATGTACATTTTTTCCAGGAATTTTAAATTGATCTATGAGAAATTGGTTTGAAATGGTAGAGAAGAAATAAATTTCAGAAGCCTTCATATATAAGAAAAATTACTTTTTAAATAAAAATATAATATGGAAAATTATATATTTGTGGGCTATTCCCTTTTATAAACAAAATTTAGGTTAATTTCATTGAATTGAATTAATGGCTTAAACCACTTTATTTTAAATTTAACAATTTCCTTCTCTTTCTTTAGTGTACCACTTCAGATTTTAAGGAATGTGCTTATATTTTCAGCATGAGCTTATATTAACAATTTCAATGATGACAACAACAATTGACACAGAGGGAGTGTTAAATATGCTTAGGCATTAAGCTGAGATTTCATCTATATTTCTTTTCTCAGAGTTTTCTCCCTATAACACTAGTGATTAAACTCAATCATGATTGTGTTATGATTTACACTATGAATGCATTCTTAAGAGTGATGTAGGATAGTAAATTACAATACATTCATTTTCTGGAAGACTTGTGCAGTAGTTCTGATGTCTTCATACCTAAATTTGTATTCTATTGAAACTAAATGACAATTTGAAAAATGATTCCTTAATATTCTACACTTTTATTGCAAACCATAGTAAAATTTACTGTCATAGCCACTTCCAAGTGTTTACTGCAGGGGCAGGACTTCATTTGTATTATCATCACTCACCTCCATCTAGCCACCTCCAGAATCTTTCTTTTTTTTTTTTTCATTAATTTTATTGTTACATTTTAGAATACAATATGCTAACATACATTTTTGGGAATTTGTACCTTTATATATATGTCTTGGTTCTTATTTTTTCCCATTTCCTGCCTTCGTTCAACCCCACCACCCTTCCCTCTTTATTAATACTTTGTTTGTATTTTTTCCTTTTCACATATTTATTCATTTCCCTTCTTTCCTTTACCTCCTTCCCCTTTTACTTCCCCTTATCTTCCTATTTCACACAATCTAGTATAGATTTTGATCCTTATTTATATGTTCAGTTTCTCATACCAGAGAAACTATTTGGTATTTACACATCTGTCCTATTTATTTAACTTAAGAGTATCACCTCAATGTGCACATATTAGCTATAAATGTTACTAGTTTCTCATTCTTTATGGCTTAGTAGTACTCCATTCTATTAAAAAAGAAAACCCACATTTTCTTTATCCAGTCTCTAGTTCATGGGCAATTGGGCTGTTTCCAAGTTTTAGCTGTTCCATACTGTGCTGCTATGAACATAGGTTCACATATATTGTTGTGGTTTGATTCTTTTCATTATTTTCAGGAATACTTGGGTCAAATAGAACTTCTAATCCTGGTTTTTTAAGGTATTTCCATATTGATTTCTACAGTGGTTGCACTAGTCTTCACGCACACCAATAGTAAAGAAGGGTTCCTTTTCCCCCACAAACCCAACAGCATTAATTATTGGTTGATTTCTTGATAGCAGCCATACTTTCTGGAGTGAAGTGAAATCTCAGCATTGTTTTCATTTGCATCTCTCCAATGACCAGTAATGGTGAACACTTTTTCATGTGTTGATTTGCTATTTCTACTTCTTTGCCTGAAATGTCTGTTCATTTCAGATGCCCATTTTTGGAAGGGGTCTTTAAACTTGGGAAGTCTGATTTTTTTAATTTCTTTATATATTATAGATAGTAGACCTTTGTCTGAGGAAGAGCTGCTAAAAATTTTGTCCCATATTGTGGGTTGTCTCTTCACACTGTTGCTGGTTTCTCTTGCTGTACGGAGTTTTTAATAAGATGAGATCCCACTTGTTGATTGTTTGTACTAGTTCACATGCAACTGAGGTTTTGTTCATAAAATCTTTTCCTGTGCCAATGTCTACAAGAGTTCTACCTAACCTCTCTTCCAGCCAGTTTAGTATTTCTGTTTCAATTTTTTTTTCTCATTGAGTTTATTGGTACATTTTAGGTATACAATACAGTTACATTCATCATTGGGATCTTGTACCTTTACATGACAGTTCTTGGTTCTCATTTTTTCCCTTTGTCCCTGCCCTCCCTTCACCCCTTCTTCCCTCCCCATTTACAAACACTTTATTTCCATTTTTTCCTATTTTTTCTGTTTCAATATTTAGATCTTTAATCCATTTTTAGTTTAGTTCAGTGCATGGTGAGAGATACACTTCAAGTTTTAACCTTTGGCAAGTTGAAACCCAGTTTTTCCAGCACCATTTATTAAAGAGACTATCTTTCCTCCAGTGAGGGTGTTTGGCTCCTTTGTCAAAGATGAGGTAGCTGAGTATGTCTGGAGTGGTTTCTGCATTTTCCAAATAGTTCCATGGATCCTTGGGCTGGTTTCTTTTCCAGTACTATGCTGTTTTCATCACAGTAGCTTTGCAGAATGGTTTCAAGTAGGGGATTATGATACCCCCACCTTGCTTTTTTAACCTAGAATTGCTTTTGTTATTCTAGGTCCCTTCTCATTCCAAATGAATTTTTGGATTGTTTTCTCTAGTTCTGTGAAGTATATTGTTGGATTTCGATTGGAATTGCTTTGAATCTATATAGCAGTTTTGGAAGTATGGCCATTTTCACTATATTGGTTCTTCTTACCTAGGAACAAGGATGTCTTTTCACTTTCTAATATCCTCTTCAATGTCTTTTATCACAGTGTCATAATTTTTAGATGAGGGATCTTTGATTTCTTTTGTTAGGTTGATTCCTAGGCACTTCATTTTTGGTGTCTCCTTCTAGAGGAGGGGGCTTGGGGAGATGACTGTGGACAGAATGAATGACCAAAAGCTGATGGCTAAGGGCAAAGTGTATTTCTCACCCAGGGTCTTTATAGCAGTTTCAAGGCCACACACAAAAGCATGATTACAGCAGTTTGATAATTAACAACAGTCACAAGGAGGCACAAGTAAGATTAACAGCAATCACAAGAAGCTACGAGCAGATACTCACTGTTCAAACTAAAGACAGAACATCTAGATAAAACAGCATCCATTTATGACTAAAAGGGAGTGTAAACTTGGGAACAAAAAGAAAGAAGGAATTAGGGGATTGTTTGCATGTCAAGGGACTTGGCTCCAGTACATTGCCTTCGGTACACCTGTGCCCTTGTAAGAACCAGCATTCCAGGACTTGGGGTCAATGCTTTGGCCATTCTTCCTCTCATGCCCCAACACTTCATTTTTTTTTGGATGCTTTTGTGGAAAGAGTTACTTCTCCATTTCCTCTCTCAGTGAATCTGTTGTTTGTGTATGGGAAAGTTATTGTTGACCAAGTTTCCAGCTACTCTACTGAATTTGGTTATTAAGTCTAGAAGACTTTTGGTGGAGTTCTTCAGGTCTTCTATATAGAGTATCATGTTATCTGCAAATAATGACAACTGTTTCATTGCCTATCTTTATTCCTTTTATTTCTTTCATTTGTCTAATTGCTGTGGCTAGTACTTCCAAAACTATATTGAACAGAAGTTGTGACAGTGGAATCCTTGTCTTGCTGCTTATTTTCACGTGAAGAATTCTAGTTTTTGACAATTTAGTATGATATTTGCTCTTGGTTTTTCATAGACAACTTTTATCAGGTTCAGATTGAGACTTTCTATTCCAATTTTCTGTAGGGTTTTTAAAATCATGAATGAATGTTGGATTTTGTCCAATGCCTTTTCTGCATCTATTGAGATGATCATATCATTTTTGCAATTGGCTCTATTAATATAGTGTATTACATTATTGATTTGCATATGTTGAACTATTCCTGCATCCCTGAAGAAGGCTGTATTCCTGAAGAAGATCAGGGTGTGTGATCTTCTGCATTCTATTTGCCAGTGTCTTATTGAGGATTTTTACATCTGTGTTCATGAGGGAGATTGGTCTTTCTCTTTTTTGGTTAGGTCTTTCTCTGCTTTTGGGTTCAAAGTAATGTGATTCTTGCTTCTGTAAATAGATTTGGGAGAATTGCTTCCTTTTCAATTTCATTGATGAGTGTAAGCAGTAGTGGCAATAGTTCTTCACTAAATGTCGTATAGAATTCAATAGTGAATCCATTGGGACCAAGGCCTTTCTTTGTTGGTAAGTTTTAATTGTATTTTCAATTTCATTGATTGATATTGGCTTGTTTAGAATTTTTAGATGTTCTTCATTCAACTTTGGTAATTCATATATATCTAGGAATTTGTTCATTTCTTCTGTAGTTTCCATCTTATTGGAGTATAAGTTCTCATATTAGGTATTGATGATTCTCTGGTTTTATGCTGGGTCCATTGTAGTTTCACCCTTTAAATTCCTAATTGCATAGATTTGGGTTTTGTATTTCCTTTTTTAAAAAATAAGGTTGGCTAAGTGTTTGTCAAGCTCGTTTATTCTTTCAAAAAAAGAATTCTTTGCTTCATTGATTTTTTTGTATTATTCTCTTAGTCTCCATGGCATTGATTTCTGCCCTGATCTTTATAATTTCCTCCCTTGTATGAGCTTTGTGTTTGTCCTGCTCTTCTTTTTCTAGATGCTTGAGGTTTAGCATTAGTTTGTCTTTTTGAGCTCACTCTGTTTTTCTAATGAGTATTCACTGTTACGAATTTCCTTCATAAGACTGTGTCCTATAGATCTTGGTATGTTGAACTGACACTGTCATTTGATTGTAGAAATGGCCTAATTTCTTTTTTAATTTCCTATCTTACCAACTTGGTATTCAGAAGTTCAGTTTTCATGTGTTTATGAAATTCTTGAGGTTTCTTTTGCTACTTATCTCTAATTTCATCACATTATGGGATAACTTCAGTTCCTTTGCACTTACTTAAACATGTTTTATAAGTAGTATGTGATCTATTTTTGAGAATGGCCTGTGTGCAGCCAGAAAGAATGTATATTCTGATTTTTAAGGGTAGAACACTCTGTAAATGTCTGTTACATCCATTTGTTCAAAAGCATGGTATAGTTCTAGTATTTGGTTGTTGATTTTTTTTTGTCTAAATGATCTATTTGTGACACTGGGGTATTAAGGTCCCCCACTACAATTGTATTAGTGGCTATTTGGTTTTTTAAATCCCTTAATATTGGTTTTGTATAGTTGGGGCCATTAGCATTTATTGCATATATATTTGTGATTGTCACTTCTTCCTCTTGGATTGTTTCCTTTACAAGGACGAAATGACCTTCTTTGTCTCTCTTAATTAGTTTTGGTTTGAATTTACTTTATCTGCAAAAAAGATAGCTACCCCTGCTTTTTTCCAGGTTCCTGTCATGTAGAGAATTGTTTTCCATCCTTTTACTTTTAGTCTGTGTGTTTATTTTGAACTAGGTGTGTTTCTTGTATACAGCATATTGTTGGATTTTGCTTATTAATCCATTCTTCTAGTCTGTTTCTTTTGATTGGTACATTGAGGCTGTTGACTGATATAACTGATATGTATTGACTTATCATTGTAATCTATTTTCCTGCTATTGGCTCTCTTTAATTTTTTTACCTCTCCCTTTTGTTTCTTGCCTTGCCTGATGGAATAGTTTGGATTTGCTGTTTTGGGCCTCATGGAGGTGTGTCCTTCATTGTTTCTGTTTGGGAAGTTTTCTGTTATTCATTCTGTGAACATGTGTGAGGATGGGAGCTGCCTAAGCCACTGGCAGCTCCACCACCATCCAGTCCTCTCTGCCACAAACAGACGGGTGAGGACTGGAACAGCAAAGGCACATCCATCACATCCCCAATGGTGCCCTGCACACTGCTTCTGGCCTCCTGGCTGGCCTATACCTGGATCCACTCTGCAGAGGCACAGGGGACTTAAGTACAGAGCAGAAGTGATGATCAGTAAGAGGGCCTTACTCCTTCTATGTCCCCATCCCAAAGGGTGAGGTTACTATATTGAACAGTTTATGCACTGTAAGCATATTTTGTTTTGTTTTGTTTTTTGCTTTTTGTTTTTTGAGACAGGGTCTCACTATGTAGTTGAGACTGGCCTGGAACTCACTAAGTAGTCCAGGCTGGTTTTGAACTCACAGTGATCCTCCTGCCTCAGCCTCCTGACTGCTGGGATTACAGGTGTGTGCCACCACACCTGGCTACTGTAAACATATTTTGGGCTAGACCTTCAGTTTGATTTATTTCACACAGTTAAAGGTGATAGATTAATAACTACCACAAATTGTCATCTTTTTAAGTTGTGCTAGATTCTACTGTTGCTGATTGTATCTCTTGGGCTAGTGTTGGTATTATTCTAATCAGTTTTCATTAACAAAAGTGTGATTGCCCCAGAGTCACTAGAGACTTGAAACCTTAAAATCAGGTATATCTGAAAGACACCTCAGAGAAGCAATCATTCCATAAAGGTTCTAAATACAAGCAACAAAGATACTTACAATAAGCAATATCGAAGCATCAATCCAGAAATTAAACCAAGGACTGTACCAACAACAATAATAGAAATGAAAAGACATTTAAGCAAGACATGGTTTTCTAGCTTACCAACAGCAAATTCTTGGGGAATCGATGTGGAAAAGTTTGAATAATCAACCACCTGGAAACCCTGAACTGATACCACAAGAAGTAACAAAACAGATGAAGGAGGCTCTAGAAAAATTCAAAATGGAAGTAATTTCCCAGAAAGGTACAGATATAGTGAGACCAATTAATGATAACACACTTTTTACTACCAGTGCAGAACTATGTAGGAGAAGAAACAGTGCACTGTTAGAAATTTTTGTAGCAAGTTAGCATCACCTAACATCCAAGTCCATGATCATTTTTCTATTCCTGTTATTTTGTAACAACTTCAGAAATGTAGGTTTGAACTTTTAAAATATGAATTCTCAGTAGGCTATTGTAGCACATACTTGTAATCCCAGCACTCAGGAAGACTGACACTGGAGCATTGCTGTGAGCTCAAGGCCAACCTGGACTATATAACAAGATTGTGTCTCAAACAAACAAAAATAAGGGGTGTTATTCTTAACCACAGTCAGAGAAACAGTAGTGTAAAATTCTCAGCTCAAAAGCTACTTTTGTTCTATTATAGAAATAATCAGAAAAAATAGATTTTTTATCAGAATTTTAAGTTCTTAACTTTATGAAAGTAGTAATATTTATATTTTTCATATGTAAGAGGTTTTTCAAATTGTAGCATTCCATTGGTGAGCAAATTTAGGAGGCTGTTAAATTGCCAGTGTTCACTTGAGGGCCATATTGATTCTCTTTAATCATTCTCAAAATTGTATATATGTATATACATAAAAGAGGCACTTTAGAGAGAGATAGAGTGAGTAGTGAGTGTAAAAGTGGGAGTTGGTGTGTGAGAATAGATGAGAACATGAAAAAGAAAGTAGAAAGAGAGCATAGTAAGGAGCTGAGTTCTCCACCTTAGTGAGGGCTGTTATGCTGTTCAGGAGAGTTAGAAGGTCAGCCTGGAAACATAGGAATTTCATTGACAAAATATTATTTATTAATATTAATAATATCAAAAATTATATTAATAAACACTGAGAAGCCAAGTGGTGATTAATATGATGATTTAGTGGTGAAAGAAATTAATTTAGGCACCTAGGTTGGATTTAAAATGGAAAGAGTTGGAGTTGAATTGCAAGTAAGGAGTAGTGTGCAAGAAAATATGAAAGAGTTGGAGTTGAATTGCAAGTAAGGAGTAGTGTGGTCAAGAAAATAATTTTAAAGAGAGATGAGGAAAAAAATATGACAGAGAAATTGGCTAAACTGCTTAAAGTAGTTAAAGGGGAGTTATAATTTCCTGAGGAAAAAGTAGATTTAACTAATAACACCAGAAAGAGTGACTACCTTTTCCTTTATTGTATTAGTGCTTTAGACTAACAGTAATCAAGAAGAGTTGCCACAAATTATATGAAATCTCTTCAGTTGATAGCCGAGGTTGGTGTGCCCCCTCCCACTTCTGGTGGACTTGGAGGTTGTTTATGAATGGCAGAGCACATTAGGAACAGTCTGCTGCCAACAATGATGCAGCTCTTAACTTTGTTCTCTGGAGTATTGGTATGTAAGGCCTGACTTCTGGGAGCTGCCAAGTCACATGGGAGGGACTGTAGGTGTTCCAGTCCTCTGTCATGGTCTTCAGGTTGTGCTGGCCCAGAGGACAGATGTGCAGGTGAGTGAGAGACCTCCAGCCTTCGGGTAACAGTGAGCCCTAGCTTCAAGGTCTCATGGTTGAGATATGGTAGAAACATGTCCCCTCCTGCCTGCATTGTGCATCCATAGAATGCATGGATTTAATAAATGTTATATAAAATAGCATAAAGTCATTCAGTTTTGTGTTTCTTCATTACTCAGTCATAGGAATTGGAACAGACATTAAGTTACAGTAGATCAAAATTTGCAGCTATTTTAAAGATAATTACGCCATTTATATTGATCAGCTGTATTTATCATATCAACAAACACACACATGTATAACCTCTCTCTCTCTCTCTCTCTCTATATATATATATATATATATATCTATAGATATATATATCTATAGATATATATACATATATATCTATATCTATATATGTGTATTTTAAAACATTATAGGTGAGAGGTGCTGTAGGATCAGGTGTGATTACAGAGCATTTTATTTTGTTTTGTTTTTCTTTCTTTTTATTGAGTTTATTGGTACAGTCTAGGTATATGATACAGTTATATTCATTACTGGGATCCTGTACCTTTGCATGACAGGTCTCGGTTATCATTTTTTCCCCTTGTCCCTGCCCTCCCTTTGCCCCTCCTCCCCTCCCCATTTACAAACACTTTATTTCCATTTTCTCGTATTTTTTTCTTTTCCTTTATTCCCTTTCTCCTTCCCTTCCCACTTTCCCTACACCTTTAGCCCTTTTCTTCCAATTTCACATGGTTAATTATCCCCTTAGAATCTTGTGTACTATTATAGTTTTTCACACCAGAGAAACTATTTGGTATTTACACGTGTCTGACTTATTTATTTCAATTAGGAGTATATCCTCAATCCATTTTCCTATGAATGACTCTAATTTCTCATTCTTTATGGCTGAGTAGTATTCCATTTTATAGAAAAACCACATCTTCTGTATCCAGTTTCCAACTGAAGGGCAAATGGGCTATTTCCATGTTTTAGCTGTTACAAACTGTGCTGCTATAAACATAGGTGTGCATATATCACTGTGGTATGCTTCTTTTAATTCTTTTGGAAAGATACCCAGGAGAGGGATGGCTGGGTCAAAGGGAAGCTCTAATCCCAGCTCTTTGAGGTATCTCCATATTGATTTCCATAGTTGTTGCACCAGTCTGCACTCCCACCAACAATGCAGAAGAGTTCCTTTCTCCCCACAACCCCGCCAACATTTGTTATTGGTTGATTTCTTGATAGCAGCCATTCTTTGTGGGGTGAGGTGGAATATCATTGTTGTTTTCATCTGCATCTTTTGAATGACCAGTGATGTGGAACATTTTTTCGTATATTTTACTTGCTGCTTTTACTTCTTTGTCCGAGAAATGTCTGTTCATTTCAGATGCTCATTTTTGAACTGGGTCTTTATATTTGGGGGAGCTGATTGTTTTGAGTTGTTTATATATTCTAGATAATAGTCCTTTGTCTGAGGAGCAGCTGGTAAATTTTTTTCCCCACATTGTGGGTTGTCTGTTGGTTCTGTGGATAGTTTCTTTTGCAGTGCAGAAGCTTTTTAATAAGATGAGGTTCCAGTTGTTGATTCTTTCTGCTAGTTCCCGTGCTACCGAGGACTTGTTCATAAAGTGTTTTCATATGCAAGGTCTTCAAGAGTTCTGCCTAATTTATCTTCCAGCATACAGAGCATTTAATATGATGCCTTTTCATGATCACTTACTTCATTATGTTCAGTGAGATTTCATTCACTGCTCATAATTTTTCTAGTTCTTGAGATAATGTCCACCTTAAAATGACAAAGAATCCCTGTTTTACATTCCAAATCCCTAAAAATTCCTTTGTTTAAAAGGCTAAATTCCCTCATCAAAAGTGTTTCCTAAATTGCCAATGCTAACCCCACATTGCCATGTGATCATTGCTGTATTTGTTTTAGCTACAAGTGGTACACATTTAGGATTTTAAAAAATCATTTTAACAAATATACCATTTAGAGCATTTGTGCCTTCATAGAAAAGTATTGTGAATACCAGTTTTAATGAATAAGTTTTCCATCCAAAAGTGTGTGCCTTTGTTTTCAGTGGCTTAGCCATATGTTCTTCATTCTTACCAGGACTGTGAACCCCTAGTTCAAAACCTCATTAGTCAGAATGTAGGTAGTGAATATACATGTGGTATAAGAAAAGATTGTTATCGAAAAATTCATCAGTCTAACCTATTTCATTTATATGTAGGTCAATTTGACCATTCACTGCTTATGTTTTTCTCATCTATAAAATTGGCATGATGGCCATGACTGAGTGCTGAAGTTTGTGGGACTCTAATGGGATGATCCATGTGAGCCATTTGTACCTCCCCCACTGAGAGCAAATGCTCAATGTATCTATCACACTTTACTCGTCCTGCATGAGGGTTGAACAGTTATTCCAAACTCTACTGTTTAGTAAAGTTATGAATAGACAACTCATTTTTTTTTTTTGTACTGGGGATCAAGCTCATAACCTTGTGCTTGTGAGGCAGGCACAGTGCCACTGAGCTAAATCCCTGGCCCAACAGCTCATTCTTTTTCATCCATACAGGGAGGTGTTCAAGACATCCTTAACATCATGTGTCACATTTCTTCTTTAATCCTGACACGAGCATTCTATTCTAGCTCTGGTAATTGTATGTGATAAAGAATACAATAATTCTTGTCAAAATCTGTGTATGCCATAATGGTTCAACTGCTCCACAGCTGCCAGGCAAAACCCAATTTAACATATCCATCAATATAATGCAAAGCATCATCTACAAATGCCCCCTTTTTAAGGGAATCATGTTGAAATTACCGGTCAAAGGTACGAACAAACCGTATTGTGATGAAGTGTTGTTGAAATGACACATTTTTATGTCTCAAGTTAACAGAACATACACTAGGGGTGATTGTGCCTTAGCTTATTTTTTCAGTTCTTATAAATGTGTCCACCAGGTCAGTGAAGTAACAAGTCAACTTCCCCCTCTTGCTGTTTATTATGTAATAAAAAAGAGGTCATGTCCTGTGTTCTAGATAACTATGCAGAAACCCTAAGTAGTTCTTATTATGTCACTGAACCCATAATGCAGATGCAATGGGTCAAAGCACTTCTCTGCTCTCCTTACTGTGTAGATACTGCTTTATCTGGAGTAGCCTCTTCAGAAGTGGAAAGGGCATTTGTTCCCAAGCTTTCCTGCAGGCTTCATGAGTGGACATAAAGGGTGGAGTGTACCAGAACGTATCACCATGTGAAGGCCATCTTTTTTTTTTTTTTTTTGTCACAGGGATCAAACTCGGGTCCTTGTGCTTGCAAGGCAGGTGGCGGAATCACTGAGCCAAATCTCCAGCTGAAGGCCATCTTATAAAAAATGACTTTGCTTCTTAGTTCTTACAGACCTCAAAGAGCTTCTCTCTTTCTTGGCTTATCTACTGATATTGACTATAAAAATTAAGAGAGAATATTTTTAGTGTTGAATCATTGTTTTTCTGCAGGGTCATTTCTTCCCTGAAGAATATGGACTACCTCATCACATAAGGAGGAGAAAGGTACATCATGACTATCATCTTGCAACACTGAGGTTCCGATGGTTAGATAGTCATGCCTATGAAACAGGATGAAGGAAATGATAAAATCTAGACAATTTAGAACAATCCAACATCATGGAATCCTATCTTGGAATGGAAAACATAAATACCTGTGTTCTTCCTTTAAATTTCATCATTCTGAGGAGCTGCCATCACTCCAGTGCCAGGAAGGTAGCTGCATGGGCACACACACACACACACACACACACACACACACACACATGCACTCTCAGACCTCCTGATTGTGCTAGTCTTTGGACCCACCCTGCAGAGCCAGAGGTGGTCATAAAGGGTATTTTTCTGAGTTTCCAACTTTGAGCATTTTAAAGAAAGGGTGTGGGAAAGCTGTAGTAGAAAGGTGTGGAGTTCAATCATTCAGAAGGTTGGGAAACTCAATCTGGGCCTTGCAGCCTGAGGTGAGTCTGCATCATGGGGTTCAGTCATCAGCTGAGATCAGGGGTTTTGCATCTGTCTGAGCCCGCATCCTAAATGGTAAATATACTATATTGAAAAATTTGTTCACTGCAGACATGTTTTGGACTGCTTCTTGATTTCAATTTAATTCAAATGGTTTAAGGGTGATAGACTATTAACTACCACAGGTGGTCAGTTTCCAAGTTGTGCTTGACATATTGTGTTGCTGATTGTATCAGTTTTGGATAAAGGATTATGGTTGATTTGATGAGTTGTTTTCTCTGATGTTATGAAGATTAGAATGTCTGTGGGTTGTTCGAGACCCAGAAGCTAGGGTGCAACTATATTAGGAAGATTTTGGTGATAACCCAGAGATTAAACCAAGGACAGCCCAACAACAAAAATAAAATTGAGAAAACACTGAAGCAAGACACAAAGACAGACTTCCAGTCCACCAATGGCAAACAGTAGGGCAAATGAGAATGAAAAGGCCCATAGTGAACCACCAGGACACCCTGAACTCAAAGCACAGGAAGTAACAAAACAGATCAGTCAGGCTCTAGAGAAATTCAAAACAGAATTAATTTCCCAGATAACCATAGAGATGGTGAGCAAAATGAAAGTCGTGATTCGAGACTCTAGAACAGAAACTGACAAAAAAATAGATGAGCTCAGGATCATGATAGAAGCCATGAAGGCCCAGCATAAGAAAGAAATGGAAACAATAAATGCCCAAAATAGAAAAGAAATGGAATCCATAAAACAGATTCAAACAGATATCCAGGAGATTAAACACTCCATTGAAAGTGTATGCAACAAAATAAAAGAATGCGAAG
>NW_022900944.1:7024887-7025753 GCF_012274545.1 Fukomys damarensis | reverse complement strand
TCACATGCAAAGGAAAGCCCATCCGAATCACAGCAGACTTTTCAACACATACCCTTAGGGCAAGGAGAGCCTGGAGTGAGATATGTCAAGTGCTAAAAGAGAACAACCTCCAACCTAGACTGATGTATCCTGCAAAACTCTCTTTCAAAATGGATGGTGAAATAAGATACTTCCAGGACAAAGAACACCTGAGAAACTACATGAATACCAAATAAGCACTATAAGCAATTCTAAACAAGATCCTAGAAAAATACAATGAAGGTAACAACACCATGAGGCCCAACAGAGCAAATCAAATAGGCAAGGCAAGAAACTAGAAGGAGAAGGTGAAAAAGTAAAAGAGTCAACAAAAGGCCAACAACATGTCAATAATAAGTCAGTACATATCAGTTATAACCAGCAATGTCAGTGGCCTCAACTCACCAATCAAGAGAAATAGACTGGCAGAATGGAATAAGAAGCAAAATCCAAGAATATGTTGTATATGAGAAACACACCTAGTGCAAAAAGAAGCCCATAGATTGAAAGTGAAAGGATGGAAAACAATTCTCCATGTGACAGGAGCACAGAAAAAAGCAGGGGTAGCAGTCATATTTGCAGACAAAGTAAATTTTAAACCAAAACTTATTCTAGTATTATAGATGTACTGTATCATGCCTCTGTGAATGTAAAATATCTTGTACATGCTTTGTGATGCATAGTAGTGATCGTGCTTTATCAGAGCTATTTTTAATGATGTTACTCTAGAATGTTCTCTTTCCAGATGATGATTAAGATGCTAATTAAAAAAATGGTGCCAGGTACCACAACAGCAACAGAACTTTGCTGTTTTCTGGGTATTATTCTTTTCTTCATTTTTTTGCTTT
>NW_022900944.1:6978108-7024873 GCF_012274545.1 Fukomys damarensis | reverse complement strand
TATGTATATAATTTGAATTTTTGGAAACTTTGCTGTCAACTTTGGAAAAAGTTATCCCAATTTACTGTGTTCAGTTGGCAGTGTACAGAAATTAACAGCCATATTGGTCTAGAAATGTTAATTTTTTTTCCATTTGTACAGGGGTAACGTACTGTATTAAATATGTAAGGTCATATCTATGTGGGTTTGGTTACAGAAACTAATAAAGTATTCTCTAAATAATGAAAAAAAAAGAATAATATAAGACTACAAGAGCAAGAAGCAATTTACATATGTTCAGGGACAATTTTCGTCTTCAGAATTAAGGATTATTTTAATTTTACATCACTGCCTTTTCTCTTTTACTTTCCTTTTTTGTTTTATTTTAGGATTCCCTATTTTTAATGTTCATACAGAGATTTCTTTAACTGAAATACTGAATAGTTTCTCTGGTGTGAAAAACTATAATAGTACACAGGATCCTAATGAGATAATTAATAATGTGAAATAGGAAGTAAAGTGCTAAAGGTGTAGGGAAAGTGGCAAGGGTGGGGGAAAGGTAATAAGAGAGAGGAAAAAAATATGAGAAAATGGAAATAAAGTGTTTGTAAATGGGGAGGGGAATAGGGGGTGAAGGCAGGGCAGGGACAAGGGGAAAAAATGAGAATCAAGACCTATTATAAAAAGGTACAGGAAACCAATAATGAATGTAACTGTATTGTATACCTAGATTATACCAACAAACTCAAAAAAAAGAAAAATAAATTTCATCATTCTGTGAAAGTTACTTTTTTGAAAAAGTATCATTCCTGACCACATTTTTACATGATGCCTGTCTTCTCAGGTACACCAACAATTTGAAAATTGTTCATAGATACCTTACATAGATGATACTTCATTTTATTAGTTGGTTTTGAGATTATGACTTAACATAATAATCTCCTTAGAAATGGTCTTGTTGACAGCTTTTGGGCATAGATTAGCATTCATGGAATAGCATGCAAAGAAAATGGCTTAAATAATCAAAGGGAAAACTTCCCCTCTGCCATTTTAGAATTCAATATTTTAGTCTGAAATGTACTGATATTAGACAAATTAGCAAGATTAGCAGGTTAGTGGTGCATGATGGTGCATGTCTGCAATGCCAGCTCTGAGAGGTTGAGGCAGGAGGATTGTTGCAAGTTCAAGGCCAGCCTGGGCTATACAGTGAGAACCTGTCTCTGAACGAAGGAATGAAAGAATGAATAAATGGTATACAGATTTATTAAATTCATGAGGGTGTCGTATAAAAAACACTGACTACTTCCAAACCAAGTGAGATCTGGAAGCTTATCTACTTTTTCCTCAGGGAATGGGAAAGTTGATGTAGGCACTTTAAGGAAGAGTAAATGAGCTGGTGGAAAGACGGGAAAACTAAAGAATCAATGACAAGCCGTGATAACCGGCCTTATCTGGTGTCACCTGTATCTCATCTTCTGTGACTCTAGATGTTTTTTACCACCAGTTATAAAGACAGCTGGTCCCAGAATATATTCTGAGGTATAATACATGTCCTGTATCTTGTTATTGTGTATCATACATGTGATAGTTACCACCAAGTGGGCCACCTTAAAATGAGGCATAATAATAAATATTTAATGATAACTAGAAAAAGTGGCCTGTCATTATATTGTACTTCTGCATCACTGCTTGGAGACAGTAGACCATACTGTGTAAAGAGTAGCATAATTTCTGCTCTTAAAAGAAAAGACTAGTTGGTAAAACTGTGGCAAGATACATAATGGAAATGTTAAAACTGCGATAGGGAATAAAAGCAAATAATTCTTCCAGCCATTTCAGGTGAGTTCTTAAAGTCTCTTGTTTGGTGCACTAAGAATTATTTTTCTTTTTTCTTTTTTGGTACTGGGGATCGAACTCCGGTCCTTGCGCTTGCGAGAGGTTCTGTAACCACTAAGCTAAATCCCCAGCCCAGCACTAAGAATTATTAAAATACAGTTAGTGTGGGTTTTATATATTTTTGATCTGCTTAAAAAACCATGCAAACATTTTCTTCTCTGAGGATTTTATTTTCTCTCTTCATCAAAAATAGTAATATAAAAAACTGGCATTAATATGAACCAATATACTAACAGAAGTAAAAAGTTATACTTTGGTCTAATAGTTCTGTCAGATCCCTAAAAAGATACAAGAGCAACTTTGATTTTAGCAGGGTTTCTCCCTAGAAATACCCATAAATATTTCCTGCTGGAGAATTTTTTTTAGTTGAAGTATGTCGGTTCTCTTGCCATGAATTCTTCCCTTCAAATGTAAGGGCCTTGTTTATATAAGATCTCACTTAATTAGTACTATCAGATAATATGTCCAAATGTTTTGACCATTTTCAGATGTTTGACATTTGTTTGATTCCTTATATTCTAAAAATTATTGAACCTTTAATGATTACTGATGCTCTATATTGGATTCATTGTGTTTTCACAATGAAAATAGCTTTATGGTTTGTTTTGAGTGTAAATCAAATACTATTTAGAATTTATAGTAAAAGATAATGACAATCACCCATAATTCTATCAGCCAGGGATAACTGCAGTTACATTTCTTCCTAGTGCATTATTCCAGGTCTGTAGTTATTCCAAAACTATATTTTTATCATAATTGAGTCATACATATGCTGTTTGTTAAACTGATTTGGTGACTTCATACATTATGAACAGTTTTTCAGGTCAAATATACATATCTGTGTCATTTAATTCAGTGCAATATATGTGTATACTATATAATCATTATTTTTATTTTTGATTTTTTTCTCTATTATAAACACAGTAAGATAAACCTTATTTAAACATACATTTGATTATTTTTTCTCTTGTTGCCTAATTACATAATAATGGAAGTTCACTAATTAAATAAACTTTATTAACTGTTGTTTTTTTCACCACTCTTCTTGGTTGTAAGTGGTAGTGAATAAAGCAGACAAATGTCTTATGCTTATGTGACATACATTCCAGTGATGATAACAAATAACAAAGTAAGCAAAAAGTAGGCATACATTAGATGATGGTAAGCACTATGAGATAAAGCAAGGGCAGATAATAAAGGTGCTGACGGACAGAAATACAGTTGTGAACCGGGAGCCGAAATGTTGGATCCATGGGCATTAAATATGTAAAACACATTGGCTGCTTATTCTCAGAAACATTTCATGAATTATATTCCCAGTATATTTTTCTCATGTTACAAAAAATAATCTTTAAAAATATGAGGCATGATTGAAATGCACAATGAATGTTTAAATTTAGACATCTTTAAATTTATTATAATAAAAAATACGTCATCCTTAATCCATTTCCAAATACTCTCCCTCACTTCACATACACTTGTCCCACTGATCTCGCCACTTCCGAAGGCAAATCTGGACAATCTGTTCCATGAGTGTCTTTGTGAGCTGAGATAAAATGTGAGTGCTGCTGTCAAGTGCCATCTACTAGAAAGGCAGCCCCTAAAACATCACACAGCGTCCTCACCCACCTGGTGCTATGTGACTTCTGGCTCTTTCCAAAGTCAAAATGACAATGAAAGGTAGTTGTTTTAATTAACTCAGGACATTGAGACAGCCTCACCGCTGCAACTAAAGATGATTATGGAAGAGGGCTTGAAAACTGCTTGAGAAAGTAGCATGAAATAAGGGTGAGATTAAGTGTGTTTGAAGTCAAGGAGTATTTTGTGGGGAATTAATGGCAAAGTGTCTTTAATTGTAATAACTAAAATTTAAACATTAATTGTATTTTCAATCATACCTGATTTCAAATATTTTTAAATTTGCATTTCTTAATTACTGTCATTGACCTTTATTTTTTCATGAGTATCAAACATTTGTGTGCTCTCAGTGTAAACTACCAGTTCATCTCATGTGGTCCCTTAGCATATGCTATTCATCCCCTGCCACATGTCTTGAGGCATTCCAGTGAAATCCAGGTAACTTCTCAATGCCAATATCTGCATGACTTTCCTTGAAGGAATTCTCCAAGGCCACACTACTCGCAAGGCTGACTACAAATATTTGGAAATAATTATCCCATAGGGATAATATTATTATATTATATTATATCCCATAGTTACAGTGTGGCAGGAGTTGGTGATAACATCCCGTCTTCCTTGCTCTTTGAGTTTATAAATCTGAAGTTTGGGTTCTACACCATTTCCTCAGTGGTGTAGAATCCCATAGGATTAAGCTGTTGTGTCCTGCAAGGCAGCTATTATAATATTGCTTTTCTAGCTGTTTTCTTTTCTATATCACTTTTTACCCTTTCCTGCCATTGCTGGCAACACCTCTTACACAAGTGACTCAAGTGAATTCTTTTCTTAGGTTCATTTTATGGACACTGAATATCATTCTCAGACTTCTTAATTACTGCAAGCTATCAAAGTATTAATAACAATTTTATCAGTTTCATAGCTTACAGATATTTTTATAGTTTGCCTTTTAAAATAGTATTTTCTTGGAGTAAGCTTTTGCATTTTTGTTAGATCAAATATATAAAATTGTCTCCTTTATGATTTCTGGTATTAGAGCTACATTTATTATCTCCCCTCCAAAATATAAAAACATAATTCTTTTTATGATTTATTAATACCATTATTATTTTACTTTTGTATGTGTAAGTTTAGTGGAAGATAGGACAGGTATAAATTCAAAATTACCTTTTAAAAAATACTGATGACTATCCCAATAATGTTCATTAAGTGGTTATATTATTCAAAGTCAAAACTAATGGTTGGCTGGATTGCTAAGTGACAAATGAGATCTTTGAACCAACTCTCCATCCCTGTTCTGCGCTCCTGTGTGGTGCCCTGATACCCAAGTCTGCAGTGATTACCACATTTTCTGAATTTGTGTCCCTAAGCAGGCATCTAGGTTAGAGAACCACCTAGTGGCATTGGGAACTAAGTTGTTGAATAATCTACTTAGTTACGGCTCATCTGAGCTTTGAAAAATTCATTGACTTTATGATAAGTGTTTGTGCTCATGTGAAAGTTTACTTACTGTTTATAATATTCATTACAATTTAATGATAAAAGAATTTTTACTATGCTATTATTTTATATGTATGTGCATTATGTCTCTCTTGGCTTCCAACTATTCTTTAGAGCATACATTTAATTTTGTTTCTAATTATCTGTCCAATGTACAATGCTGACAGTGGGGTAAATGTTTTTTCATAATTTTTATATAAAAGATATGAATGTAAAAGATTTAAAATAATATGCTTCATTTTTATGGAAAAATCCTTCATTCTAATATAATTAGCTCATGAAAAAGTGGCAAATTCCAGAAATTTTTTGCTATAACAACATGTACCAATAATAATTTTAATTTTCTCTTTAGTTTTATAAATAGAACATTCAGCGACTAAAAGGCTGACTCCAAAGGTATGCTTTAAAAACAAAGAAGTGCTTGCTATTGTCCATATTCATCAAATTTTCAGCTTTTTCTTTATGATGTATGAAACAGTTATAGAATACAATGTGTTTATGTGGCTTAATTGAAGGCATGCTAGCAATTTAAATGTCTTTTATATGCTTTCCTTTCTTCATTATACTGTGAAAGTGGAAATATTTGTCATAAACCCCATAAAACTTTTATTATGAGTGATATAGCTAGGTCTTTAGATTAAAAACTCATTTAGGTGTGGGCAAGTTTTTAATAGTAATATTATCATCAGTGTATCCATTTATTTATTTTATTTTATTTTTCTCACTGAGTTTATTGGTACATTTTAGGTATACAGTACAGTTACATTCATCATTGGGATCTTGTACCTTTACATGACAGGTCTTGGTTCTCATTTTTTCCGCATACCCCTACCCTCCCTTCACCCCCTCCTCCCTTCCCTATTTACAAAAACTTTGTTTCCATTTTTTCCTTTTCTCATATTTTTTCTTTTCCCTTATTTCCTTTCCCCTGCCCTTCCCACTTCCCCTACACCTTAGCCCTTTTCTTCCAATTTCACATTGTCAATTATACCATTTGGATCTTATTTACTCTTTTAGTTTTTCATACCAGAGAAACTATTTGCTATTTACATATGTGTGACTTATTTATTTCACTTAAGAGCATGACCTCAAAATGCATCCATTTATTTATTTAAGATTACTTATTTTTTATTGTATGTCAGGCAATGCAGTTCATATTAATAAGTATTACCAAAAATGTCACCAAAGTTATTTTTTATCATAACTATCCTTATAAATGTGAATCTTTTCTGTGGCAAGAATAATTTCTCATTATTTACTAGAAGTCAGTGAAGAAACTTCAAATTCACTTTACATTACAAAACAGGCACTGTTTTAAAAACTCATTTCATTAATAGGAGTGGGTGTTTCATTTCTTTGTTTACTTTTTAGCTTCAAACTTCACTTTTTTAGTTTGTACAACTTTCATCAGTTTACTCCTAATTACTTTTCATCTTTCACATTTCTGTCACCCTTCCTCTTCACTTTTGTGGATTATCTGAAAAATTATAAAAGAGGAGAATATGCTATTTGTTGTTTGGAAAATAAAGAACTTACAGCAAAACTTAAAATGTAGGTACTCTTGATCCAAATGAACAAAACTTTGATCAAAACAACTCTGTTATTTAAGTTTCCTTTTTCAAATGTTTGTTTTCATCATCTAGGTGTTTGTGTTCAATTCTAGTTCAGCCTGGATGCTGCTACTATATTCCAGATAGCTTAATCAGCAACAAATTATAGGAATATAATTTAATCCAAATTTTATTATATTATGTTTGGAGCTATTTTTTTAAGATTGATTTTTATAATAATGCTTTAATAGTAGACGCAGAGTATCTGTGACAATATGTACTTTTTCAACTGATAGGTTTTTCATATTTTTACATTTAGCAATATTTTCCTTTACACCTAAATAGATGAGAGCATTAATACCTGCTCTGTGTTGGGAAACTATGCCTGTGTGACCAGAATCAGAAACACGAGAGAGTTGTTTGCATACGCTAGATTTAAACATTGGAACCATTTTAGTGGTTATGTAAGTTTACTTCCATTGTTAGGAAGAAGTGGTGAGATCGTCCTGTGCTTTGGGTGTTACCTTTTACATACACACACCAAGCGTGGTTTCCTTTATCCTCTAGAGGGAACACGCGGTATTGAGTTATTCTTGAGTGGGCTGTAAACAACGGTTTTTAATTTCAAATGAAGCCTTTGGTTAAATCCGTTTCATGACAGCACACTGACTGTCTGGGACAAAAAATTTGAATCTGCTTTAGACTTCTTTGGCCACCACATGAGGTCCAACCCCTGCAGGCCGAGCCCAGTGAATCCTTTTGTGACTTTGGGCCTCTCCTGGATAGAGAATAGAGTCTATCTTTAATAACATCTCCATTCACATATCTGTAAAGCTTTTAATACAGCAAACTGAGAGAAAGCATAATATCTTATATTCTTTTGTCCTAAAATAGTCTGATAAAGCCATTTAAAATTACAGCCAATTCCACTTCTAAAAAGAAATTAAATGATAATCTTATTATAGAATCAACGTGACTTTACTTGAAGGTTTTAATTTAATATGAACTCTGAGTCCAAAGGTCCATAGAGTGTAAAAAAAACTATCTGATTTCTGGGAAAATGCTACCTGTGATTAAGATAATAGGTAATTTTACTCTCTGTTGATAAGAATGGTCAGGCTGCCTGGCAGATCAGCGGGATATACATCAAGAAGCATGTTTTTCCTGTGTTCTCCTCTTTCTTTGAAACATTTTCAGATAGTTTGTGGGAAATTATTTAATTACATCTTGCTTTTAAAAATCAAGTCCACTGACCCATTTTGAATTGCTGTTAAACAAACAGGGTTGGGTTCTAACTCTGCAGCAGACTTATCATCCAGATATTTAGGATGGGAAAGAACCTGCCACTTAGCTCTTTGAAGTATTTAGATTAACTGGTATATTGACTTGATTTTTCAGAATACAGGAATGCTGAAAATCTAACAAATTATATCCATAACAACACCAATAATATGACTTCAGTGAAAATAATTGGATTTAATTTTATGGGTACAATCTATTTCCAATGTACACATTTCCTGAAAGTAACCCTATATGGTAGATATAATGAGAAAACTAGTCTGTCTCACTGTTCTGAGAGAAGAAAGGATTTCTCCATAATCAGTAAAGATTGTAGGAACAATACAATGACTTAAATATGGTGTGTTTGACTTCAAAGCCTATTCTAACTACACCAGTCTTCAATTTCATTGTTGATAAGATGGTGTTCAACAGACCTCAGGCATAATATCTATTGGAATAATCACAAACAGTATTAGTAAATGACCCAGGGTTTGGGGGAAAATAAGACAGGAAAAATATTTCTCTGTATAGACACATTTATATACTCAGCCACTCATTCAGCAAATACCTGTTGGCGGGTGGAAAGTCCATGAGGAGTTTGAATGATTGATGTTTCACCTACACACATTGGGATGGCTTTGTCTGTTGTTGAAATGTCCCTAGCCATTGACAAATGGCTGTTTTCTTAAGCTCCAGAACCCAAAAGCCTTTGTTACTCAGCTTTCCCGGCCCTCCCCTAACATCACTTCTGACCTCTTCAGCAATTAAAGGGCCACTTCTTGTCTTAATTAGATCCCGCTTCTTCTCTCAGACTGATAGCTGTTATGATTGGCCAGTGTTCTCCATGGCCAAACTCTCAAATCAGTCAGTCCTTAGATAACAACACGGGGGCTGGTAAAACCCTAGGGTTTTTCCATTGTCTCACATTCAACTCATGTCCCTATTCCAGGAGCCTCAGAGTGCACTAGATCCTGCTGGACTATTATATGACTGCCTGTAGCTCTTGGCCTGGCCAATCTACTCCTCTTTCTTTCTGACTAGGGAAGACCCAAATACCAAAAGAAAAGGTGGTCTCTCTCACACTTTGTGAGACTAAGCATTTTGGTGTCCTTCTGCCACCATAAAGTTAAGTTTTGGTCATCGTCTACTCACTGCTACTCTTCTGTCTCTCCACAAACAATTCTGGGGTAGATTGTAGCCTCCACAGTATTTTGACTCTGAGAAGGCAGGCAGAGATGGAGCAAGTAAACAGAAGGTAGTGGGGCTAGCCTCCAGCAAAGGCTGGGGACTGCGGGCCTTTCTGGAAGAGTGGGGATTCTTGAAAAGGAGGAGCAAGTACAGAAAAAAAGAGGCCAGTGGGGTTAGTCCGGGCAGAAGAGGGTAGGAATGCAATGCTCATTTTCTACCTTCTCGTTAAATATCGCCTCTGTTTAACTTAGTGTATGAAAGCTAGTCACAGAGGTCAGTAGCATTAGTATTAAATACAAACAAGGACTAGACACCATTCCAGAACATTTGAGTCTTCCTTGTTCAATAAGCAAGAACAGTGAAATACTGCATGTTTCTTTAAACCTGAATAAGAGACCCAGGGTTTTTATTTGGGCAGTCTGGAAACATGCCCAATGCCCCGACCACCATTTTATGCCACCTCTCACTTGATTTGAGTGATGAGTTTAGTTATGTTGAATATGAGAGTCAGATTTACTGTTGTTAGTTTTGGTTGATAATAGAAAATGTTAGTTTATCTGCAGAGAAACTCTACTTATTCAATCACCTAGTGGCTGTCCTAATGACACCTAATAAGTATTAAATTAATGGGTGAAGTTGTTAGAAAGGTTTATCACATTGTACTGAACAAAGGCATTGGGTAGTGATAGCTATCTCAAACAAAATATTGTACCAAACATTTCTAAAAATCAACAAATGATTTTCAAATTATTAGAATGATTTTTAATGATTTGCAGGGCAATTTATATTACTTATGAAGCATTTTCACAGTATATGTTATTCTGCTAAATCACAGAACAAAAATAAATTTATTTTAAGCAGTATATGCATATATTGTCTTATGTAAAGTATCAAATGTTTTGGTGAGTACTTAGATTGAAGCAATTAGGATATGCTGTTATGGAATCATAGTACAGATGAACATAGACTTTTCCATAGGTCCTTATGCTTTTGAGTTCCACTATAGAAATATGTTTAGTCAATATATTGATGTATAGTTCAAGATTTATATAAAATACTAATTTTTCAAAGTGGTAGAAATATTGTATTATTGATTTCTCCCATGAAATAAAGCAAGGTATATTAAAGAAAAAAAGTGTCCCTTTGAAACCTTAATAAAACCTATAAGAATATAACATGAAAATTAAGTGAGATATCAGTGGTGAGTAGATTTTCTTATAATAAATGTGACTCTTTTCTTGCATGTAGCCTTGCAGTGTGTGCAAATAAAATTTGTTCCTCAGCAAAATTAAAAATTGTTACTTGTCATAGAACTTGAAGGACTCACAAATCTTCAAAACCATACATTTTAATTCGTGAAAGCCACTTCAAGAAACATGTTTGTGATTGATTCATAGCCACAGATGTAGTGGGAAGGAACAGGTCATGTAACCCAGTTCATTGGATTCAGTTCTCACCCGTTTGGTTGTGAAGAATAATAGTTCATGAACCAAGGTACCTGTGTCTCCATCTTTACCACTCCTGTGTGCACATGTGCGTCACGTCTTTGTAAATGCTAATCATACTGCAGAACTTCTCTCGTGGTTGCTGGGACAACATTCCCAAGACCTGCAACTTACAGAAGAAGAGGTCTGTCTCAGATTTCGGAGGATTCAGCCTATGGTTGGTTGCTTCCAAGGCAGAGGCAGCGTGGTGGGGGGCAAAGTGGAGGAAAATTCTCAGCCTCGGCAGCCAGGAGACAGGAACAGGGAAGGGGCTAAGGACAAGAATGCACCCTTCCAGGACTTGCCCCAGTGACCTCTGTCTTCTATAGTGAGGAACCACCTCCAAACATGTGAGATGCCGAGGGAGTCATTTTAGATGTGAACCCTAGCGCATGTTCTCTACCCTGAACTACACCCCTGAGCCTACCATTCTTTATAAAGAACTCTGAGCTCCAGAAGCAGAATGTAGCAACTGGCACTCAGAGAGGGGGGGAGGGGAGGGGGAGGGGGAGCGAGAGGGCGGTAGAGATCCCTGGGCTGGAAGAAGTGTGTTTTGGCAGGGTTTAGATTGGAATGGATGTATAATGAAAACTCTTTTTCCCAAGTGTCTTGTGTTGTCTTTTCACCAAGTTAAATATAAGACAAAAGAAAAACTGTAAAATTATGTACAGGAGATTTTTACCTCAGTGAAGTTTTAGAGGTAGTCTAGAAACAATGTATGTGGCTATAACATGTAAAGTAAATCTGTAAGTAATTGAACTGATGCAGAAGCTACCCAATTGGTCAAAAAGATGTGAAAGTATTTTGAAAAGGATGTCCTCTACATTGCAGTTTGGTAGTAGGACATACCATCTGGGTCCGGCCAGTTTCTCAGAGTCTGGAAGGAAAGCGAGGAAGGGTTGCCAACTCCCCATGATCACAAATGAGAGTTTCTGAAAAAGTGCCTATTAATTATATCATAAAACTCACTAAACTAGCCACTTTCGCCTGCCACATTTTAAATGTAGCTAATGAACACAGGATTCTAAGCACTATTTGAAACTCTGCTAACTGCAGTCTTATTGGATATCAACAGCAAAATAAAAAGCTTCTTGATGTGATTTTATACATTCGTCTTTACAATGCCAGCTTCAGTCCCTCTATCTGAGGAAGTCTAGCTTTTCTGTGCTGCTGGTTCCTTTGTTTTGCCCGAGGGTTTCCTTTTGCCCACTGGATTCAGCAGCTGCCATGTAGTAGTATCCAGCTTTTCCTTGTGCATGGGGTTGCTTTTTTAACTATAGCTATAAAAAATGAAATAGGCCACACCCAGTTCTATGTTTTTTATGTCCCACTGGATTGCTTAAAGAGGCAACAGTTTATTTATTAACTCCAAGTGCTAATAATATAAAATTTATGAGGACTACTTTTTAGTTAATCAGAGAAATGATATATGTGCCCTTAGGATACTAGGAAAACTTTTTGAAAAATCAGAAGACTGCAGGTCATATCAAGCATTAGCCACTTTTTCAATTTCATTCTCTTAAATCATTAGGTAGTAAGATATGAACTTATCTATACCAGTTCAAATCTAGATTTTCAGAATTTAAAATCTTGATATTGGGAAGATTTAAAAAACACTTTTAAAACACATTAATGCATATTTTAGATAAATTCATTCATTTCCTTTTTATCCCAATTTGTGTGTCCCAGTTTTTAGAAAAGTATTGGTAGAAAAGTAAATATGCATAAAAACAACATGAATTTTACCAAATTAAATTTGTAATGGAGGGAATCATCTCACATTCTTTTATAGTAGCAGAGACTCTTGAAATAAAGTTCTATTTGGAAAAGGTGCACTAATCTGATATAACTTTACTTAAAATTAACTGAAAGAATTCCTTAAACAAAGATGCTATAGGAACTCTAACATAAACTTAACAAATATATAACCTCAGAACTGGATTTTAACATTACTGCAAAACAGTCTTAAATGAACAGTTGAATTGTTGTATTGTAATTACTTATATATGTGTAGAATAAATGAAGGAAAATATTGTCATACTATCATCTACATATAAGTACATGCAGTTTGAGCTAAAATTTGCCATGACAGTGTAAAAAGTTATTTCACAATATGCTGTACTTTGAACTCCTTAAAGGATAATATGCCGCAAGAAACTGTGACGTGCCTAAAATTGTGAATGTGGGGAGAAAACTATTAATGTCTAAAATGCATGTAATGCCTTAATAAAATTGTTTCAGTAATGTGAGAGCAGAACCAAGTTCTCCATTAATAATTTAAGTAGCCTGAGGCAAGAATTGAGATAATTTTGGCTATATCTTTAAAATTCAAGTGAACCATGTCCTTTTTAAAATCATGCCCTGTCTACGGCCATACCACCCTGAACCTGCCCGATCTCATCTGAAAATCAGGCCATTAAAATTTCTGCTGGGCTATGATGTCCATGGAACCACAATCTAGTATTTCTGGGGTATATAGTAGATATTCAGGAAATAATGAATGAGGAGTTATTTTTGTATCAGTTCTAATGTAAAAGGTATAATTTCATGACAATAGATTAATTCCTCAAATATTTATTACTATTTAAATCCAGGCATTTTTCAGATTGTTAATTAATATTGCTTTTTAAATTGAGTTTATTGGTACAATCTAGGTATACACTACAGTTACACTCATTATTGGGATCCTGTATCTTTACATGACAGGTCTTGGTTCTCATTTTTTCCCCTCATCCCTGCCCTCCCTTCATCTGCTCCTCCCCTCCCCATTTACAAACACTTTATTTCCATTTTTTCATTTTCTCATATTTTTCTTTCCCCTTATTGCCTTTCCCCTATACTTCCCACTTTCATTCTGAAAAGTTCAATTGTTTAGCTTTCTAAATCTATTTGACAAGTATTCTCTAAAATTCACTCTTCTTTGCTTTTTTACTTTTCTAAAATTTTAATCACTGTATTTGTCAATCTAAAATGTAAACATACTGTTTCATGTATTATAGAAAATTTCATATTTATTTTGTGATACTTTTAATTTCAGCAATTCAAAAATTGGGAATTAAGCTTGTGTGTACATTTGGTATTAATAACTCTAAAATTACATATTAAGTAAAATGACTTCAGTTTTATTATGATCTCCATGCAAACAAGTTGTATGCTTCTTTCATGTTCTAGAAGATGATTTAATATTAAATAGAATGCACCTGTGGATAAGATATTTTAACTTTTTAATTATAAGAAATTGGTATAAAATTAAAATTTCTACAAATTTTTATAAATACTATTTCTAGATCCAAACCTATCATGAAATATATTTTATATATTTAAAAATATTTATTACAAATGCTTTCATTGGTTTTTATCCAATGTTAAATATATAATTTTGTGATACTGAAAATACATTTATCACAAATTATGTGATAGTAATATATTTTCATATACATTTAATGTATATTCTAGATATTAAATATATTATTATGAGGTTTATTGAAGCAATGCAGAGGAAATAATAAATGATAATTTGCAGTTTACATTTCTGTAAAAATACTCTACAAACAGGTACTGATTTATTTTCTATGAACTTTTTTCATTCAGCAGTTGAAGTCATAGCCAAGTCACTTCAAATAAGGGAAATTAAGGAATCATTCATTATCATAGGACAAGTTCATTTTCCTCTACCACTTTTTATCTAATTTTAATTCCTTAAAATCAATTTGTTCTCAAAAACTTTTAAAATATTATGGATAAAGTTTTCAACATTGCAGTTTGACTTTTGTATTTCATTTTCCAAATTTGGGCATATTTGCTATTTGATTTAACTTAAAGAACTCTTGGAGCTCAGTATCATTCCTATGAAGCCACTGTTTCCACTGTAGTTCTTGGAAGGTGCTCATTATCTCAGGAAGGTATTTGGCTACCGTACTTTCTGGACTCCGTGTGAGCATGGCTGTAGCAGGTAAGCAGTTATGTTAGCCAGAACCAGCCTTGAAAGTCACCTTGAGCATTACTGAGGTCTCTTCTGGGTGTGTCTTGGTTTGCCCTGGAGGTGTGACCCTGAGGGCTGTATCTCAGGCCTGGGCCCTACTTCGCAGGCAGTGTTCCCTGCCCTGTCTCCCACTTACCACCCAACTGGCCAGCTTTCTTCTTCTATGTCCTTCCACCACAGGGTTTCTGTCTTAGAGCCAGTCAATTATGGACTGAATCTTTGGAAGACTGTGAGCCAAAATTAAAGCTCTCCTTTTATGTTCTTGGTACTTGGTACTTTGTCCTAGAATGGGAAAACTGACAGTGATTTTCTGCTGTTGTCACAGATCAATGGTAAGTGCATCTTCAGATTCTTACTGAGCCCATGGTATCCAAAACCTAAACGCCCAACTCTTTGGCTCTTGTAATGTATTTACATGTCTCATGTACTTAATGTCAGCAAAAATTGAACTTTTCTCAATGGCTGCTACAAAAATTAAGTAGTTAAAATTTTATATTATTGTAATTATTGCTATAGTAATCTGTTATAATCATTATTGTTAGTTTTATGTAATTAGTATTATTTTTATTCCCAAATGATTAATTTGATCTTTTGAGTACTAATTATTGATATATATTCTAATGACTGAAATATATTTCCTAAGATAAGAGAAACCCTTAAAAATTCTGAAGAAATTTGGAATAATTTGTAGTATTAAATATTTTGCATTTTTAAATGCATCCTTTTCAACTATAATATATAGCTGTGTTTTGTTTCAGCCATTGTAGTTTATTAAAGACATCAAAGTGTTCAATAATGTTGTGTTAAGGCTTCCAAAGTCCTTAGAGTGAATCAGTTTTTTTTTGGTCTTAGTTTTTTATGCGTTTCATTCAATTTTAAAGGACATTTGTATAGGGTTTTGTTACCTAATGATTTTTTTTAATCTTTCACTTGAATCATTGTATGAAAGTAAGAAAATACAACTTTCTTTTGGGTTATGGTGTTTCTTATAAAACTTTCAACTTTTTAGTTTTTATCTGGAATTAATGCAGTGAGAAGAAAAAATAAAATTAGTCGAATGTTCAAAGGTTTAGAACTTTCAAAATGTTAGAAGCATCTATTTACTCAATATTTTATATTTCTGTAAATTTTAGATTAATTCAATTATTATATAATACTATGATGGGTAGATAAATTAAAATCAATTTATATATAGCCATATACTTACTGTGTGTATGCATATGTGTATATCTATTACCTTTTCCATCACTGGGACATAATAATCATAATTTTGAGGAATAGAGGTTTATTTGGTTTATGGTTTCAGATGATTCAGTCCATGGTTGGCTGGCTATGAGGGAAGGACACAATGGTAAAGAGTACAATAGAGTAAAACTGGAAGGCAGAAACCAGCACAAGGGAATAGTGCCATTTAGGAAAGGCTATGAACCAAATATAGTTGCCAAGGTCATGCTCCTATGACCCACTCAGAGATACCCAGAAGTGTGCTTTATTTATCTGCTGGATGTTTCTTAATGCACTTAACTTCAGTCACAATTAATGGCAACAACATGTGTACATATTAATAGTAGTAGTAGTATAGATAATATTTGGAAGAAAATCTGTCTCTGGTTATTTATATATCTCCCTACCTGCCTATCATTTATTTACCTTCATTTTAAATATAATTAGAAAATTACCTGATGTAGGGTAAATATTCAGTAAGTTATGAGGAATTAAATGAGTAATTGATAATGCCTTGGTCATGCTTCCCAGTACTTTCTTGCCTCCTCATCACTCCAGAATGTTAGCAGTATATTATTCATAGAGGAACATAGACACACTATTTCCTGGCCTGGAGCATACTGATTTAAGTATGCATTCATTACTATATTCTTTAGGGCACTGACTGGTAGAATGTTTTAGTCATATTAGTTATGACTTTATAAAATATATTGGTTCCTATAAGTCTATAAATTGTGTTATATTGTCCTGTTGAAAGCTGAATTTTTGTGTATGTACACTGTATTTTAGAACAAGTGCTAAATATCATGAAAAAGTCATTTCATTGACATATATCACACATGGAGAAACATGAACTAATCAGATTTTCTTCCCAAATTAACGTAAGCATCAACACTAATTCATGATGGTGTTATTAGTTTTACTGTTATGATACATTTTAGTTAGTATTTTACTTTATATTATATCTTGCTACTTTAACTTTTAAGAATACAGCTTTTGTCAAACTATTTTACTTTTTTATGCCTGGAGAAAACTAAGAAATAAAAAATGAGCACGTTAAAATTTGTGTGATGGGCTGGGGATTTAGCTTAGTGGTTTGGTGGCCTGCCTTGCAAGCACAAGGACCCGAGTTCAATCCCCAGTACCAAAAAAAAAAAAATTGTGTGAAATTTTAGTAAAGCTAAACAATGTTTTTATTACTTTTTAATTTTAAGATTAATAATAAACCGAAGAATGAAATGGGATGTATTTTGATAAATGAGTTAACTTATTTTTAATTTTAATTAATCATTAATAGTCACATAAGTCATGGTATCAGTAAAGATACATTATATTGTTTTTAACTATCTACATTAAAATAAGAAATAATTTAAAGTTAATAGTCACATAAGTCTTGGTATCAGTAAAGATACATTATATTGTTTTTAACTATCTACATTAAAATAAGAAATAATTTAAAGTTTATCTCTTTTAAACATAGACTAAATTTATGTGATGTTCTTTATTAAAATATTCTAATTTTACAGTACATTTTTGCATATAATGGAAAAGTATTATTCAAGATAAGCTTCTTCTGATCTGTTTTTTGTCTTTTGTTAAAATATTTTATCTATCTCTTCTTACTTCTATTATAGATTGAAAGATAGCAAAGAAAAAGCATTCTAGTTTTTTCACAGTACATAGCCTTGCACTGTCAAAAATGTCACAGGTTAATGGTACAGCTTAGCTTCATTTATCTTACTCTGACAAGTCAACCAACCCAGCACAATCTCACAGAAACACTCTTCCTGGACCAGGTAACATTCTTGCCCTTAGTTTCTTTAATATGGTGGCTGTGAGAATATTTATTGTGCAATAAATTTGTCGAGAAAGTTTTGCTTTAGGTTTTTCAGAAATTTCCTCTGAAGGAAGGGATTTTGGAATTCCAAAATCATTCATCAAATAAATTAGCAGAGTATCTTTTTTTATTTCCAAGTAACTTGATGATTACCCAAAAAGTATGAAGATCATTAAAATCCTTAGCATTTGGTAGATGTAAAAAAATACAGAATGTATTCTAATTCCTTAATTTTTAATTTGTAAACTTAATTATTTTATAATGTCAAAGAACTAATTTTAGTATCAGGATTGGTATGAACCCTTGGAAGCCGGGTTCAGACAGTTTGGTAAATTAGTCTCTGTATCGTAGGAGAAATTCCTTACTGTGTTAATGGAAATTAAACAAGTCATGACCCTTGAATATTGTGAAATCCATTCCTTGCATTGAATTAGATACTGAATATCTCAGCTTCTCTGTCAAGGAGGTAATCATATTAAAATAGTGACTCTGCACTTCTCTATTTTTTATTGGATTTTTTAAAATATATTTTCCACACTGTTTAGAAACCCAGTTTTGAAAAGGCAAGAGATGTTTCAGTGTTTGGAATAATATAAGCGTGTGTGTTTGTGTGTGTGTGTGTGTGTGTGTGTGTGTGTGTGATTTAAGGAGTAGATTTTACATTTCTAAAGTAAATTAAGAATGCAGTATTTGCCTTTGTCTGACCACAGAACCATAAAAATATGGTCATGTTCTGCATCCATTAGTTTTATATAGTCAATTTTGTAAATGCTTATATATTTAATTTTTCATACAAATCTTACAGCCCATTAACAAAATAAATTGCTTTTTGTTATTTCTTCTTGTTTTGCAGAACTTTTTTAGATTAATAAGACAAAGAGGCAACAACAAGCTACCTTTGAGTTCAAATCATTCTTTTACTACAGCATTCTGTCAAACTCTATTATTATAAAAATGTGCTTTATTTAATAATTTTTATATTTTTTGCTAGGAAGCAGAAATCTGTTTTATGGAGAAAGCTAATACTTTTTCTATAGGGTAAATGTATTTTATTTTTTTCCTATTTTGAATTCAAATTAATATTCATGTAAGATATATAAAATGAAATTATTGTTTAAATGTACACACAAATAATAGATATTGATGAAATTATTTTCTATAATTAACCGTGTAAAATAAAAACATTAGGTGAAGTGGTCAGGCAGAGAGTGAATGTCCTTCCTTCTGGCTTTTGTTCTGTTTCGATCTTGGGCTGATTAGATGACCCCATTCACAATGGGGAAGACTGTCTGCCTTACTTAGCCCATCCAGGTCAGATGCCAGTGTCACCCAGAAACACCTTCACACGCAACCCAAAATAATGCTACTAATTATCATTTCATGTTTAAGTTATTCAAAAATTTTAAACTCTTCATATTTAGAGCTATAGCAAGTTTCATAATTTATCCTACTTGCAGGCTAAGCCAGTAGCTTTCCAAGTTTCATGTATACCACTAAAAGCTACAAACGCCTGGATCCAGTACATAGGACCATTAATTACTCACAGAAGTAGCAGTAGTAAGAGTAAAAGGACCTACATTGTTTCTAAAAGACAATTCTTATTAGTTGATAGGAAGGCCAGTTAATTAATGCCTGTGTATAGTCAGCTGAATTACAGGAAAGGAATGTCAAACCTAAGGAATTTAAATTTTTTATAAGCTGCAGTAAACCTACCTGAGCTACCCACCAGAGGTAGGCATTGTCTTTATTATTCTGGACAGTAAACATATTTGCTCTCAATGGATGCATTATATCTTTCAAGGGTGTTCACTCTGCACATCCTTGAGAAGTTAGAACAAAAGCAATCCGTGCTTCTGTTTGCAAGGCAACCTTTCAATTCCTCTCTAACCATGCATTTTCTGAACATGCAAGTTTATGTCCTATTGTCTGAAATATATCTCATTTTAGCTTGGATTCTCTGTTTAAACAGCCCTTGCCTATTCTGTGCTAATTTATGGATTTCTAAAATGGATTAATTCAAAGGAAGTTTTCCTTTCTTTGTTAGCAGCTATATAGAGCATGAGGTTTTTCCTAACTTGCAAAGTAATAGGTTAGCCTGCTAACTGTTTCTTTGATACTGAAAAGATATAAAAGTCTTTGGTGAGAGATGAAGGAAAAGGAATGTGATATCAGTTGTGGAAAAGCAGTGCCCAGGACCTCTTGTTGTTTCATTGGTTCCCAAGACTCCATATTTCATGGGGATAAACTTGATAAAATATACAAGATACTCATTTAAATTTGAATTTTAGTTAAAGATGTTCTTTTTTTTTCGCCTCATTGAGTTTATTGGTACATTTTAGGTATACAGTACAGTTACGCTCATTATTGGGATCTTGTACCTTTACATGACAGGTCTTGGTTCTCATTTTTTCCCCTTGTCCCTGCCCTCCCTTCGCCTCTCCTCTCCTCCCCATTTACAAACACTTTATTTCCATCTTTTCATTATCTCACTTTTTAAAAATGTTCCCTTATTCCCTTTCCCCTACCCTTCCCACTTTCCCTACATCTTTAGCCCTTTTCTTCCCATTTCACAATGTCAGTTATCTCATTAGGATCTTATGTATTATTGCAGATTATTCACACCAGAGTAAAGATGTTCTTATAATTGACACACCCCAACAATATTTGGGGCACAGTATTCTAAAGAAAGAATCATTCCACTTGGGGCGGTGGCTCAAGCCAGTGAACCCTGCACACTGAGAGTCTGGCACAGGACGGTGTTTGCAAAGCTTGAACCCAGCCTGGGAAGCTTAGGAACTTAATGAGATCCTGTCTCAACATAGAGAAATTTTTAAAAAGGAAGGACAGGTAGTTCAGTGTGAAGATAAACGATGCATAATACCACAAAAAAGAACTATGCATTGTTTATCTTAAATTCAAATTTAACTGGATGTCTTAAATTTTATTCGTTCCCATACGTGGGGGCTGTGGCAGACCAGGATGGAAGCTCAAACATTAAGGGTTGTGTCCCTGGAGAGAAAACCTGAGTTTGGGAGGTTCCCTGCTTTCATGGTGAGTGGAAGCTAAGGCTCTTTAAAGAGAGGTGTCACTTCACCCAACCTGTCACGCATTGCAAACAAAACCCTGGAGATGAACAGGTGAAGAAGGGTCAGGGTCTTGCATTTGCGTATCTAGAAAGATGTGCAGGAGCCCTCCCGGCCTGTCTAGACTGCCTGCCCCAACGTTCTGTGGTGAAAGCTTGCATCAGCCTTAAATCCCACCCTAATCCCACTGTGCCTTCCTTGCATATTGTTTCTTTTAGTGTTTACTGAACACCCCATGTCTCTATGATTTGCTCTGTAATCATAGTAATGCCAGAGAATATGGACTAATTAAAAAAAGCTTTCACAGCATCTTTTATAATATCCAGACATACATAAATGCTCCTTAACAAGAAGGTTTCTTTTCTTTTTTTTTAATTACAAATGATGTTTTGGGGATGGATAGCTTTTGACTTCCCACTCTTGTTTACATTTTTAGTGATAATAGTAAAGAAAGGGCACATTCTTGGGGAAAGTATTTATCTGCCTCTTTTAAAAAGAAACTTTTTAATATTCCAGTGCAAGTGGTCTCAAGGCATCCTCTAATAGATTATGAATTTCTCTTTTGTTCCTGATTATCTAATATTTTCTTGTGTTATGATTTCATAAGTCCATAAATACCTGCAAATGAGTAGTTTCTTTCATTTCTAGGGTCAGACAACTTTATGAGATTTAGCAGGTAAAGATATCGAAGCTTATAGATATATCATCAAAGTGGTAGTCAGGAAATATTTCTCCAAATTTCCTCTTTGACAAAGGAAAGTATTTTTTCTGTTTGTTTGAGTTTTGAGTTAACCAGATGCTATAGACGTTATCTTAATCTGTTTTGTGCTGCTGAGACTGGATAATTTAGACCTGATGGCTGAGGTCCTGTGAAGATTTTCAGCAACTCCTAATCCCATTCAAAAGGGAGGATCCGTCACGACCTGATCACCTCTTTAAGCCCTCCCCTTTCCTATCACCACAGATGACATCAAATACACACACTCTTTCAATTTTTCCTCATCCGGTTAACCAGTATTTAAATTGTGAGATGATGCTATTCTTTATGCAAGAAAACAGTATTTCAGACAGTCCTTAGCACTTAAGTTTTCGTCCCCCATAGATGGATGTGTGCAGTTTTAGGGCAGGTAAGAAAACATCTGTGATCAGGAGAAGAAATAAGAAAATTAATAAATGACTCCATGGTTAAGTCCTTTGCATATTAGTTTTGAATTGATAAATACTTTAGCCGTGCTATGTGCTATCTCTCTCACATGTTTGAAGATAAAATCGATGCCCTCTTTATATCTAACAGTACACTGTTGATGGCTGTCAAGTAACAACTTTATAACAATAAAGACTTGTTATTAACAGATGCCATTGCTGCTGTACCACTTATCTAACAACAAATGAGAATTTAAAATGCACAGTAAAACAGCTCCCACAGCATGAGTCCTCAAACTGATTCTCCCAAGTAAGCTCAGTGTAGAGAATGAGAACTACTTGATGAACAAGAGAAGAACATTGTACTGAAGAACAATGTATTGTTTATTTATATACCATTGTCAACCATTGAGATGATATTAAAATTTTATGGATGAGCTATTTTCTGAGTGAGTGGAAACTATGAATGGTTTCACGTATTCAAGGTTTTCTAGACTCTAAAAAGCTTTACATTCTTGATGAGTTAAATGCACTTTGTTCCTGTACCTATTATCTTTTGCTACTTATCAAGCTACCCACAAGTTTAGTGGCTTTAAAACAATACAAAACATTTTAATCTCTATAATTCTGAGAGTTGAGTGGTTCATCTGGAAGTTCTAAATGGGGACCCATAGAGTTGCACCAGGATATGAGCTGCAACTGCAATAGTTTGAAAGCTTGATTGAGGAAAATGTCCAAGAAGGACCACTCTCACTATTGGAACTTGATGCTGACTTTTCAAAGTATGGCAAGTGAGTCCCAGAGAGAATGTCTTACAGTAAAGCATTCTAAGAGTCCCAGGCAAAGCTGTAGGATTCTTAGAAGCTAGATTTGGAAGTGTCAAAATATTCCTCTGCCACATTCGGTCAGAGAGGTAGGTCATAAATGCCAACCTTGTTAAAGGACAAGAGAATTAGTTGCCAACTCTTGGAGGAATGGAGAGGTCACATTGCATAAGAGCATGTTGAATGGTCTTTGGAAAATATGACCTCCTCCTCGTACTTGGGGTCACTTGCTATGGCTTGTTAAGTAAATGTAGCCTTTTATAGTAAAGGTTAGATGCCACCAGTGTTGATTAGAAAAAAACAACAACCCAGAAACTTCTCTTAACTACTTTCTTGTGAACTGTGATATAGTGTCATCATAATCTAATTAAGCTTTCCACAGTTTCTAGTATTGATGTCTCTCTATTTTACTATGGCGCTCTTAACACTAACCTGTACTACATCCACTGCTGTTACCTAACTTCCTTCTTAGTCTGTTTTGTTAGCCCATTATTCTTCTTGATGGTTTTATAATATCATAAGAATTTTCAAAGGGCACATATGAATGGGTATAAACTGGCCAAGTTAGCTAAGAAATCACCTGTGTTATTGTACACACTTAAATGTACATTGTACAATGTAAGTCGTACAAATTTAAGTCCTAATGGGGGAAGATTTTAGGAATAACATATAGTAGAGCCTAAGTTAGCAATTCCTTAAACCATAGTGATACATTTTGAATGAACAGCAAATTAATCAAAAGTTCTCATGCACTTCTGTTCTCAGGAATAAATGGAGTAGAAGCAAATCAAAAATTCCAAATAGAAAGAAAGCAAAGCCAATAATAAAATTAAAAATAATTTTTTATTATCCAAGAGAATGTTACAAATTAATGGGGGGGAGCTCATAAGTATGACTCCAAAGCTTTCTTTTAGATCAGTGGAAAAACATGTTATTTTTCAGAATTTGTTATGGATAATTACTATTTTCTAGCTACTTTGCCTGTGAAAATGAAAACCTTAGTAAGATGAGAAAATGAAAAGTTAGGGTAGTATTGATCCCATTTATTTCCTGACTAATTAAGGTTATATTGCTTAATACATTTTCTTCCTGATCTTGCTAAAAGGATATAGAAAGTAATACGGAATATTCCCACGAATAAGATATTAATTGGACATTTTTATCATTGTGACTTTTAAAGAAACCTCCATATTTATCTGTAGTTTTCCATATGATCTCATCTTTACAGTATCTCCCACTAAAATTGCACATAAAGCAGGTTGAATTTCATCTTACTATTGAAGATGTTCAACTTTACTTTTTTATTTTATTTTTTTTTTGCCAGCACACACTGTGTCATTGTGTAACTCACTTGAGCTGTCCACCATTTCTTTAATATCTGACCAAAATACTTGAAATAGCCATGAAAATATATATCTACCACAAGGTATACTGTGATAAGTTTAGGGATTTAAAAGATACTATAATTAAAACAGTGAATATGAAAGAATGAAAAATGAGATAATCCTATTAGATGAAAAGAATTGTCAGCATAGTCTCAAATCAATCCTTTTCAAATAGAAATGTATACACACAGTTCACATTAATTTCAGATTAATGAATTGTTATTGCTGTTGCATTTTTGCACCATAATCCTCAGTGAGAAGCCTTTATTAGTTCTTGCTGTCAATGAAGACAGGGCAGGAACCAAAACTTGGTTTCCAAATGCCACTTTTCAATAAAATAGGCCAGAGTTCCTTGGAAAAATTATGGATTTTAGAATTGTGGCAAAAATGCAGCATGAATCTAGAGCATGTTGAAGTGCAGAGACTAGGAAAAGGCTAAAAAAAAAGCTCAAAAGAAGCTGAGAAATTTCAGCAATAAAATAATAATAGATTGTATTAGATTAAAATCTATGGTATAAATATATAATCTATATATACAGCTTATATACATATACAGACTACCATAAAGTATAAATGAAGGAGGTTGGACAAATCTTCCTTATATAAAATATTTAAATGTGCTTTATTTAGAATATTATGTTTCAGGAGGGAGAACACAAATCACCCCCTTTCCATACCACAACACACACACACACACACACACATACACTCGGGCACATATTATATACTTGGTGGAATTTTGGTTGTATTGAGTGACTCTTTTCCCAAGTGTGACATAGAAAAAGATAAAAATAATATCTCAAGTGATGAAGGTTATTGTCACTAGTGCTTTTCCCATTTTAATATAGTGTACTTACCTGTTTGAAAGGGCATTTTCTTTTTTGTTGTCATGAGAACATTATCACAAAATCACATGCTGAAGGATAGTTTACAAAAATACATGATTGGGACTCTTCAAACATGTCAGTGTCATGAAAATCAGTGGAAGACTGAAAAGCTGTGACAGACCAGCGGAAATGAAGAAAAAGTGACAAAATGCAGTGTGTATCTTGAATTGGCTTTCTGGGATGGAAAAAAGGACACTAGTGTGAAAACCAGTGGAAAAGAGTCTAGAGTTTCGTTAATAGTGGTGCACCAATGTTACCTTTTTTTGCTCTTTTGGGTGAATGATTGTGTAAGATGTTAACATCAGAAGAAAACATGTGAAGGATGCACAACAGCTCTCTGTGGACTCTGTAAACTGCTCCTTTTCAGTTAGAGGCATTATGGCTGCCTTTAGGCCAATGCTGTTATGTCAGAGGTGATTTAGTGTCACTTGCACACTACTACTAGAATTCTTCCTCTCATGTGCTCATCATTCTTTTCCCATCCATTAGCTGATAGAAGAGGAATCTCTGGTGCTTTGGATGTTGGGGATTCCCCAGTTGGCTTCGTCCCAGGTGTAGAATAGAGCTTTAAGAGGTGCGGCCTTGGAGCTGGGGACATAGCTCAGTGACAGATCACTTGCTTAGCATGTGCAAAGCCCTGGAGTAAATCCCCAACACCGAAAGGAAAAAGGTGATGGGGCCTTCTGCAAGGCCCATTGGTGCCCTGTCTGTCCCTCTGGGTGATGTGACTTTGCTCCCACACTCAGTCCTGCCAGGCTGTGCCATCGTCTGCTGCCCTCACCAGAGGCCAAACAAGGGGGGCTTTCTGTCCATGGACTGTGAACCTCTAAATTCCTGAGCCGAATAAACTACTCCTATTTCCTAAGTACTCCCCGTTGGGATATTTTGTTGTATAATGCAAAGCTATTATATAACAGTAAGATTTAGAACTGTCGACTTCCTTAGTATAGCTTATTTGCATGAGAATTATAGTGCCAATGTTTTAAGTGTAACAAAATGATTTCCATATATCAACGAACTATTTTCTAGAAAGGATGTATCTCTTACACTCTGGCCAGCAGTAAACGAGTTTTTCAGTTTCACAATTTTAGCACTATTGTTGAAAATTGTTTTCCTTTTTTATTTTTATTTTTGCTTTGAAAAGTAAATAAAGTATATCTTGTTATAGTCCATGGAGTTTAATAAATAATGATGGTATTTTAAATATATTTATCAATTAATTTTGATTTTTTATTTGTGGAATATATAGTTTTATGAAAGATAATTCATTTCATCTTTTCAATTAGCATTAATTTTTTTCTCTAGAACTTCTGATCTGTTAATTATATTTAACCATTTCTAGTCTTATGTTTTACAAATATTTCTTCAATATTTAAATTTCATCTTGGATTATAACATAAGATTTATACAGATTCAGAGATTACAGTTACTTTTCCTTAATTCTTCCTATATTTTGTTCTTATTAAAACCGTGAATAACCCAGATTTAATAGGTATCAGCTTACAGTTTCTTTCATTTTTAATATTATCCATGTTTTTTACACTTAACCATTATTCCAGTGAAATTTATTTTCTGCTGTCAAGTAAAGATTTAATTTTCTTTCTGGTAATAGATAACTAGTATTCTCTTAAATATTAACACTTTCTCCTCTGATTTATTTATTTTGTTTGGTGCCAGAGATCAAACTCAGGACCTTGTGCTTGTGAGGCAGGCAGCAGCATCACTGAGCTAAATCCCTGGCCTGTTTTCTCTTCTGATTTATAATCTCACTTCTATTTTATGTTATGTTAGATCTGTTCTTTAAAATGCTTAATTCTTGTATTATTACATTTTACTTATTTTCTGAAAATTCTACTCCATTTTAGTCACACTGCTTTTGTGCTTGCAATTTGTACAACTGTAGCATTTTACTACCTGTTTAACTAAAGACGTGGTTTGGTCCAATTTTGTAATATATTTTATGATATTATACTAAGCTTTAATATTGAATGAATCAACTTTGCTCATAGCAATAAGATTATGCATTGCTTTTTGGCATTTTATTTCTGTTTAGCACCATTATTAATAGATGCCTTTTAGTGTGTGTGTGTCTGTGTGTGTGTGTGCACACGTGTGTGTTGTGTGCATGTACATATGTTATTGTCACCAGTTTTTATATCATGGTTGTACAGCAGAGACATTTGAAGTGTTCCATCTTTTTCTTTTTTTTCCTCATTGAGTTTATCTGTACATTTTAGGTATACAGTACAGTTACATTCATTTTTGGGATCTTGTACCTCTACTGTCAGGTCTTGGTTCTCATTTTTTCCCCTTGTCCCTTCCCTCCCTTCACCCGCTCCTCCCCTTCCCATTAACAAATATTTTATTTGCATTTGTTCCATCTTTTTTTGTACTCTGCACCTGTAGTCCCTCTGCACACTCAGTTGTCAGCTCCGTGACAAAAAGGACCATCATTTCCCCAGCCACCTTCCTCTGAGTGCCTTACATCTCCCAATAATTCAGAGTTGATGAATAAATTTACTAAGCTTGTATCTTACCTATTATTTAAAAGCTTAAAATTTTCCTTCTTAAAATTCTTCTAAGCCTTGGGAAAGCAGAAATTATATCATTTAAAAATCCTTTATGGATTAAAAAATTTCATTTAACAATTGTGTTTCCCAGAAAATATTATATAATTCAAAAAAACATACTAGTACATATTTGTAAAGTATATTATCTATATACATAGACATATTCACTTATTTGTTATAAAATGTGTCATTATTTATGATGGCTTTTATTATTCACCAAAAATATTCCAACTCCTTCATCTCAACTGACTGTTCCATTTTTTTAAAATCATAACTGGAACATATTGTTTTGCTCTCATAATTGAATGGAAATAATTCTGTCTGCAAGTCATCAAGTGTATTATTATTTGCTCTACTCACTAATACTTGCTGTTGTTAGATTCTTCCTGCCACAACTAGTACCAAAAGGTGTTTCCAATGCAGGTGCTGATGTGGTGAGCTTTGCTGGACTATGCCTCAGCCTGCCTTCACCCCCTACATTTTCCCCAGTTCAAAGTGAAAGGTATTTTATAGTAAAGTTTTCAAAAATAAAACTAAGAATAAAGCGCTGCATCTGCATCCCGTGCTGAGTTTGCTGAGAGTCGGCCCCTTGATATCCCAGCTCACCCAGATAATTGTTCTCCAGTACAGCTTCCAAAAGCCCATGAGAGTCACTTGATTTTGCTCAGATATTAACATTTTACACACATGACTGAGCATCATTAGTCCTAGCAGGTCTTTTTATTTTATTTATTTATTTGTTTATTTACTTATTTTTCTTTTTATTGAGTTTATTGGTACAATCTAGGTTTTTAGTTTGTTTTTGTTTTTTGTTTTTGGGGGTTTTTTGGGTACCAGGGATAGAACTCAGGACCTTGAGCTTGCGAGGCAGATGGCAGAAGCACTGAGCTAAATCCCAAGCTGGCAGATTTTTAAAAACACAAGTCCCGTGCTCAGCAGTGCTATATAGCGAGGAAGGAGGACACCCAGACACATGCGTCCCTGTGACTCCTGGGTCTTCTCACTGATGGCCGAGCCCAGCCCCGCCTGTGCCACCTCTTGCTGCTCAGGGTACAGTGGTGGCTCATTTATATGGTACGCAGTTTGACACCTGCAATTTCATATTGTTTTATTAGCAATGCAATGGCAGATCTGAGTCTATCTTTTTTCTGCCCATCCTCAGAAAGCTGCTCAGTATCTCCTGAAACAAGCCTCATATGAGAAAGTTTAATATCCCAAACTGTGAAACAGATTTGGCTGCAGCTGTTTCTATTCCTTCACTGTGTACCTGAAGTATGGAGGAGGATTTGACTTTTTTTCATTTGATTTGAGTTATCCATACCTTCCGATCCCCTGCTTGATAACTGCAGTTTTGGGCTTCACAGCAATGAAAAGTAGAGAGAGGAAAAGAGGTCAAATTAAAGAGTTTCTATCTGAACTGTAAAATAAGTTGGTATCAAACTTTCTGGGATGACAGGTGCATAAAGCCAAAAATTCATTGCGTCTTTCATGGGACCTAGGACTTCACTTCTGAACCTCTCTCTTTTTACTTTCTTGATTCAGGAAAATACCTATCTGTTCTCCTTCTGAGGTCCTGCTTATGTCCTGTCACCAATACAGATCCTTCTGCTTGCACAACTTCATTCTGGCTTTCTCAATCTTCATGAGGACAATTTATACTTTTCTAGCCCATTCAAAACATACGAATTCTAAGAGTCTAGTTCGGAAATGCTTTTCAAAATCTGAGTTGTTGCTGTTTTTTTTTTTTTTTTTAATCTGCCTTTCTAGACTTGGTAGGAGGATGCATCTCACATCTTGCCTGTCAATGGATAGAGCTTGGGGCTCTCGGTACTGTGCTTGTTTTCCCCATTCATACCCTCCTCTCCCCCTATAATGCCTTCCTGGTTCCTACACTTGGATGTTAGCTCTAATAGTTATGGAATATGTTTGTCATCATTGAGCTTACAAATTCTTCAAATCTACAATATGGTGCTCAGAAGAGCTCTTCTTTGGCTAAGTCAGGATGCTAAGAAAAGAGAGAGAGTAGGGAAGGGAGAGGAAGTGAAGCCTGGAGGGACAGGAAGAGGGGAGGACAGAAAGAACATGGCTCGGATAAAATGGTTTGAGGTGCTGGGTTTTAAGGTGGCAGCTGCTAATCTTACCATTGTCATTGCTATTGCTGCTGCTGCTATTTCTGCATTAGCTGACACAAATTTTTAAAATAATGTATATCAGATTGTTGGTAAAATCGGTGACTTTTAAAGGGAAAATCTCAGTGACGTTATCTAGTGAAGATTCTTTTCTTTTGGAAGTAACACCAGGTGTGTCTCCATATCTTTCCTATAATATTTCTCAGTGTTTTTTCTTATTATCATGTATAAGAGAGCAAACTGTGGATATATATTAGTATGTGTACTATTAATTTGAGATAATGACTGCTAATACTTTTGAAATTTAATTTGACAATGTGAATAGTTTGTCATTTCTCTTAAAACTATTTTTTCTAAATCATTCTAAAATCATTTACTCTTTACAAAATAGAAGAGATTGAAGCAGATGATAAAATATAAGAACTTACATACATTCTTAGAAAAACAATAATATAAGTATTTTAAAGCTAAATAGCCAATTGTAGAAGTGTTTACTTGGATCCAATATAAAATATTTTAATATGTAATACTAATAATATGATAATATATCATGATTTAAAGAAAATTTTAGCAAAAATTGCTATACTACAGGAAAGAAAGTAGATGAATCATTCCATGCATATTATGTTTAATTAGTTCTCTTATTGACGTACATCTACAGGAGAAAATAACCCTACAACTTCTGTCTCTAAATTGATCTACGTATTTAGAAGGTATTTTTTTTCTTTTCCTAATAAATATTTTTATATTTTTTCGATTTTGGTAAAATGCAGCTTAGTGATAATATGATGATATTTTCCAAAAATGTGAAGCCCAGGAGGATTTGCCTCCTAAATGCTTCCTGGTTATATTTCTATTTACCAATTAAGGATTCAGAAATCTTGATTTAAGCAATAGTATCCACCTATATGACCTTGCTTCTCCTAAGAACACATACCATGATGCGATTGCAAAGGTCACGCAGTGAAATCATAGGGTCTGAATGAATAAGCAATGGGAAGAACAAATATTTAAAAATAAACATCATCAACATTGCGAATTCTGGAAGGTCCTGGACCAGACCATTTCAAATCATCCTGAAAAAGGTGAATAGAGCTGAGCTGCTGCTTGAAAGTAATTTGTCTTTCAGTTCTTATTTAGGAATGAAAATTAGATCTAAAAATTCCACAGCAGGAGGCTTTATGACACCTATAAAGCTCAGAGCAATGAAATTGCCGTGCCTTTGAACTACTTTTTCAAACGATTCTTTGTGGAATATTTTGAAACAACCCCCCACCCCTTTCCTCAAATACAGAATTTAGTTTTCATTTTGTATAAAAATACAAATAACATTGGAGTCCCTGGTTCACCTCTAATAAATGCCTGAATTAGACACTAGGTATAGAATTAAACTTTCTTAGTTTATAAATATAATTTCTGATGACAGTACAGGAATTATAATGATTGTCTTATATTTACATGTGTGGTGATTGCTTAACTTTCATTTATCAATAATTTAATATTAAAAATAATAATCTTATGGAAAACTTCCAAGTCATACTTTTTTCCTATAATTTAATTGTGAAAAGATATCAGCAATTGGCAACATATTTTTATTCAGTACGAAATGTGAAGGACTTGGAGTCATGAATTGCATCTTAGTTCCACATCCATCAATTAGTATTTTCACATTTTTAAAAAAATAGCAAATGTTTAGGCTTCTGTTATTTTGTTTTTAAAATGTTTCATGGAGATATTTCAATTGAATGAGTTACTATATATCAAATTTTGAAGGGGTGTTCTAAATTTATATGTAAATCATTTCAGTACTATAAGCACTATATTGCCCAGTGAAATGTTTTGTGTATATTTTCATGGGGTTGGAAGTTCTCTTATTTATTTAAAAATGTATTTGATACAGAAGCTCATATCTCTGTACTTCTATCAGTAAAACGATAACAGGATATTCCATTGTGGAGCTGGGTGATTTTCTTCTCTTATCAAGAAAGAAAGGAAACAAATGAGCACAGTCCTAGAACTGAGGAGATGGCAAACGCGTGTACCATAGAGTTGAGACCTGCTCTTAAATAGGCCATTCTTAGTTACTATAAGAAGTTTAAATGTTAATGTAGGGCTTTAGGTCAGCAGGAGCAGCTTTAGTTTATTTTTTGGAAAGTAACAATAGATTGCAAAGTTCTGTATTTTGTTTACCATTTCTTCAGAAGAAGACAAAAAAGGAGAGACTGTTTCCTTTCTGCAATATTCTCTAAAGAATACCATAGAGATCATCTTGCCTTTCAAATGGAGAACACAAAGGCATATTAAATATGGTTTTGCTTCAGAGTATAAGATATAGCAATATACGCATAAATCAGAAGTAATTTTTACTTGGCAGCCAGACAGAACTGTCCATTAAAATATTTCAGTTCTCAGCTATTAACAAATTTGTATGCTAAAGCCTTAAGCTTTGGATAGATTTTGGAAAAAGTAGACTGAATATGAACAATTATTTTTAGAGAGAACTGGTTAAAAACAAAGGTCTTTGCTTTGCGATAGCCAAAGGGTAATGGGAATGCATAAGAAGACTGATGCATTCAGATAATGGCTTACCAAAGAGAGACCTCACATCATTCAGAACTCACATTCATTCCCAGAAGGAGTATTAAGAGTGAGTGGGAACTGGCTTGCAGACTAGAAACCTGAATTGTTGGTTGTCACTACTTTTTCTCTTTCAAGGAGCACTATTTAAATGTCTATTTTCCCTTTTAAATGACAGTTGTCGAGAGTCTCCAATTCTGCTCAGAGTAGATATGCTATTGAAGATATTTTAATATTTCATTTTATTATTTATTTATTTGTTTGGTTTTGGTTTTGGTGCCGGGGATCAAACTCTTGTTCTTGTGCTTGTGAGGCAGGATGCTAAACCACTGAGCTAAATCTCCAGCCCTATTTCATTTTAGTTTTGATTAAAATGTATTGATTGTACATATCAATGGCATTCAATATGATATGCCAACTGATCAAATCCACCCATCAAATCCAACCTCATTTTAGTCACCCTCCCATCCCCCACCCTTCCCAAACTCTAGTAAACACTAACTTTAATATGTCTTTTTTCTCTGGCCAATTTTTCCCATATGTTTGTAAGAAATTGGGCTAGTTTTCCAGAATATGGACTACTAGATCACCATTTAGAGTATATGATTATTCTATAGTAAAAGTTTAAAGATCAGTGTAAGAATATCCCGGATACCAACTTTTAGACTGTCTTTTTTGTGAAAAGGATTTTCCCATATGAAATTTTCAGTCATAGGTAAGATCTTGTAATTTTACTTACATAATGCAAAATTAACCATTTAAAAGTTTTAAAATGAATCTGTACTTTAGCGATATTAATTATATTCACAGTGTTTTGCGGCCAATCTCCAGAGCTCTTTTCATCTTGCAGAACTAAAATTCTGTACTTATTAAACAACTTACCACTCTTCCTCGAGCCACCAAAGGGAATCACCATTCTACTTTTTTCTCTATGAGTTTATCTACTTTCAGAACCTCAAATAAGTAGATTCATGAAGTACTTGTCTCTTTGTTACTAGTTTCACTTAGCACATGCCCTCAGGGTTTGTGTAGGACGTAGTGTGTTTCAGACTTTCCTTCCTGAACAGTATTGTATCTAACATTTTGTTTGTGCATCTGTTGATTGACATTTGGATTGGTTCTGTGTTTTAACTATTGTGAATAATTCTGCTGGGAACATGAGTGGGTGGATATCACTTCGAGGCTCTACTTTCAAGTCTTTTTGATATATAGTCAGAAGCAGAATGGCTGGATCATATAATTCTACTTGTACTAGTTTGAGAAACAGCCTTAGTTTTCCATTGCAGCTGCACTATTGGACATTCCTACCAACAGCACTTAAGTGCTCCAGTTTTTCCACATCTTTACCAGAGCTTCTTTTCTTTCTCTCTCTCCTTCCTTATTTTCTTCCTCCCTCTACCCTCATCCTTCCCTCCCTCCCTTCCTTCCTCCCTCCCTCCCTTCCTTCCCCTCTTCCCTCCCCTGTCTTCCTCCCTTTCTCTCCCACTCCCTCCTTCTTCCTTCCTTCCTTTTTCATAGCTGCCATCACCTTCAGTGTGGTTGGTGTCTGTGCTTTTCTTGATGACTGGTAATGAGCTTCTTTTCCTGTGGCTGCCTATTATTTGAATATCTTGGAAAAATGCCTATTGAAATTCCTTAGTTTTTAATTAGGTTATATGACTGTATTATTGTTGATTTACAGATGATTTTTAAAGATACAATTTTAAAATTGAAAAATACCCAGGGATATAGCTCAGTGGTTCCGGCGCCTGCCTAACAAGTGCAAGGACCCGAGTTCAATCTCTGGTACCAAAAAATAAATAAGTAAGTAAATAAATAAATAAATTGAAAAATAAACTAACCAGAAATACCACAAAATTATAATATAGATATGTTTGTGTACAGTTATACATTTTTAGCTTTTTTCTTTCCCTCTGATTTATAATATCTAAAATAGTCCATAGATTGCTATTTACATCCAGTTTTGCTCCTCCTTTGTCTCTCAAGCGTAGTAATGCTCATTACAGAGCAAAAATGCAAAGCTGTTAATCAGATTGCATACTTCATGAAAACTTTTTATGTAGTGCCTATAACTAAGAGTCCTGTGAAGAGATTCATAAATTTATTTTCAAAACAGGTTCTCACTATGTAGTAGAGACTGACCTGGAACTCATTATGTAGCCCAGGATGATCTGGAACTCACAGTGATACTCCTGCCTTAGCCTCCCAAGTGCTAGGATTACAGGTGTAATCCCATCTTAAAGTTTATAATTAGAAAAGTAGCATATACTTCATATGTACTTTAAAAAATAGAATACTATTAAAAAACAATTCATTATCTTATCATTCATAAAGAATATCTACAATTTAGTGTACATTTTTATTCATTTCTTGCAAACATTTTTGAGTATATTTTCTCTTAAAAACTGTCAGCTATTTTATCATAAAATTATAGCACAAATATCTTGTTCTTAAAATTTCATCACATGAATAAATGTTTTTTCTTTAATGTGAATAGATAATTGTGTCCAAACATTATTAAACAAACTACACTGGTCAATAATTTTCAAATTCTTTGATTTACTCCCTACATTTACCTTCTATCAATCTTGAACATTTACTTTGTTACTACCAATTTCATATTAGCAATAACATTGCATTGACCATCAGTTTTTTATAAAAGCCACTTTTTCTATTATTTGACTGAGTCCTTTGCTTGATGTTTAGAATTTTAATGGCTGGCTCCTCCACACTCCCATCCAGAGGATTGAACCCAGGAAGTGCTGAATTATAGTCCTATTATCTTTCTTTCTATATCTTTTTTGTAGTTAACACCAAGTCTATTGCTAGGTTGCCCAGGCTGACTTTGAATTTGGGACCCTCCTGCACAATCTCTTGATTAGCTAGATGACACAGAATATTTTCTAATTTCATAGGTAAAAGATCTCATTTAAATAACTATTTAAATAATATTCATTTAACATGTATTTGAAAAGTAGCTGTGAAGCTAACCTTTTGTCTGAGTGTTTTCTAATCTCCTATAAATTACTGATACCTGTCAAATATATTTGGTTATTGGAGTTATAGTCTTTTCTTAATAATGTCTCTGAGTCCTGATTATTTCATAAATATTATCCCTGTACTTCTGGTTTAAAATTTTAAATTTGTCTTGTATACTTTACCTTCTCTCTCTTTTCCCAAAATTTTGCTAATTCATAAGAGGATAAAAGAATTCATATCTGTAAGGATTATGATAGAGTATTAGAAAATACATGAGTATAATTAACATGCTAATGGGTAAAAAGAGAGAATCATACAATAATCTCATCAGATGCAAAACAGTAACAAAAAGTACTTCATATCACTCAATGTCCATTCTCAGCAAAACTTCCAGAAATAATATAAGAAAAATCTCTTAATGTAATTAAGAATATCTATGTAAAATGTGGGATAAGCATTGTGTTCACTGTTATAATCTTAGAAGCATTTCATTTAAATTCAGTGAAAAGATAAGGCTGTCTTATATTTCCAGTTCTATTTAAGTAATAGAGGCAGTATCCTAAACAATAGGAAAAGGAAAAAATGCATGGTTGAATATTGGTATAGAGTGGATCCATAATGACCTTAGCAGGAGGGATGGAATTTTAATGAAAAAAAGTTGTGATTTACACGGTTATCAGATGCATTTTAGGTTTTGAAAAGTAAAGTGGATAGGCTTTGGATTTGATGGAAAATATTGATGATAGATGCATAGAAAGTGAATAAAATGAAAACAATTAGTCAACAAGTAAAATTATTTGATGATACAGGCAACATAGAAAAACATCTATAGTCAAATAATAAAATTTGTAAGAAATTTCTTTATTGATTTATTTATTTTGGTACTGGGGATTGAACTTGGGTCCTTGCACTTGCAAAACAGGCAGCAGAACCACTGAGCTAAATCCCTGGCCTAATTTGTAAGACATTTAGATAATCTTGTCATAATAATTGTACTAAGAGCAATTGCATATCTATACCTTAATAGTATTAAGAAAATGTGAAATTATTTAAAAGTTTATGCATCCATGCATTTTTATTTCTATTACAAAACACTGGAGGCTGGGTACTTTATTTTAAAAAGAGATTGATTTATTTCATAGTTTTGAAGGCTGGAAGTCCAAGCCTAGGCATTGCCCTTGGTTTTGTCCCTGTGAGATCCAGCCACATCACAATACAGCAGATGTCATCATGGTGAGAATGCATGAAAAAGGGAACAGCACATGGTGACAGAAAACAAGAGGATGCAGGCCAGGCTTGTTCTCCATGCAGCATTTCATGCTAGGGGAAATGCAGTCCCCGAGAACTACTTTAAGCCCTTAGAGAATGATACCCACAAGGTCCTGATCCCTAGGCCCATCTCTCAATAGTCCCACAAGCGCTCAACATCAGCACATCAATGTTGGGGGGACTCAAACTACACCCGTTCCATAGCAATCACATGCTATATGAGGTGCATGGAAAGTAACCTAACAAGTTTCAATAAAATGTACAGAAATACATGTAAATGTCCTAACAGCTGGAGAGATGTACTATGTTCATGAATAGGAAGTTCTCAAACTTCAACTTCCCCCTTGGACTTTAACTATAATGACTAAAATATTCTCAAGGAACTTGATAATATTATTTAAAATATTGAAGATCATTGTAAGCAAATTCCTTTACCACAAAACAAGATTTTATAGCCCAAGAATAGTTACACAGTGTTGTGTCAGTTTAGTGATAAACACACAGGCCAGGGGAGGAGAATACATACCTGAGAATACAGTTATGTTTCTGTGGACAAATGGGATATATGTAAGTTGATCTTGCCAGTCACTGGGGAAAAGATGGACTCTGAGGCAGAAAATTAATTATTCATTTGGTAAAAAATTAACTTGGCTTCCTACAACATGTCATGTGCAAAAATCAATTCTGATTAGCTTAAATATTTACCTTAAACATAATTAAAAATTTTAGAAGGATACATATGTAGAAACTACCTTTACATGCATGTTTTTTACATTTTAAACAATTCACAAGAATAACAAGGAAATCTTGGATACCAAATATGAATTCCAGAGAGAACAGAAAAATTAAAGGTAAGGACTTTATTAGAAAATTAAAATGAAAACAAAAAATCCTGGATATAAAGGCATGAAATTCTAAAATGAAATGCTTCCCCTTATCCTAGTAAAACAAATGGGGTGAAAAACCTAAAAACACAAAGAAACAAGAAGGCGTAATATTTGATGTTTCCAAAACATCTGGAATAGTAAAATGAACACAAATCATAAGGTTGATGTTGTTTCCGCTCATTCATCACATTTTTCTTCCTCATCAAGGCCATGGCTCACTGTACTTGATTCCTTCTCACCATGTTTCCACATTGTTCTTCCTCTGCATTTCTTCTACGGCCCTGTGGTTCAAGTTTGTTGTCTTCACTTTGCCAGGCGAAATCAATAACGTCCAAATTAATCTTTACCTAAGATCTCTCTGCATTCTAAGTTCTCGGCTCTGCACATCTAGACATTGGAGTTAATTGTACACAAATTTACTGACTGATTTCTATTGTTGTTGTGTTTTCTTTTGTTTTGTTTTTGTACTGGAGGATCAAACTCAGGATCTTGTGTTTGTGAGGGGGGCAGCAGAACCACTGAGCTAAATCCTGGATCCTGATTTCTATTGTTTTTTAAACTAATCCTATTTTTTAAGCTTTTCTTCACTATGTATGTGTTTACTCTGTGTATGTGTGTGTGTGTGTGAGAGAGAGAGAGAGAGAGAGAGAGAGAGAGAAGGAGAAAGGGAGGAAGGGAAGGTCATTATAGTTCCATGAAAAAATTAATTTTATATTTGTCAATTGTTACTTAGGCTTACTGAATTGGTATCTCCGTAGATGTCTATAATCATTAATTATCATGCTACTTAGCTTTATGAATAAACTTTTAAGTATTTTAATATTTTGTTCTTCATTTTAAAATTCAATGAATATATTCTTTTAGATGATAACCTGAACTGCTCATATTAGTTTGGGTTCTCAAACCCCAGTAGAACTATTTAAATTTTTATCAATTTTATGTAATTATTCAAGTTGAATTACATTTATTAGACTGATTATTATTTTTCTATTGCCTTTTCCAGTTACTATTTTTTTAACTTCTCTTCAGTGCAGACTATTTGTTGAAATTATATATTTTAATATATTGCCTTTTTGTACTATTCATTTTGTTTGAGTTTTGGACATTTTAACTTAAAAAAAGATTTTTGAGGCACTGGGGTATTTTTCTAAAATTTTCAACAAAGGAATACTATGCTTTGGAAAGTACTTGTAAATTCAGTTATGAGTCATCCAGTTAAGAGGATATTTTCAAGCATTTTGTATGACTTACCACAAACTGTACTCTGGAAATCTTAATGTACACCCTGTGGGAAGGCGACATAGACTAGCTACCTACATACCGACTGATGACATTCACAGGATTAATGAGAAAGTTAGTATGTGCCTTCTGAGAAAAGCATGCTTTGGATATTGATACAAGAAGCGAAAACCAATTTGGTTTCAGTGAACCATAGCAGACTGGGGACATGTGCTTGAAAGAAATAAAAGGTACATTGTTCAGAATTTTATCCCTTATCTCTTATTTCACATCATTTTTCATCTTCAAGTGTGATGATCTGTGGAAGGATCAGGTTATCTAAAGCGTGTACCATTTATTTATAAGTACAAGAATTTTCCAAACTGCTAAAACTTTCTTTCCTTTTGTTTCAAAAGTCAAGCAATTCACTTATGTGCTATTGGATAATATGATATAACTTGTATTGCATTATTATGTAAGCTGATTAATGTTAAAAAAATGAGGAGGCAAATTTCCATCCTTTTTTTTTGCTGCCAAAAATATATTCTTTGTGTTATATATTCAACTACATTTTTTCCTAGCCTAATTCCAACTTGAAGGTTTATTAGTGGATATTGATGTGTACAATACAAATATTGCAGTTTTATTTAACTTCTGTTTAAAATTCTGATAAATAGATTTTCTTGGTTTTAAATTTCTTTATTGTTAATACACATGCCTTTGTGGCATATTTATTACTTCAACTAAATTATATTTCTTCAATCTTTAAACTGTATTTGATGTTGTTCTAAGAATAGCAGGGCTATTCTGTAAACTGAAGTATGCAAAATGGGTATTCCAAATGTAAATGCCACATAGTTGTTTAATGGAGAATTTTGCTTCCTGCTTTTCATATGTGATGATTTGTATTTTTCCCCAAAAAGCAATGGAATAATTCTTTATGCATTTTAATTTAAATCCAGGCAACAATTTACATTACAGTTTCTCTTTTCTTTATCCAAAATTTGACAATAAATCTTCATCATGTTTTCTCCTCTAATTTTTTTCTTTAGAAATTTATTTCATATAGTTAAGTACATGAGTATAATCATCATTATTATACAGATTTACATCATTCCATGTTATATCTTCATCTTATACTTGAGGCATCTTTAATTAAGTGAAAATGGTATTTTTTTTTTTTAATTGAGTTTATTGGTACATTTAGGGATACAGTACAGTTACATTCATTGTTGGGATCATGTACCTTTACATGGCAAGTCTTGATTCTCATTTTTTTCCCCTTACCTCTGCCCTCCCTTCACCCCCTCCTCCCCTCCCCATCTATTCTCTCGCTCTTTATGGCTGAGTAGAAAATGGTATTTTTAATAAAAAATATTCCTTCAAGCAAAGTCCACACCCCCTCTTTAAGTTGACTTGTTTCATTTAAGCAAAACATATTTTCCCAGTTTGTAAAATGCTCAGCTTTGTTATTTTTTTAAAAGAAGCATTGTCAACATTCTTCATGATTACCTACATTTTGACTCAATTCATTCTTTGTTTTACCATTCCGATAAGGTATAGTTGCTGTTCTTTCACCTTGCTCTGAGTGACTCTGGATAGAACTACTATCACTAATAGTAGGTTTTGTAGCTGGCAATAAGATGGAGCAGGTAGCTGCCACTTTGAAGCCTGATGGTCTGGCTGTTAAATATCCTGTTCTAGTGGCAGAAATTCTCTGTAGTTTTTTAAGGTAGTTGAATCTAAGTTTGCTTCTAAGTTATAAAATGATAAGGGCTTAAGAGGTAGCGTCATAGTAAAAATTTTCATCAGTAATGTCAAAAATTGTATCTTTATCTAAAAATTATGTCCCCGTCGATGTTTCACTGAGAAGTATGCTGTGTCATCTCAAGAGCATCAGATTTCATATTCTCAGTTTTATTTGTCACTTTGTAGACCTGCTTCAGTCCCGGTCCATGATGACATTCATCTTCATGCTGTAGTATAAATACTACAGAACTTGCTAATTAGTTAACTAAAATTTATATTTCTAGTTTTAGAATGATTGTCAGCTTTGGGGTACATTTAAAAATGCAACAGTTAAATGTTTATTCCTGGAGATGCAGGGAATAAGAGTTTATGGCTAGGCTGGAAGGGTCACATGAAGAATCCCATAGCAGGTCAGCTATAACACAGTCAGAAATACTAAGCATATTGGTGCTACTTTTGAAAGAATAGGAAATCTAGTTTAGGGCATGTAGTTTGTCCTTCCCCATTTATTTGTTTATTTTGGTACTGGAATTTGAGCTCAGGACCTTGTGCTTGTGAGGCAGGTGGCGGTGCCACTGAGCTAAATCTCTGGCCCTCCTTCTCCATTTACTTATTTATTTCCTTTTACAATTTTTTAGTTTTAAAAATATATTTTATTGTTCTCCATTTACTTATTTATTTCCTTTTACAATTTTTTAGTTTTAAAAATATATTTTATTGGCACGTTTTAGTTATACAATACAATTACATTCATCATTGGGATCTTGTACCTTTACATGACAGGTCTAGGTTCTTACTTTTTCCCCATACCCCTAGCCTCCCTTCTCCCCTCTACCCTTCCCTATTTACAAAGAGTTTGTTTCCATTTTTTTCTTTTTTTTTCTTTTTTCTTTTCCCTTTTTACCTTTCCCCTACTGCTCCCATTTGCCTGACACCTTTAGACCTTTTCTTCCTACTATAAATGTCAATTATACATTTTGACCTCTTTTTACACTTTTGGTTTCTCACACCAGAGAAACTATGGTATTGACACATGTGTGTCCTACTAATTTCACTTTAGAGTTTCCCCATTTACTTTTGACTATGATATTAACATAATCATTTTTCATTTGGTGAACTGAAAAATAAAAATAACAAAATAATTGCTGGATTAAATTGTAAATTTTCTGATAAGGTGTTAAATACTTAGACTTTACAAGTAGTAATTACAAATATTACATTAAATGGTATTAAATTGTTTTTGAAATTGGGCTGAGTCTAGAAATAGTATAAAACTATTATCCATTAAATATGAATCAATCTGAGATTATCTGGTCTGATCTGCTTTTCAAATATTTCTGCATTGTTCTGTAGGTTCTAAATTGTGATAAATTTAATTTTTATACAATTTTTTATCACCAACATGCATGTATAAATTTTGCTGAAACTCTAGTATTAACCAGAGTATCTTTGGCTAATGGGTAATATTGGTTTCCAGAAATCTAGGATAGCTAGGAAAGCAGGCTTTGAAGGCCCACCTGGGGCTGAAGGATGGGGACTACTTTTTCAGCCTCCTGAAGTGCTTTGTGACACTTCCCGAGTAGCATTGCTGAAAACTTTCTGAGACACTGGACATGTTCTGTATTTCTGTTACTTGACAAAAGTGTGGTTAGTATTTTCAAAAGTGTGAAATTTTAATTTTAGTTAATTTCAATAAATTTACATTTAAACAGTTGTTCCTGACTAGTGGCTTCCTTATTGGCTACTGCAACTATAGGTCATAACAGTGAAAAATAGCAGGCACTTTAATCATAACAAAAATGGAGGATGGAAACCTTAAGTTTACTCAAAATCATATAATATTTTTACCTTTTTATTCTGAAAACTTATGGCATTTACTGATAGGAAAATGCTAAGGAAATCATATTTTTAAAAGGCAAGTTTGATGCTTATTTGAAATAATCATATCTCCACAAAACTTCAACTATATTTCATGTAATTAATCAGATTCTCCATCAACATATCTACACAATTAATGAGAGTAAAGTGTTTTATTAAATGATTCAGTTCACATCAAGTTATGATTCTTATATTTATATATTTACCTATACATCACAGAATTATATTCATAGACTTTTCTTTCCTTCTAAAGAAATGTATAGTCACCTGGAAGCTGAAAGCATTTACTCTTGTTCAAGTAGAATATCTTTAAGGAATTTAAGTCTCTTTCTCTCTCATTCTGTCTCTTTCTCTCTTATTCTGTCTCTTTCTTGGTGCATATCGGAATTTTAATTCTAATTATCTCTTAACAGCTTCTAATTATCTAGGGAACTTTTGGTGATGGCACTTTTTGAACAGTCAAGTAAATAGAATTGTGTAAACTTAAAAAAAAATAGTCATAAGTGGACAGTTAGATAATGCATGATTTATTCTATGTCAGTGATTGTTATGGCAAGGACTATATCAGATTTGTGTTGTCACCTGAAAATTCCGATAGGCCGTCCTCTAGTATGAATAAATGCTTCTTGGCACTTGATTACTGGCACATTTGTGGTGCATTATGATAACATCATCAAGGGGAGTTGGTGCATGCATGTGACATGTACGTGGCATTTTTCATTGTCTTTTTTAATTCCCCCTCCTTGCACCTCTTTGTCACCTTCATATACATATGTGTGTGTGTGTGTGTGTGTGTGTGTGTGTGTATGATTTGTAGTACACGATGCTCACATTCCTCATAGGGATTTGATTACACAAAGCACGTCACTCACACACTTTTCAATATTAATCTACTTTTGTTCCCCTCCATCCCCCTCCGTCCACCTTTTGGTTCACTTCCATATTCCAAAGTTCCATCTCACTATTTCCTACCATCTGTTCTTTGTTCTGCACTTTATTTATATATTGAGGTTCTCCTACAAGAGAAACCATATAATATTTAAACTTATGTGTTGGTGTTACTTCACTTAACATCATGTTCTCAAGGGGATCCATTTTCCTATGAATGACTCAAGTTTATTCTTCTTTTGGCAGAATAGTACTCCACTGTGTGTACACACCATATTTTCTTTATCTGTTCAGTTTTTGATAGACATTTAGGTTTGACTATTATGAATTGTGCTTATATGAACATGGGTATCCATGTATACTGTGATATGATGTCTTCAGCTTTTTACAGAAGAAACCTAGAAGAGGAATAGCTTGGTCAATTGGAATTTCTACTTTTAGCTTTTGAGCAGTCTCCATACTGATTTCCATATTGCTTGCACCAATTTACACTTCCCCAACAATGAAGAAAGTTTCCTCTTTTCCCTGCAGCTTCCCTAGCCTTTGTCAGTACTTTATTTCTTAAATATAACAATTCTTTTTTTAAAAAAAATTTATGTATGTATGTATGTATGTATGTATGTATGTATGTATGTATGTACCAGGGATCAACCTCAGGTACTTGCACTTGCAAGGCAGTCACCAGAACCACTGAGCTAAATCCCCGGCCCTAACCATTCATTTTTAACTAAGATGGAATCTTGGTGTTATTTAATTTGCATTTTCTAGTGCCAGCAGTGTTTAACATTTTTCATGTATTTATTGGCCTTTCAAACTTGATCATCTGCCAAGTGTCTGGTCGTTTCAATACTCATTTTTAGACTGGGTCTCTAAATTTGAAGAGTCTAATTTTTCTTAGTTCTTTATATATTCTAAATATTAGTCATTTGATGAATATCTGGCAATTTTTTAAACCATACTATACGTTGTCTCTTCATTTGGTTGGCAGTTTTATTTGCTGTGTAAAAGCAAACTTGACATGATTACATTTGTTGATTCTTGATATTATTTCCTATGCAATGGGGGTTCTGTTCAGAAAGTCTTTGTGCTTATGTGTTTAAGAGTTTTACCTATGTTTTGTTCCAGTAGATTGTGTTTCTATTTTAATATTTAGATTTTAGGTCCATTTTTATTTTGGATATGGGTTTAGATTTAATATCTGGCATGTGCAAAGCCAGTTTTTTCAGCACCATTTAATAAAGAAGGTACCTTTCCTCCGGCAAAAGTATTTAGCACCTCTGTCAAAGATAAGGTATATTAGTGTGTCTAGAGTTGCTTCTACATTCTTGATCCATAAATCTGTACTTTTTTCAATACAATGCTAATTTTTTTTTATCACTGTAGCTTTGTAGTATAACTTGAAGTCCAGAATTCTGAGTTTCCCTTGTTGCCCAAAATTGGTTTTGCAGTTTTCAGTCTCTTCTGCTTCCATACAAATTTTAGGATTGTTTTCTCTAGTTCTATGAAGAATGCTAGGAGAGTTTTTATTGGGATTATATTAAAGCTATGTAACAGTTTTAGAACTATAGCCATTTTGCCTATATTGGTTCTGCCTGGCCAGAAACAGGGGATGTCTTTCCGATTCCTGATATCCTCTTTGATCTCCTTTTTCAGAGTACTATAGTTTTCATTGTAGTTTCTCTTCCTTGGTTAGGTTGATTCCTAAATGTTTTAGTTTACTCAGTGCTAGTGTGAAAGGTATTGTTTCCCTAATTTCTCTCTCAGTGAGTTTATTATGATTTTTGAGTGTTGACTTTGTATTCTGCTATGCTACTGAATTTAGTTAACTTTAGGATTCTTCGGGTCTTCTATGTAGAGAATCATATTGTCTGCAAATAATGATAATTTAACTTTTTGCTTTTCTATAGGTATCTGTTTTATTTCTTTTTCTTGAGTGACTGCACTGGCTAATGTCTCAAGAACTATATTGAATAGAAGTGATTGGGACAGCCTTATATCTTATCTTGTTCCTTATTTTAGAAAGAAGATATTTTGATGTTTGCTATTGGTTTGTCATAGATGGCTTTTACCAGATTGAGGTAAAGACATTTTATACCTATTTTCTTCAGGATTTTCATCATGAATGTATGTTGGAGTTTGTGAATGTTTTTTGTATGTCTGTTGAGGTGACCATATGGTTTTTGTCCTTGCTTCTGTTTATATGGTGTGTTACATGTATAGAGACATCTCTGCATCCCTCAGATGAAGGCTCCTTGGTAATGGTGTATGAGCTATTTGATGATTTGTTGCATTCTGTTGATCAATTCTGTGTTGAGAACTTTTGCATCTATGTTCATATGCATTTTACTTATCAAATTTCTAGTCAAATGTATTATGAAATCCTGGGGTTAATTCTTTTAAATTATTAGGACTGGTCTTTCTCAAGTCTCAGATATAGCCTTTTACTTTGACTTTTCAAAAGACACATGTTAGTACCAGAAAGAAAGAAAGAAAAAAAGGTCGATATCTTTCCTTCCTTCTGTTTTCCTGAAATGGATAATTACTCTTAGGAAGCTAAGGCTAGGGGATTGGAATTCAGACTCAGCCTGGGCGACAAAGTGAGACAATAGCAACAAAGTTAATAGTTGTATTTTAACTCTCTCATTTGTTTATGTTTATATGTATAATACAACTGCTGAGTATCTTAAAGGTATACTTATCTATTAATAAAACAACATTGAGCACATGCAAATATTTAATAGCCAAACTAATGATCATTACTATCAGCTTATTAAAAATACATGCAGGTTCTTTGTAGAAGTAGCGAATTGATTTTCTAGAAGACAAATCTTAAAGATTATTTATTATATCCATTTTCCCTTTTTCTATCTTAATCCTGAATTCTAAGCTGAAAACATGTATTTTATTTTTTAGATAATATATAGTTCATTTGGTATTAAATAAACAAGAAGCTTCTATGCTCTTAAATCTTAACTGATTCTGTCCTTGGACTGTTTTAAGTTTTAGTTTCTAAGCAGTAGAGGCCAAGGATTTACTGCAGCAATAGATCTAGTATTTCAGTAGTGAAGTGCTTAATACAGAGAAGCTGAATATTGGTTTGCTATGAAAGTAGGGCTGCTCTCATTAGAACATCTTATCAAATAATTATTCACTAGGAACTCTTCTTCTCTTTTAACCTTTTGTTGATCATGTAAAGAAAGCTAGCTTTCTGCTTTGCTTATGAAAGTAAAAAGTTCCAAAAACTCATTTTTTCCTCTGACATTCATAATACTATTAGCTACGAAATATGTGGGGTTTTCCTTCCTTTCTTTAAAAGAAAAAGCAATTCTCTAATTCTCTGAGGATAGGAGAGCAACTAGGTGTCCTAATTTTTTTTCTTTTTATAGAGCTTATTGGTGCAATCTAGGTATACAATACAGTTACATTCATTATTGGGATCCTGTACCTTTACATACTAGGTCTTGATTCTCATTTTTTCCCCTTTTCCCTCCCCCTCCCCATTTACAAACACTTTATTTCCATTTTTATAATTTCTCATACTTTTTTCCTCTCCCTTATTATCTTTGCCCCACCCTTCCCACTTTCCCTACACCTTTAGCCCTTTACTATCTATTTCACATTATTAATTATCTCATTAGGATCCTGTGTACTATTATAGTTTTTCACACCAGAGAAACTATTCAGTTTTCAGTTAAAGATATCTCTGTATGAATATTAAAAGTAGGGAATCTTAAAATAAAACT
>NW_022900944.1:6955253-6977868 GCF_012274545.1 Fukomys damarensis | reverse complement strand
TATATATTTATATTTATATAAAAAGACCAATAATAGCAATATGTTATGCATCAATAGCTAGCAGCAACAGCTTTTCCAGCTTCTGCAGTCATCTGAACAAAATTATAGACATTCAGCACATTGCATAAAAAAACAAAAAAACAAACAAACAAACAAAAAACAAACAAAGAAAAGAATACTATCCAGAAAACAGCAAAGTTCTGTTGCTGTTGTGGTACCTGGCACCATTTTTTTTATTAGCATCTTAATCATCATCTGGAAAGAGAACATTCTAGAGTAATATCATTAAATATAGCTCTGATAAAGCACAGTCACTACTATGTATCATGGAGCAGGTACAAGATATTTTACATTCACAGAGGTAGGATACAGTACCATCCTACATCAATAATACTAGAATCAGTTTTGGTTTGAAATTTGCTTTGTCTGAAAATAAGATTGCTACACCTGCTTTTTTCTGGGCTCCTGTCACATGGAGAATTGTTTTCCATCCTTTCACTTTCAGTCTATTGGCTTCTTTTTGCACTAGGTTCTGTTTCTTGTATACAACATATTGTTGGATTTTGCTTCTTATTCCATTCTGCCATTCTATTTCTCTTGATTGGTGAGTTGAGGCCATTGATATTGATGATTATAACTGATATGTACTGACTTATTATTGACATGTTATTGGCCTTTTGTTGACTCTTTTTACTTTTTCACCTTCTCCTTCTAGTTTCTTGCCTTGCCTATTTGATTTGCTCTGTTGGACCTCACGGTGTTGTTACCTTCATTGTCTTTTTCTAGGATCTTGTTTAGAATTGCTTATAGTGCTTATTTGGTATTCATGTAGTTTCTCAGGTGTTCTTTGTCATGGGAGTGTCTTATTTCCCCATCCATTTTGAAAGAGGGTTTTGCAGGATACATCAGTCTAGGTTGGAGGTTGTTCTCTTTTAGTACTTGACATATCTCATTCCAGGCTTTCTTGCCCTAAGGGTTTGTGTTGAAAAGTCTGCTGTGATTCTATGGGCTTTCCTTTGCATGTGATTTGTTTCTTTTCTCTAACTGCTTGTAGTATTTTGTTCTTCTGTTGGGTTTCTGGGATCTTGATTATTATGTGTCTAGGTGTAGATTTTTTTTGATTGTAGCTAGTTGGGGTCCTACATGCCTCAGTTATCTTGTCAAATTCTTCCCCTCTGTTTGGGAAGTTTTCTATCATTAATTCTGTGAACAGCTTTTTTAAGTCATTTGTATTTTCTCCTGCTACTTCATGTATACCTATCAGTCTTATGTTATTCTTCTTTACATCATCTAGGAGTTGTTGGATCGATTTCTCATGATCCCCTACTGTTTCTACCTCTCTTTTCATGGTCACTGACTACAATCTTGTCTTCTATATCTGAGAGTCTATCTTTGCATTCTTTTTATTCTGTTGCATGCACTTTCAATGGAGTGTTTAATCTCCTGGATATCTATTTGAATCTGTTTTATGGATTTCATTCCTTTCCTATTTTGGGCATTTATTGTTTCCATTTCTTTCTTATGCTGGGCCTTCATGGCTTCTATCATGGCCCAGAGCTCATCTATTTTTTTGTCAGTTTCTGCTCTAGAATCTTGAATCACGACTTTCATTTTGCTCACTATCTCTATGGTTATCTGGGAAATTAATTTTCCTGATAGATCTGTTTTGTTACTTCCTGTGCTTTGAGTTCAGGGTGTCCTGGTGGTTCACTATGGGCCTTTTCATTCTCATTTGCCCTACTGTTTGCCATTGGTGAACTGGAAGTCTGTCTTTGTGTCTTGCTTAAGTGTTTTCTCAATTTTATTTTTGTTGTCGGGCTGTTCTTGGTTTAATCTCTGGGTTATCACTGAAATCTTCCTGATATACTTTCACCCTAGCTTCTGGATCTCTAATGACCCACAGACATTCTAATCTTCATAACATCAGAGAAAACAGCTCATCAAATCAACCACAATCCTTTATCCCAACTGATACAATCAGCAACACAATATGTCAAGCACAACTTGGAAACTGACCACCTGTGGTAGTTACTAGTCTATCACCCTTAAGCCATTTGAATTAAATTGAAATAAAAAAGCAGTCCAGAACATGTCTGCAGTGAACAAACTTTTCAATATAATATATTTACCATTTAATGGCTCAGACAGAGCTAGGACGTAAGACCCCTGATCTCAGTTAGCTGATGGCTGAACCCAATGATGCAGAGTGACCTCGGGCTGCAAGGCCCTGATTTAGTTCCCCTACCTTCTGAATGGTTGTACTCCACACCGTTCTACTACGGGTTTCCCACACCCTTTCTTTAGAGATATTCAAAGTTGGGAACTTAGAAAAATACCCTTTATGACCACCTCTGCCTCTGCAGAGTGGGTCCAAAGACTGGCACAATCAGGAGGTCTGAGAGTGTATGGGGGGGTAAGGGGAGTTATGGGGGTTCAGGGGTGCTACCTTCCTGATGCTGGAGCGATGGCGGCTCCAGGTGGGAGAGGGCCCTAAAATTGTTTTCAGTTTCAGTCCAGTCCGCATGGAGTTGGGATGTGATTGTACTCTTTAAATGCTTCCTTCCACAAGAGGGCACCCCACTTCAGGTGTGCTTTCAAATTACCCACTGCCTCTGTCTGACTTGGCTACAAATCCCAAGTCCCAAAGCTCATGACCTCCTCTTCAGGCTTGCAAATTTGTGGAAAAAAAAGAAAGGAAAGAAAGAATATAATTCACTCACTACAGTTTTCTTAGTACATTATCAATTTATTCTTTTTTTGAATATGCGATATCAAACTCAATTACAACTTTATTCTAAAAGGATCCAAGTCAGGAATAACCATGGGAGAGACACAGGGCAGGGCACAGAGGGAGAGGCACAGGAACCTATGCTTCTCCACGCTGCCCTCCTAGCACTTCCCTCCTATTAACTATCCTGTTCCCACTTCTTTTTGATAAAAGGCTCATTATTAGGCATGATTGATTAAATCATGGCCATTGCTGATTAAGCCTCCAGGCTCTCTCCCTTCTCCAGAGCCTGGTGGGGGGCTGGAGCTTCCGTCTTCCAAACACAGGACTGGCTTCCCTAACCCGAGACTGTACAGTGCCTCAGCCCCAGCGCCAGTTGTATCCTTAAGCCTGCAAAAAAGAAACAGCTCCACGATCCTTAGGGCTTCAGGTACTCTTCCCAGAAAGGGACCAGAACACACACACACAAAACCTAGATGCCAAAGCATGGGTGCAGAGATGAGGGTGTGGTTTTTTGATGATGAGCTTAATTCTTGTCTCAGAAGAGTGTAGAAAGATTTGATTGTAGGGCGATTCTAAGGGAGTGAGATCCTGGCAAGGCTAGTCTCTCATATTTCAGCTGTGCAGACTCCCAGATAGGGTCAATGTGCACCTCTTTGCTTCTTGAGGAAATAGAAGCTAAGGAAATGCCTTGTAAAATTGTGCCACATTTACACCCACCACATAATTATATTGACTACTTTAAATCTTGTTTCTGTGACAAATTAATTTGAAGTGTTAATCTTTTGTAATGGGAGGTAAGATACATCTAGAATCATTTTTGACCCATCGGTAATTCTGTGCATGCTTAAAGACAGCCTCATATCTTGCCGACATATCCATTTTTACCTCCTATTTTTGAGGAGCATTAATATCTTTTGAATCTTAATTTTTAGTATCCATGCATATCATTAATTCAGTGTACTTATTCATCAATATTGTTGAAATACCAGTAATATAAGAGTTTAGTTTAGCACTTTACAACTGTCATTGAGAGAAAAACTTTCAGGTTAATACATTTGTAAAGAAAGAAAAACATAAACTATTAAAAAAATGAAATGTTTTGGAGACCTTCTAGAGTTCTTAAAATGATGGTGGGATATAGAAAACATAACCTCGAGGTATGGCCCATTGGCATACTATGTGTTTTAAGCTGAAGGAAATTGAGAAAAGGAGAGAAGAAAGAAAATTTTATCTTTATGTGTTCCTTCTCCACTTAAGTGGGCAGTAGAACCCACAAATCTCCTTACCTCCCTCCAGAAAGAGGAAGTGAGTTCCAGGAAGGTCTCTCTGACCACCCCCCACTGTCTCCTCTGAAGACCCTCACATGTTAAGTGCTTCTGCAGACCCGCAAGAGAGCAGTGACCTAATGAGAGGCCAGGTTCATTACCACTGGTTTACGTCTTTTTGTCATCTTCACATCAACCGTGGTTTTCACAGTTGACTGTAAAAACACAAGTTTTCTTGGCTCTTTTAGTTTTCATTTCTGAAGGTCCTTGTGTTACAAAAGCTTACATTAAATAAACTTTGCCAGGTGCACAGGCCTGTAATCCCAGCAGTCTGAGAGACTGAGCAAGGCGGGCACAAATTTTAGCCTAGCCTGAGAAACTTGGTACCTTAGTGAGATCCTGTCTCACAAAAAGGGGTGTTGCGGATACAGCTTGGTCCAGGCCCTAAATTCAGTCTCCAGTGCTATGGAATGATTAATTAATGCTCATGTTTTTCTCTTGTTAACTTGAATTTTGTTATGGTTTACATGTATTCTCCAAAGTTTATGTGTTGGAAACTAATCTCCAGATTCATATGCTGACCATACTTGCAGGTGAGGCCTTTAGGGTGGTGAAGTAGACCCCCTTGTTGAGATGAGGACACCGGAGTCATCCTCCCCTTACCATTTGATTCTGTCTGTCATGTGATGCATGAGAAGGCCCTCATGACATTGACCTTCAGATTTGGCCCATCTATCCTCCAGAATGATAAGAAATAAATTTCTTGTGTCGATAAATTTTCTGCGGTAAAAGATAAACAGGAAGCTTGTCTGCCACTGACCTTAGTGTGGGTTTGTGTTGCATACTTTGGCTCCCCATAGACAGTATTTTTCACAGAAGGTTTCCCATGTTTATTTGACCATGTAACCCTGTGAACTTGGAGAATAACAGTATTCTTCCACTGCAATCGCTTGAAACACCATGTGACAGGCAGAGTAATGTTCCCTCCAAAAATGCCTGTGTTTTGAACTCTCTGGAATTTGTGGAAATGTAACTCTACATGGTAGATGGACCGAATTTAGGTTAAGGAGCTGTGGTGGGGAAACTTCCTGGATTATCTGAGCAGGTTACATTGTATCTTAATAGCAGAAACCTTTCCCAGCTTTGGTCAAACCCAGAGATGTGAAGATGGAAGAAGAGAAACTTGCCATTTCTGCTTCTGAGGGTGCAGGAAGTGGGCCATGAGGTAAGATGTAGGGCTTCCTCCATGAGCTGTAAAGGCAAGGAAATAGAGTTTCTCCTACAGCCTCCAGAAATGACTCAGTTTTTTTGCTGACAGCTGGATTTTTAGCTCAGGGAGTCTCATGTTGGAGTTTGGATCTGCAGAACTGTGAGTTAAGGTAATCAATTCATGTTATTTCCAGCCTCTTGGCTTTCAGTACTTTGGGAAATATTAGTTTAATTCTAACTTACTTTAGGAGTTTGAAAAATGAAGCCTACCAATATTAAAGATGTTTAATATGCTCAAAAAATGAACTTGTGAGGAGTAAAATGAAGTCATAGTTGATTTGTAGGTACGAAATAATTGGGATATTTGAAAATAATTTTTATGATTCTCAAGCATCAGGTTTTTTTTTTTTTCTTTTTCAGTTTTAGAGATTGAACCTAGATACCTGTGCATGTTATTCAAGGGCTCTGAGACATCCCGGTCCAAAGTGTTAATTTGCCTTCACCTCTAGACAGGATATGTAAAATTTTCAGTTAATTGAAAGTTCATAACTTCTTAGTTTTTAAAAATCTTTATAATTTAACAATAATTATGAGTGTTAATAAATACAAAATGAAGTCTTGTTTTCGTATACAGCCTTCATGACCAGCACTCTCATTACTCCTTTTCTCTTTAGATGTTTTGTATCATGGCTTAATTATATATATCTCATGTTTTGTTTAACTTTAGACATGTGATGGAATTACTGATATTGCTGTAATGATTACTCGAGCAATTTGAGTGAATGAATATGTTGAGTTATAGAGCATATGTAAAATTTTTATTAACTATAGTTTTTATTTCAAAATATTTGCAAATTTAATTTCATCAAAATAAGTTGTATGCAACATATATAGTTTTGTTTCAAAAATCAATTTGCTATTAAAATGAAAATAATTAAAAAATAATGAATCAGAAACTCAGTGTGAAGATGGAGCTGATGAGTTACCCACACAGAAGACAGACTTTGTGGCCCAATAGTTACCACTTAACGGTTAGGCCTAATGGCCCAAACTGTTGGTGAGCACAAAGCCAAGAGTACAGCCTGCAGTAGAGTGACTGAGTACTCACAGCAAGGGAGGTGAGCATTGAAGTTGATTTGCAAAGAAGAGTTCTGTTTGAACCAAGGAAAGAGGTTTCATTGAGGAAATTTATACATCTCTTACTTGTGTAGGGTGGCTCATCTTCACACATGGAGATGGGCACATTCCTGAGCATGCTTAAAGTGTTGTAAGCACGTGTTCAGAAAGAAACATGGAAGACATGAGTGCTTCTGAGAGAGAAATTAGTATTATACTGAGCAAACTTTAAGTTGCCTAAAAGATTAATCAGAGTAAATTGATGACCTTGCAAATTTCTCCAAAGAGTCTTAGTTGAAATCAAAGAAAAATCATTTCAAAGATATGAGAACGGTCTTTAAAGGGGCAGCACCTTTCTTCCCATTATAAAAGTGTCTACCTACAGATGCCTGCCTCCCTTCCTGGCTAAATGTCTAAAAGATTTTATTGAACCACTACAAAGGGCAAATAAACTAGGCTTCTGTCTTAACAGTTACTAATTACAATGAAGATCTATATAGTGTTAAAGATAAAATGCCTAACTCTAAGTGAAATAAAACTTATTAAACTCCCACAGAATTAATTTAAAATTCATATACATATGAATTTGATTAATAGCAGTGAATTTCTTTCAACAGGTACCATGTCTAACATAATGGTTTCATTTTCATTCCCCACATTAAGCGTGTTTCACAAGAGTCTCACAATCCATACAAACTAGAATTGAGTGGAAGTTTGGACTGTTTGGTGTCCAGCCAAAGTGTGCTATTCAGCTTCAGCTGTGTATCTCAAAGTTTGGAGAATAGAATGAGCGAGTATTCATTTCAAAATCAAGTGCAGACATTCATTTTAAAAAGACAAACATACAAGCTGAAATGTAGAATAGACTTCATATTGTGAAATCACATCGTGATGTAAGACATTCTGGACTCTTTTCTTACTGAATAGCCGAGCAGGAGAAAATGGGGGCAGGTGAAGGGAGGATAGGCTGAGTGGGGCTGGCACTTTTAGGCTCTAGAATTCAAGGCTGATTATTTTATAGTTAGGTCTTATTTGCAGGGAAGCAGTAAAAGCCACATGCTGCAGTCGGAAAAAGCACAGTTAAAGACTGTGGAGCCAACCACAAGACAGGGCTGAAGCTGGAGATACCGAACAGCTACCCTGAGTGGAAGGGCTCTTGCTTTTAGGCAGTCATGCAGAAGAACTCTTTCTCTATAACCGCATGGCCCTGTTAAATTTTCGGGAGGGTTGACAGCTGACTCCTTTTCAATTCTGATATTTCCCCTCTTGTCTCTGAATACAGTTTCTTCTTCTCTGAAGGACTTGCTGATTAACCATTTGTGATTGGGCCTCCTGGTACCAGGAAAACTTTCCATTTGGTTGCTCAAGTCAGGTCTAGTATTAGAGGAGAAGTGATAGACAGTTTGAGTCATTGCTCAAAACCCTTATAGTCATATTTCAGCAACACAGAGCTTTAGAGAGTGGTCCTCATGCCACTGGATAGGATTCAGGAAGTCCCCCCACAAAGCACATGCAGATTTCAACCCATTCTTTTCACAGAGTAGGCAGTAGGTTCACCAACTACTGTCACAGAAAAAAAATTTTTTTAGAACGTGTTAGTTTGAGGCATAGTGAAAATTTATTAGACAGAGTGAGACAGCAGGGGAGAACAGGAAAGACTCCAGCTAACGTGGCTGGAGTGAGTGTACTGTGCCCAGAAGCATAGAGAGACTTAGCCGAGTTAGCTGAGGTGGGCCAATGTCAGGGTGATTACCACCTCAGGTCAGCTTCCATATTCTAGAAACATCTGCAAGGCTTGAGGGGCCAGTTCCATATTCACCAGCGGAATCTCCTCTCGTTCAGGAGGGGCTGACTGAGTTCTCATCCTGGGTAATTACTCTACTTTGGATAGAGGTGGATTTCATCACAGGGTAGTCTGAAAGGCTCTGCTTTTCCTGAGATTCGAGATTAATACAGGTCAGAAGACTTTTCAGCATTGATGGGGGAGTGTGGCTGCCTGGAACTGGACTTGGTAAAAACTTGCAATTGAGAATCTCTGAACATGACTTCAGTTACTCTTATCTTGATGTTCTCAGTCTTGAAGCAAGACAAGAGAGACTAGGAATATTTGGGGCTGATGAACACTGCAGCAATACACCATGAGTGATTAGTGTGCCTGGTGCAGGGCCGAGTAGGGGTCTGGCAGTAAGGGAGACAAAACAATCGAATTTCCTTGTCTCCTTTCACCTATCCTTAGTCCTTCTCTCCTCCCTTACTTGTACTAAATTTACCTGGAATACATTGTCTAGGTTACTCTCTTTTATTCCATAGGCAATAGTCAGTATCGTAGTTACAGCATTTACAAAGAAAATGCAGAACAAGCAAGAGCAACGCAAATCCAGTGTGTAGAGTAGATTTGTACTGAAAAAGTTAGTACCCAAGGTAATCGAAGAAAATAAATTTTCTGCGAAACATTTAGTTCTACCAGAAAAGTGCATTTAAGCATATTCTTAGAGCCCTTTATGTGCAAACCAATATGATTTATTATTTAGCACATAGTTAAACCTACCAGATACCAAGAATTGCAACTTAATTAGGCTGTCCCTGACTTTTTCTACTTTTCTTTCTCCTCCTCCCCTTGCTCCTCCTTTTCCTTCTCTTCCACCACTCTCTCTTCTCCAATTTAGCAACAGCATCTCTATAATTTCTTAGATATACATGAAGAACTTCAAGAATTTTGAATGCCTATTAACTAAGAACATTTGGGGGATTTCATCTGAAATATACTTTCTACAATGACTTAATCTTTAGGTGTACAGTATAACTGAGAAAAATCTCTTTAATAAAGCCAGTCTTTGACATAACTTTCATTAAATTCTTTAATTCTAAATATGTTTTGAGAGGATGAATAAAATAAGTTTGACCCTTACTATATAAACACGAATGGTTAGCAGGTTCCTAAAAGCAATGCACAAGATACCATTAATGCAGAATTTTACTACTCAGCAAAATGATTTAATTATTTTTATACCATGGTAACATAACAATTATATTGGCTAGGTTATACCAATTAGACTTTTATTTTTATTTTATTTGTCATTGAGTTTATTGGTACATTTTAGATATGCAGTACAGTTACATTCATCATCACAATTAGACTTTTGAAATAAGACATCTCATGTGTAATTGTAAAGTAATAGAAGTTCCATTAACCAGAGTTATAAATGAAATTTTATTTAAAATACTTCAAAAAGATGCCTAAGTAAACTTCACTTAAGATTTAACTTTTCTAAGCAACTGAAACCTAACAAAAGATAGTAGAAAACACAAATTATTTTGATAAAGTAATACCTTTGTTCTTTGTAACAGTTCTTTTGTAAATTTTGCTGACAACAGATCAATATTTTTAAAAAGCTGTTTTTATAAACATAAAGCACAGGAGATTCTAGTTTTATCCATGAGCATTACATTTTAAATCCTTTTTCATCTAAAGTTATCTTTTCTTAGAATAGACTGTCTCTAATCAGAAATGTTTTACTCAAAAGATATACTACTAGTATATAACCAATCTACAACAAAACAAAATTCTTTAATCATAACGAAACTATCCCATCTCAAATACCAAAAACCACTTATAGGTTAACAGCACTTTTAAAAACCATGTTATTTCTCTAGCACTACTTTAGGCTGAAGACAAGATGAAAAAAACAAAACAAAAAACAATGCAAATTAGACTTTTTTGAGAGGGTCTTGCTATGTTACCCAGGCTGACTTCAAACTTGGAATCCTCCTGCCTCAGCCTCTGAGTTCTGGCATTATAGATATGTGCTATCATACCCAGTTTTAAAATTAAACTTCTTGAGCTAAAGCATTTTTAAAAATTAACTTTATTGATACATTTAAGGTATACAATATAATGTCATTCATCACTGGAAATTTGCACCTTTACATAATCCATCTTGGTTCTTATTTTTCCCCATTCCTTTGCCCTCCTTTCAACCCTTCCCCTCTCCCTATCTACAAAGACTTTGCTTCCATTTTAAAATTTTGTCATATTAATTATTTCATTCCCTTCTTTCCTTCCCCCTACCCCTCTCATTTCCCTTTCTCTTTGTCCCTTTTCTTCCTATTTCACATTATCTATTATACCTTTTAGTCCTTATTTACACTTTCAGTAAATTATAAGCTTTTAGAAGTCAGCCTATGCCTATTCTTATTTTTTTCAGCTTTAATTGAGTTCATTGGTACATTTTAGGGATACGGTTACATTCATCACTGGGATCTTGTACCTCTACATGACAGGTCTTGGTTCTCATTTTTTCCCCTTGTCCCTGCCCTCCCTTCACCCCCTTCTCCCCTCCCCATCTACAAACACTTTGTTTCCATCTTTTCATTTTCTCACATTTTTTCTTTTGCTATGCCTATTCTTAATATGTGGTCTCATTAAATTTCCATGTACTTGTTGACCAACTCATGTGTGTCTGAAACAAACTATTAATGCCATGTTTAGATGCAAGCACTACACATTTATCCAGGAAAAAAATGTTTATACTTGGGGTGCAAAAAGCCCAAGATTTTTATTTCTGAATGGTTTTCTTGAAAAAAATTGATTTTAAGACTTACATTTTAACTATCTAACTTAAGCAAGGATTAGAAAGGGCCTGTTACAGAGAAGCACACAAGCCTTCTCACTTGGCATAAGACCACTGGCTTCATATCATAAAACCAAACACACCCACTAAGGCCAGGTAAGCTGCAGTTATTGTCTGTCTTTGGAATAGCCTTTTGACAAAGCAAAAGATGTTTTCCCAAGACTGTTACTTAAATATTAAGTGATTTCCCCTTTCACAAAATTTTGACTTTAGGATATCTTGATAAAGAAATATGACCTTAAATAATTTAAAATTTATCATTTACATCTTATTTTCTGTAACTTATACCTAAGTTAGACCAATTTATAGTTTGATGAAAGTCTTCACTTCTAGTTATTTACTATCCCTCAAGAACAGTTACTCTCAAACTTATTAAAGATCTGCTATCTTTTGATAGTATATCATAGTGTTCAAATATATCTTTGAAACACATTGAATATGCACAAACGTCACTAAAGGTATCATAGGAGGTTTGGTGATGCAGGTGGTAAAAGCATTTACCAGGACCAGCATGAAGGAAGAGTCTGCTGGAGGTGTGAGTGCTCTGCCTGAGAGGACAGTGGGTGAGCTCCAGGGAGAACTGCGTCACCACTGGTGTGAGAGACTGCAACTATATATGGGTCTGAGAAAGTATAAGGGTCAGGGTGATTCTAATGCACATCCAGGGAAGACATCTTTCAGGTCAGCTTGTATTTTCTTTATCTCACAGGACATCTGTATTAGGTCAATAATTATACCTTAAAGAAGCCCATTTGTCATGGTCTATTACTCCGGTCCTCACAGAAGGCCCATAAGGTTTCAGAAGAGAACACCAGTAAGTAGCAGCTCTGAGAAACAGATACGCACCATTGAGCAGGTCCTTTATCAAAGAAATGTTGTCATTCACTCCTGCTCAGCCTGCCTGGCATGTGCCAGCTGAAATGAACTGGATGGGGCAAAAGCACTGCTCTTAAAAGTGCTGAGGTGACTTGTTCTCTGTTGGTGTTTAGCCTTCACACCAAACATATCATCTTTTATAAGCTTTGAGAAAAAAGAGTACTCACATTTATATTTACCAAATATTTTTAGTATTTTAACTTAATTACAAGCAACCTAGATGTTTTACTTCTATCACATATATTTACAGGTATTTATCTCATTCATACCCATCCAGTTCATTTTTAACAGTAACCTCAAGGTTAATTGAAACATCTGAGATATCAGGCAAGCAAAGTGAGTGTCTTCAATTATTTTTTTTTCTGGCAGGGTGCTTCAAAAATTTCTGTGTTTAAGACACAGAAACCAATAGGTATTGCATCTGACTGCTCTAATATATAATCCTGACTGTTACAACACAAGAAAAATGCATGTTAACAGTTCTAAAGACATCATTTTATGTCATCAATAAATTTATATTAACTTATCAGAGATTTACGTAAGTCAGGTAAACTGAAAGGCATTTGTGTTTATATTTTTAAATAAATGAATATTCCTTTATTTCTAAATTAAGTTTGTATCATGTGAAAAAAGTATATTTTAGATATAACATTCAATATGCATATGCACACAAGCATACATATGTATATCATTTACGAGATTTTAAAATATTAAACTGTTAATTTGATTTCCTTTTCATAGCTCTAAGCATTTCTTAATTCTAAACTTGCTTAGTTGAAACAAGGCAAGAAATTTCTATCACAAAGGCACAGAACATTTTCTATGCCCACCCACTCTGGGCTCAGGCCTTCGGGAGTTTTTCCTTCCTGTATTAATTTTTCATAGGTCTTACTTATTTTTAAAAAACCTTGGCTTGAGTTTTAAAACATTTCTTATTGCATCAAAACATAGACACAGATGGTCAGAAGTTTACACATTTATCCTTTGCTCTATTTCCCAAGAGTTCTTGTGTGGAAAAAAAAAAACCCGAAAAACAAAAAACAACAATTTGAGATCATCAGTTTCCTCCCCAAGGGAAACACTTAGCCAAACTATCTTTACCTAAATTTCTTCATTTGTATTGAATACCTACTAGTTAAGCTAAGTCAAATAGTGGAAAATGACAGGAGCAAAAGGTCAGTTGCTAGCAAATACAAGTTCTAACGAATGCTTAAAGTGACAAGAAAATATCCAGTTATACAACCAGATCAGAATGAGTCAAAGATGCCAGCCAAAAGAAAGGGAGGTCTCAGACCCAGAGAGAACCACCAACATTCATCCAGGGAGACTGCAAGGTTGAGGGGGCATAAAGGGCCTGCGCTTATACCTGGCACCAATTTGTGTGATACTTCAGGTGAAAGTGAATCATCTTTCAGATAGTAAAGTTTTTAAAAATTATATATAGAGAGCTTGGTTTTTCACTTGTCTCATGGTTTCAGAGAATTCATGGTTAGCTGACTACCAGGAGAAACACCAGGTTAGAGGTTGGCAGAGCAGACGTGTTTAGTGAATGGTGGCATGATAGGAGGGTAGTGGCAGAGAGGAAGAGGATAGTACTCAAAGCCATGCCTCTGATTTACCCAGCTACACTTGGAAGTGTGCTTTACAGTCCCTTTGTTACTTCCCTACCAATTCATTTCACACAATTATGCTTAACCATCACATCCCACTCTTGTCACCTTGACACTGAAACACACGCTCTTAAGCCACACTTGATCTCTGAGTAAACACAAATATGTCTTGGTAATTTTGCCCAACGTGTTACAACTGTCCCACCTACAACAGAGAACACAATAATCTCTTCCTCAAAGTCTCTACAGTTTCAACATTTTTCAAAAGGCCAGGACAGCACGTCTTCTGAGAATCAAGGAAAGCTTTTTATCATGTTCCCACTAACTTGAACCACAAGTGGTATATGTACACTACTGTTCCATCAGGCAGCTTGAATCACCCCATGGGGCTGTCCCATGCTGCTGATGAGATGGTCATGCATGTACCACTGGTGGTTCAAAGAAGCAGGAATGTAATATGTTCAAATACAGCCTGCTGGCAGTTAGACATACAAATTACTGCCCAGCTGTGAATGCATTAACTGTGAGCTTCTGCAAAAATAAAATAACAAGTTGCTTAGTTCCAAGGTACAGTGTCACAGGGCAAACATTCTCATTCCAACATAAGGGATTGAAGTAACAGAAAAAAATGGGTCAAAGAAAGAGCAAGAAGAACCCAAAGCTCAGACAAGAGAGGAAATTATAAAGATCAGAGCAGAAATCAATGCAAAGGAGAATGAGAGAATGATACAAAAAAATCAATGAATTGAAGAGTTGGTTTTTCAAAAGAATAAATAAAATCAGTAAGCCCCTCACCAACCTTATGAAAAAAAGGAAAGAAAAGTCTCAAATTCATGCAATTAGGAATGAAAACATTGAAGTCACAACAGATCCAGCAGAATTCCAAAGGATCATCAATACGTACTTTGAGAAACTGTACTTTAATAAAATGGAGAACACAGAAGTGGACAGATTTCTAGATACAAATAAATTACCAAAATTGAAGGAAGAAGATATAAAAATTCTAAAAACTTCAGGTACAATCAATGAAATTGAAAACATAATTAAAAATTCATGAACAAAGAAAAGACAAGGTCCTGATGACCTCACTGCTGAATTCTACAAGACTTTTAGAGAAGAACTATTGCTGTTGTTTAAACTTTTCAATGAAATTAAAAGGGAAATAATATTTCCAAATTCATTCCTGGAAGCAAGTGTTACTTTGATTCCAAAACCAGGAAAAGAGCCAACTAAAAAGGAGAACTTCAGGCCAATCTTCCTAATGAACATAGATGCAAAAATCCTCAATAAGCCAGGCGTGGTGGCTTACACCTGTAATCCCAGCACTAGGGAGGCTGAGGCAGGAGGATCGCTGTGAGTTCGAGACCAGCTTGGACTACATAGTGAGTTCCAGATCAGTCTCAACTACATAGTGAGACCCTGTCTCAAAAAACAAAACAAAACAAAACAAAAAAATCCTCAATAAGATACTGCCAAACAGAATACAGAGACTCATCCAGAAGATCAACACAGGGATTTAGCTTAGTGGTGCTGCTGCTTGCCTTACAAGTACAAGGTCCTGTGTTTCATCCTCCATATATATGTGTGTGTGTGTGTGTGTGTGTGTGTGTGTGTGTGTGTATACACATACCCTGAGAAAGTCAGATTTATCCCAGGGATGCAAGGATGCTTTAACGAATGTATTGCAGATATTAACCAAGTCAAGGACAAAAACCATATGATCATCTTAATAGATTCAGAGAAAGCATTCAGCAAAATTCAACACCCATTCATGATGATAAAACCCTGTAGAAAATTGAAATAGATGGTCTTTATCTCAACTTGACAAAGCTATCTATGAAAAATCAACAGCCAACATCATACTAAATGGTCAAAAGCTAAAACCCTTCACATTAAAATCAGGAACAAGACAAAGTTGTCCACTGCCACCATGCCTGTTTAATATAGTTTTGGAAATCTTAACCACAGCAATTAGACAAGCGAAAGAAATAAAAGCAATAAAGATAGGAAAGAAAGAAGTTAAAGTGTCACTATTTGCTGATGATATGATACTCTACATAGAAGACACTAGAAAACTCTGCCAAAAGATTTCTAGATTTAGTTGATAGATTCAGTAAAGTTGCTGGATACATGGTCAACATTAAAAATCAGTAGCCTTCTTGTACACAAATAATAGACTCACTGAGAGTGAAATTAGGGCAACAATCCCTTACACAATAGCATCCAAAAAACTAAAATATCTAGTAATTAATCTAACAAAGGACACAAAAGCCTCTACACTGAGAGCTACAACACTCTGAAAAAAGAGACTGAAGAGGATATAAGAAAATGCAGAGACATCCCTTGTTTCTGGGTGGGAAGACTCAATATAGTGAAAATGGCCATACTTCCAAAACTGCTATACAGATTCCGCACAATCCTTACTGAAATCCCAACAGTACATTTCACAGAACTAGAGAAAATAATGCAAAAGCTTATTTGGAATCATAAAAGACCTAGAACAGCAAAAGCAATTCTAGGCAACAGTGACATAGCAGAAGCTATCACAATCCCCAACTTGAAACCATACTACAAAGCCACTGTGATAAAAACAGCATGATACTGGCAAAGAAACAGACCTGAGGATGAATGGGATAGATTAGATGATGCAGAGACAACTCCAGACATATTCAACTACCTCATCTTTAACAGAAGAGCCAACCATGCTCACTGGAGTAAAGATACCTCTTTAATAAATGGTGTTGGAAAAATGATTTCAACTTGTCAAAGATTAAAACTAGACTTGTATCTTTCACCATGCCCTGAACTAAAATCCAAGTGGATTAAAGATCTAAATATTAAAATAGAAACACTAAATTTTTTGGAAGTTAGGTAGATATTGGCATAAGAAAAGAGTTTATGAGCAAATCCTCAGTAACCCGGGAAGTAGTACAAAGAACCAACAATTGGGATCTCATCTTTTTTAAAAAACTTCTGCACTGCAAAAGAAATCACCAGCAGAGCTAAATGACAGCCAACAATGTGGGAAAATATTTTTACCAGCTGTTTCTCAGACAAAGGTCTACTATCTAGAATACATAAAAAACTCAAATGTAAAGACCCAATTCAAAAATGGGCATATGAAATGAACAGACATTTCTCAGACAAACAAGTAAAAGCAGCAAATAAACATGAAAAAATGTTCAACATCACTGGTCATTCAAGAGATTAAGATGAAAACAACACTGAGATTCCACCTTACCCCACAAAGAATGGCTGCTATCAAGAAATCAATCAATAACAAATGTTGGCAGGGTTGTAGGGAGGTAAGAACCCTTCTTCATTTTAGATGTGAATGCAGACTGATGCAACCACTGTGGAAATAAATATGAAGAAACTTCAAACAACAAGGATTGGAAGTCCCATTTGACTCAGCTATTCCTCTGCTGGGTATCTTCCCCAAAGAATTAAAAGAATCCTACCATAGTGACATATGCTCACGTGTGTTTAAACTGGCACAGTTCTTAATAGCTAAAATTTGGAGACAGACTAACTGCCTATCAACTGGAGACTGGATAGAGAAGATTTTATTTTTAAGAAAATGGAGTATTAGCCATAAAAAAATGAGAAACTAGAGGCATTCATAGCTAAGTGGATGCTCATTGAGGCCATACTCTTATGTGAAATTAATAAGACACATGTGTAAATACTGAATAGTTTTTCTGGTGTGAAAAACTTAAAGTGTAAATAAGGATCAAAATGTATACTTGATATTGTATAATAGGAGGAAACGGTCTAAGACTAGAGGAAGTGGGAGTTGTAGGGGAAAGATAAAAAGGGAAAAGAAAAAAATATGTGAAAGGGAAAAACATGGAAACAATGTCTTTGTAAAAAGGGAAGGGTGGAAGGGGTGAAGGTAGGGCAGGGTAATGGGGAAAAAATAAGAACCAAGATGAGTCATGTAAAGGTACAAGATCCCAATGATAAATGTATACCTAAAATGTACTAATAAATTTAATAATTAAAAAAAGCAACAGCAAAAACTAGTATAGTAAACATTTATATCTGCAGCAGTGTGTCTGGCATCTGGGGCACATGGTAGTACATACATTGTATACAAACACCACATTTTCCTTACCCATATATCTTTTGATGGACATATGCATTGTTTCCATGATCTAACTATTCCAAACTGTGTGGCTCTACACATAGGTATGTATTTATCTCTGTAATATGTTGATTTTTAACTCTTTTGGGAAGATTTCTAGGAGGGGAATAGCTAGGTAAAATGGAATTTTGTATTTCTGAAGAATCTCCACACTGATTTCCAGAGTGGTTGTACAAGTGCATTCCCACCAACCATGTAGAAGTGTTCCCTTTTCTCCGCATCCTCGGTAGCATTTGTCATTATTATATATTTTGATGATACCCATTAGTTTTGATTTTAGATGGTATTTCAGTATAGTTTTAATTCACATTTCTCTAAAGTTCAGTGATGGTGAATATTTTTCATGTACTTATTGGCCATTTGAACTTCTTGAGAAGTATCTATTCATTTTGGTTACCTTGGTTTTGATTGGATCTTTTATTTTGGGGAGTCTAATTATTTTTATTTCTTTAATATTCTAGATGTTATTCCTGTCTGAGGACTAGCTGGCAAATTGTTTTTCCCAATCTGTACATGTTTATTAACTCTGTGGGTTGTTTCCTTTGTTGTGCAGAAGCTCTTTAATTTGACATGCTATCATTTGCTGATTCTTGATATTAATTATTATGCCACTGGGGTTCTGTTCAGAAAGTCCCTGCCTATGCTTATGTCTTCAGGATCTGTGCCCATTTTATATTCCAGCAGATTAAGTGTCTGTCTTAACATTTCAATCTTTGATCCATTTAGTTTAGTTTAGTGCATGGTAAGATATATGGGACTCATCTCAATCTTTTGCGTGTGACTATCCAATTTCCCAGAAAAATGTATAGAGGAGGCTATCTTTCCTCCACGGTGTATATATTTGGCCTCCTTGTAAAAGATCAAATAGCTGTATGTGCTTGGGCTTATTTCTACTTCTTTTATTCCATTAATCTGAATGTCCGTTTTTATGCCACTGCCATGCTGTTTTAGTCACCACAGCTTTATAGTATAAATTCATCTCTGGGATTGTGATGCAACCTGCTTTGCTTTTGCTACCTAGGATTATTTTTGTTATTCTAAGTCTCTTCTAGTTCCATTTGATTAGGTATTTTATATTATATTGACTGGAATTGTATTAAATCTGTACATCAGTTCTCAAGTTGTACCCATTTTGATTATATTGGTTCTGCCTATCCAGGAGCAGTGGATATCTTTCTGTTCTCTAATACCTTCCTAAATTTTCTTTCTCAGAGTAATGTAATTTTCATTGTAGATATCTTTCACTTCCTTGGTTAGGTTCATTCCTAAGTATTTAATTTTTAAAATGCTGTTGTGTATGGTATTAGTTTCCAAATTGCCTTTTCAGTGAGTTCATTATTAGCATATAGTACTGCTATTGATTTTTGTGTGTTTATTTTGTATCCTACTACTTTGTTGATTTTGGTTAATTCTAATAATATTTTGATGGAGTATTTTTGGGTCCTTCTATACCTATTATCTTCAGGGTTTTTTTTAAGTCATAAATAGATATTGGATATTGCTAAAGGTTTTTTCTGTGTCTTTCGAGATGATCATGTGATTTTTGTCCTTGCTTCTGTTGATATGTTATATTTATCAATTTCCAATCTGCTTGTGTTGAACCATCCTTGCATCCCTGGAATGAAGCCTGTTTGGGCATGGTATGATATATCTATCTATCTATCTATCTAGATAGATAGATAGATAGATAGATATATTTTTTACTGCCTTTATTTGCAAAATGGCCTGATAAAACATCCCCACCCACACTTACAGTTTTCTTCTACAACACATGTTACACATTGATTTTAGCAATTTAATAGTGCCATTCATGTGTGATTTAAGATTAAGATTTCATTGCAGTGACTGCTGTGATTCATAATCATTTACACCCACAGATGGCAAGGATGTAAATGAATAAGTTCATCAGAAAGCCAGCTCTAGAAGCTATTCATTTCCATCAGGAGAGACACTAGCTGTAGTTGAAGCTTCACAGCTATATCAGAAAGTAGGTCTCCCACTGATTATTCTAGCAGGAAGTAAATATGGTTCAGGAAATTCAAGACAGTGGGCTGCCGAAGGACCCCATTTACTGGGTGTAGAAGCTGTTTTGGCTGAAAGTTAAGAAAAATACAAAAAAGATCATTTGATTGGAATTGGCATAGCTCCACTTCAGCTCTTCCTGGGAGAGAGAACGGATGTCCTGGGACTCTCTGGAAGAAAGATATTTTCTTTAACATTTCCCAAAGAAATGTCTCCTGGAATTACCTTAACTATAAAGACAAGTACTGGAAAAGTATTCAGTGTGATTGCTTCCTTTGAAAATAACATGGAAATAACACTGTAAAACACGGAGGATTATTAAACTTTGTGGCACAGAAATTCTCCTAGTATCTGCTGGCCATGAATCTTCAGAAACTCTAACTACAAAACTTACTGTGTTGGACTGGGAATCTTAGCATGGAACTGCAGTGGTCTCAGTATGCTCACCTCTGTCAGCCATACTGCATAATTTTTTTAAATGATTTGTCACATTATTTGCCAATATCTTCTTAAGGATTTTTGCATCTCTATTCAGTAAAGAGGTTGACCTGTAATTCTCCTTTTTGTTCAGGCCCTTTTCTGTTTTAGGTATCAAGATAATATTTTATCCAACCATCCGAGAATGATTTTGCAAGTACTCCTTCCATCTCATTTTCATTAAAAAGTGTGAGGAATATTGGTGTTATAACTTCCCTGAAGTTCTTCAAGAACTTGGCTGTGAATCCATCAGTTCCTGGAGTTTTCTTGGTTGCCCTTTTTATTACTATGTTAATTTCACTGCATTTATTGGATTAATCAAAAATTGCAAGTCTTTTTGGCTTGGTTTTGGTAATTCTTGTGTATCTAGTAATCTGTCCTGTTGTTTTTGTCCATAAGCCTGCTCGCAAAACAAAGGTTCTGGGACTTGGTAAGGGAGGGCAAGGGACGGAATCACCAAGCAGACTCTGGGAGGTTTCTGGAACACTTCCACTTTTCTTAAGTTCAGCCAGCAATTTATAAAGTTTTGAGAGGGAGTGGCAAAGGAGGAGTAATATATTTGGCTTAACAGGATTGGTTATTGAAGTGTCCTTGGATGAGGCGATGGAGGCATCCAACTATAGGGGACGGGTGAGGGCACAGCTGGACACAGACAAGGCTAAACACATGAGCTAGGCCTCTACTAGTGTGCTAGGAGACATACAAGTGGTGCACTTGTCCCAGCCAGACTTGTACCTCACCTACATGTCCTCCTCTGTTTTTTGCCTCCATTGCCTCGGCCAAGAGCACCACATTTTTATGACTTTATTTATATCTTTAGGCAAACTGCCTATTAAACTTAATGATCAGGAATAATAAAAGAACACCAAATATAGGTAAAACATATGGGGATCCAAGAATTAACCTCTTTGCTCAAGAACTTAGACTTTTCCATCCAGTAAGGATACCAGTCCAGACTGTGTCCCAAATATTGAGAGTAACAACATCTAGAGCTTGAGTATCATTAAGCTGTACAATAGTTTGGGTTAAGTTTTGTAAATGGTAGCGAAATGTGGGGTCCCAGGTTTTCCACATATAATTTCACAGATTTTTATATTGATCACAATTATGACAGAGGTAGGGTGTTACACAGACATGAGAAAAATTAGCATGAGAGCGGCTCAAAATTTTTGTTTCAAGTAATTGTATCAATTCCCACATGAGATCCATTTGAGACTGGAGATTTAACGTACTGGCTCAAACATCTTGAAAGAGCAGGGCAATTTCTCCAAGGGCTTGTGTGGTATTTTGAGCTAGTTGATTCACTGCAGTGGCTGTTGTCACTTGGTTATGTAGAGTGATGAAAGCAGTAGCTGTAGCGGAAACAGCTGCTGCTATGGGGATGATGATAGCTACAGTGGCAGAGATTCCTAGATCACACTTACTGTGGGGGTGAAGCATAAGGTTAAAAAGCAGATCTGAGTATCGCCAATCTTGGGCGAGGTTAATGGGAACCCAGATGGCCGGGGGTGTTCTAGCAACATATAAGGACCAGATGGAAGAATGGTTAAATAGGGAGGGGTTTATACAGGGGGTAACCAGGGCCGAGGAACTAACCTGTATGGAAGAATCATGGACAAACACAAATATAAAGGGAGGTGGTAGGCAAGCACTGTAAGGTAAAACTGTATAGTTAGATTTGTAAGAAACAATATGAATCACCACAGACCTGAGAGGTACTTCTAACCTGAGCAGGGAAAACGTTAGCACTGAGAGCAAGTGGAATAGGGGTAATATCAGTTGGCCTGAATCCAAGAAACCTAGAAGAGACAGTGGCACCGTTAATACAGAATGGATGAGATGTCTGAGGGGGTGTGGGAGCTGATGATGTGATGAGGCTCTTTGAAAGTTTATAAGCAGTGTGGGTCTCATTATTACATTGCTAAACTCTTTCTAAAGTAAGGACTGGGGATGAACATCCCCCAACCAACAACAGAGATGTTAGCAAGGGAGAGATGGAGGGGAATTGGGGAGTGGCACACATTGAAGGGGATAGCATCAGGGTGTGGCACAAAACTTTGTCCCTTCCACAGATGGGCACCTGAGGAGGAGAAACAGGGTTGGGGACAGGATCCATGAGTGAGAGAGCATCAAACATGGTAAGAGCCAAATGGCCATTGGTCAAATCATTTTGTCATAGAGGCAGGAAGTGGAATCAGGGGAATTGATCAAACAAAGAGAAGATGGGGAGACAGAAATATTCCAAAGAGTAGAAACTATTGAATGGTGTGAAATTGATCCCTCTACAACTGTTGGATATAAATGGGAATCATTGCCAAAAGGTCTTGGCAAGGTAGAATCCCAATGTATGGTGACAAGAATGGGAGGGGTAGGGATTAAGGCCCATATTTGTGTGATGGGCAAAGAGGTGGCTTGTTTGGAATTGGCCATCAGTGCCGCACAAAGGAGTACAACCATTATCGGTCCTGAAATGGGTCATGGAGTGCCTGGATACTTAAAGCAATTAGTATATTATATATAATATTATATAT
>NW_022900944.1:6952341-6955201 GCF_012274545.1 Fukomys damarensis | reverse complement strand
ATATTATATGGAAAAATTGGTTTTAATTCTATAATATAAAAGATCCCTCTTAGAATTAGAATCAAAAGGAATGAAAGTTCTTTATGACTGCAAATGTAAACCTTCTGTAACAAACTTGAAAACAACAAGCAAACATACATAAATCATTTCCACACATCTTCTCTACATACTTAGGCCTTCTGGTTTTGCACATCTTTCTTAACCTCTTTTCAACAAGACAAACATACAAAAACCTTTCATATCAAAAGTATAACTCTTACTTATAGCTTTCCTAATATTTTTCTCTGTCTCGCTTACTATTAACCTTTTGTAACAAACTTCAGGTGTTAAAATCTTAAAGTGTCCTTTTTTCTGTTCTCAGATTGTTACATCTTAAAATTTGACTGGCTGCCAATAGAACAGTTTTAACCTTGAGTTTTTATCAACAAAGTACAGCAAAGAGCAAATTAACCCTATAATCACAATTCAAGAATTTGCAATGCACAAGAAGTATTTTAAGCACACCAATTAAACTTAATTCAAATTAAAGCAAAGATACATTTATCAAATAGTTAAAATTTCTAACTTGATTTTCCTTGTAAAATCTCTTGATGTTTAGTAGAAAGTAGTTTGCAGTTTCTCTGGCTTTGTTTTAGACTCCAGACCTTTGCAGGCAGCATGAGGCTGATAACACAGTGCTGGCCTTGGGGCTCTTAAGGCCTGTGGTGTTTTCTTTTTTTCTATTTTGCTGTACGTTTTTGCAGAGCTTTTTTTTTTTTTTTTTTACCTGTTTTCAATCCATCGAAGACTTATTTTCTCATTTTAGTTCTTTCGAATCTGAGTTCAAGCCTTATTTCATTTTCTCTGAGTCCAACCATGCTTTCCCATCTGCACCCTCCAGTGGAGTAAAGCTAAACAATTATGTTTTTGGCCCCACCTCCTCCACACCTTTGATCTTAGCAAGTCAAGTGGAGGGGAAGGCAGCTCAACCTCCTCCAAAGGGGAGGATTTAAGGATAGTCTCCCAAAAAGTAATAAGATGCTCTTTGGAAACTTTCATCCCTCTGGTCTTTAATAGTACCTTTTCCAAGGCAGCCTGTACCAGCCGTTCATGAGTTAAGAAATTACCCATAAGGGATCCTTACCCGAGACTTCAATATTTACCTAGTATATTCAAGGTCCCTGTTTGGGCACCAATTTGTTGTTTTTGTCCACAAGCCCACTCACAGAACAAAGTTTCAGGAACTTGGATAGGGAGGGCAAGGCTCGGAATCACCAAGAAGACTCTGGGAGGTTTCTGGAATGCTTCCACTTTTAATAAGTTCAGCCAGCTATTTATAAAGTTTTGAAAGAAGGAGTGGCAAAGGAGGAGTAATATATTTGGCTTAACAGGATTGGTTATTGAAGTGTCCTTGGATGAGGCGATGGAGGCATCCAACTAGGGGGGACGGGCAAGGCCACAGCTGGACATAGACAAGGCTCAATGCAAGAGCTAGGCATCTACTAGTGTGCTAAGAGACATACGAGCGGTGCGCTTGTCCCAGCCAGACTTGTACCTCACCTACATGTCCCTTTCTTTAAAGTTCTCCAGTTTTTTTTAGCACATATGTTTATAAAGTAGTTGCTAATAATTTTCTGGATTTTGGTGGTGTCCTTTGTGTTTCACATTTTTCATTTCTAATTGGATTGATTCATGTCTTTCTTTTTTTCTGATAAGATTGGCTAAGAGTTTGTCTGTTTTCTTTATTCCTTCAAAGAACCAGCTCTTCAATTCATCAATTCTTTGTACTGTTTTGTAAGTCTCCATTTCATTGGAATTTTCTCTGACCTTTATAATTTCTTTCCATTATACAATCTCTGTATTTGGACTGTCCTTTCTTTTGTAGGACCTTGCATCATTAGATATTTATTTTGGTTCAATCCATTTTTCTTATGTGGACATCAACAGCTATAACATCCCCTTATAAAGTTGCCTTCATGTGTCCCATAAGTTTTAGTATGTTGTTTGCATTACCATTCAAATCTAGGACCTCTCTCATTTCTTCTTTAAGTTCCTCTGTGACCCATTGATTATTCCAGAATGTTTTTCAAATTTCCATACATTTAGCATAGTCTCTGTAATTTCTTTTGATCTTAATTTCTAGTTTCAGTACACTGTGACCAGATAAAACACTTGGTAAAATTTTGATTCTTTCACATTTACTTCGGTGCTTTATCAGCTAATTTGTGATCTGCTTCAGAGAAAGTATCATGTGTTGCCAAAAAGATTTGTATTTTGGTTTTGGGTGGAACACTGTGTATATCTATTAAGTCTAGTCATTCAAAGATTTGGTTCAATTCTCATATTTCTTTGTTCATTTTTTGATAGACAGTTCATGTGTCTATTTTTTTATAGTGATTCATTGAAGTCATCCATTGTAATTATGTTGATATTTGTCTGATCTTTGTCCACTTTGTCTGAAGTTAGGATAGCCACTCCTGCTGCTTTCTATTGCATGGAATATTGTTTTTTATTCATTTATTTTTAGTCTATTAGGTTTTTTTGGTGTGTGTTAAATGTATTTTCTGTATATAGCATATTGTTAGATTTTGTATGTTGATGCATCCTGCTGATCTGAATCTTTTGATGGGCAAATTGAGTCCATTTACACTGATGGTAATAATTGACACATATGCAGTTATTCCAATTATTGTATTATTTTCCTGTTGCTATTTTGGTTGCTTTCCCTTCTATTTAGTTGCTAGTCCTACTTACTACATTCATTTTATTGGGCATTTTGACAATGGGAGTTTCACTGTCTCCATCTAGGTTATCTGTGAAAATTGTTTGGAGTGTTGGTTTGATGGTCATGGATTCCTTTAAGCCTTTTTTTTTTTTTTTT
>NW_022900944.1:6913916-6952329 GCF_012274545.1 Fukomys damarensis | reverse complement strand
TTTTTTTTTTTTTTTTGGACAACTCACTATGTAGTTGAGACTGACTTGGAACTCTCTCTATAGCCCAGGCTGTTCTCGAACTCACAGCAATCCTCAAACCTCAGCCTCCTGAGTGCTGGGATTATAGGCGTGCACCAACTCTCCTGGCTCCTTTTAGGCATTCTTTTACACAGAAATATCTTATTTCTCTATCTGGTATTTGCAACTTCTTTAACCCAGCACCTGGTTCTGCAGGAGTTTAGCACAGTATTGATTATGGCTCCCAGGCAATCCAGATATTGGGTACAGAAAAAAACACTGACAGGAATGACTATGTCACCTTGGCTATAGCAGTTAAGTCAGTGACCATAATGGCATCAAAGAGCGACAGGATATTGACAAACCCTAAAAGCCTACTGACTACCCTTAAGCAGAGCACAGAAGTCTATTATTTTGGTAAAGACACTTAGGCTAGCTATATGCTGGCTGTGGTAATTCAGACTACTGTGCTCTGTTGGATGGCTGCATAGCACTGGACTGATTGCTGTCTCCTGCAGGTCTGTCTCCACTAAACATACAGCCAAAGCTGTCTTTCCACCAGAGTATACAACCCTATGTTCTCCTGGCCTGAGCCCAGCCACCCAGCAGATCTCACAAGATCTCTGCTCAGCTCTCACCTCTCCCTGCTTGTTTCCCATGGTTTTCTCTCACTTTGGTAGGGTAACACTTCAGTCCTAGAGCAAAGCTCTCCCTGAGTTCTGGTCTCATCCTCGATCGAATCAGTGTTTTGGTTGTCACTTCTGAATCCCTGTGCCAGGGACATGCAGTGCGGGTGTTGGCAGCAGGGGCAGGGCAAGGCTTTTCATCTCTTCTCTAGGTCAGATGAATCTTGGGTGTCTGCAGCATTGGTGAGTTCCAGGCTCTTTCTTCTCTCCTCTTCTTCAGGCCCATGAGGTGGCAGTGTCTGCATGGGGGTGGGGCCTCGCTCTTTCCCCTCAGGCACAGGGGCAGACAGGGTCTCCTCACCCTCAGGGCACATAAGGCTTTGGTAACAGTGGAAGTGTTGGTAGGGCCTCTGTCCTCCTTCTCAGGGTGCTAGGGGCTCCTGTTTGTAGAGGGTATAGGGTGGGGGGCCTCCCCTTCCTGTCAGGAAAACAAGAGTCCAGTGCCTGAGCTGGGGCAGGATGGAGCCTCTCTCCTCACCTGCAGGGCCCAGGAGGCTCTGATGTCAGCAGCAGGGCTGGGAGTAGGTGACACTACATCTCTGTACTTCACTTTTTACCCTTAATGATGAGCCCTCCATATCAATTCACAGGTGTCATTCTTTTTGGGGATATATGAAATTTCAATATGTAGATCTAATGTAGTTTATTCAAACAATCTATTGTATGTGGATATTCCAATGTTTTGCAGTTACAAATATGAAATGAATAATCTTGTACAAACATATATTCTTATTGTTAGCTTACTATCTTCAGGAAAAATCCTAGATGTGTGAGTGCTGAGAAAAAGGGCTATTGTACCTATAATTTTATTTGATATTGCTAAATTTCTTTTTTGAGATTGCATTGATTTCTATTTTGAGCAGCAGTATATGAAAGTGTCTATTTTCCCTCATCCTCATCAACAGAACGTATTGCCTGTGTTTTGATTTTTTTCAATCAGATAATTGAGAAGTAGAATGGTTTCTTAATATAGCTTTATTTAAAGTTTTTTTTTGTGTGTGTGTGTGTGTGTATGCACTTGGTATAACTATCTATACTGAAATAAGTTCTTGTGTAGAGGTTTGAGGCAGTAAAAATATTAGGAATCCAACATGACAAAATATAGAGTTGGCTTAGTTTTATGAAATTTTGGGGAAGACATTTATCTTTTTTTATAACAACTAAAATGAACTAATTACGTTTTTAAAGTTTCTTTTGCTAGTGTTATGTTGTAGCTAAAATGGCCTCCAAAAGTCTCACATGTGGAGAGTTGGGGCTTTCAAAAGGTGTTTGAACCACAGGGCCACCGTACTCATCGGTGCATTAATCCATTGATGAATTCATAGCTGAATGTGCGTAGGGAGGCGGGTCCCGGTTGGAGATGATGAGTGACCAGACGTGTGCCTTATGGGTACATGTCTTGCTCTTGCTCTAACTCTTTCTCTCTCCCTATTTCTGGTGGTTTTCAAGTTACCATCTTTCCTCTGCCATGATGTTTCTGCTTTTAAGCCATCTGACCATAGACTGAAACTGTGAGGTGAGAAGTCTCTCTTCCTGTCGTAGATGTCAGGTATTTCGTCTCAGCAACTGAAAGCTGAACACTGTGCTTGGGCAGTTTCTTCCCCATCTCAGTGTTAAACACTCATGTTGTGGTCTTCTGTAAATACTGGTCTTAGACAGGGATTTCTGCTCTTTAATGTGCAGGAGTTTTTAAAGCCTGGGTTTTGGGCTACCAGAGGCTTTCTGGATTTACATTTTCTCTTTGTTTTGTTTCGCTTTTATTTTGGCCTGTGGCAATTTCTTTCTCCTCTTATAGGTGGATGAAAGGGAACTTTAGAGCTGTGGACATAAAAATACCCAAATGTGCCTTAATCCTGTGATAAACAGGGACATACTTTCCAAGATTTGTGTATCTCGGAGGGCTTCACTTCTCAAATACTCCTTTACACATCCAAAGGCACCTAGTTCTTTTATCTTTCTCAAAGGAAGTGGAAGATTACTCGTCAACAATCTCTTCCTTCTTTGCAGATTTATTTTTCCTTGTGTAAATAGCTTTAGAATTCTAAGAAGGTGAGCAGGGACAGACTTTTGGGCTGTACATAAAGTTTATGTACGGTTGGTGAGGCAGCACACCTGACTTTGTATTTAGGCTCTTTTTTATGGTAATAGTTTAGCAGAGTAGATAATTATTTAATAATTAGGAAACTGAGTAATCTTCCAAAGTCTCATAATTGGAAAATGTTGGAGTTAGAATTTTGACTGAGCTTCATATGCCTCTGGGAATAAACAATATTTCCGTTGTAACATACTGTTTCGAAAACATATTACCCTTGAAGTCAACACTAGAATCTGCCATCTGAGAAGGTGTCAGAGGTGAAGGCCTAGCCAGTAGGAATTAGTGGTGTCTGAATATTATCTTCTTATCGTTCAGATTTATCTGGAGACTGTGGAGCACATATCCCTCGTATAGCAGAAGGAAGAAGCAAGGAAAGTTGAAAAGGAAAATGCTTTGTGTGTACTATATATATGTTCAGTATTTGTGGTTGAGCAGGGAAGTGTTAACATTTTGTGCTTTTTTTGTTGAGATGGCATCAGTTATCAAAAGTAGCATAACATACTTACATGTCAGATAACTCAAGCACTAACTGAAATTGTATCAATCAAATCTCCAAACTTGGAAGCAGAGAGCTAAAGTCTGAATTCACTGGACTAAGCCGTTCTGCTTTAACTAAAGTTCAGGAAGTCAGAAATCAGGATGAAAGTTACACTTGGATTTAGTTAAAGGATCCAGGAAGCTAGTTAAAGTAGAAGAGCTCTGGCAGATTTTAGAAGATGGAGTGTGAACAAACAAGGATTGCAGAAAGGCAGGGGGATTGAGGCAGTTCAAGCAGCAATAGAAACACCAGGCAAGCATAATCATTCTGATTAGGGTAGGAATGCCTGAATCCCACACTTTATCCTTTCAGATACCACAGTGTGGATCTAGGCAATAGGCTGCTGCTAGTTTCTGCTAGAAGCCAAAATAAAAATATTAGACTCTAATGTAAAAGAGGTTTATTTTAATTCATAAAGGCCATAAATTTATCACAGTTCTTGAAGCTGAGTGAAATAAACTATGATTATATTCTTAAAGCATATAATTATATTTTAAAGTGAAGTAATATAGCAACAGACTCTATTTTTGCTCTATTTTATATATTTGATTCTCATTTTATAAGAATTCCAGCCTTTTATGTTTAAATGCTAAATAATTTCTATTTTTTTAGAAAAATAAAATATTATTAATAAAGTCACTACAGATAAATAATGTGGCTCAAATTTATAGCAAAAACCACCTCATCTTTTTGGAGTTTTTGCACATTTGTCAGTAACTTCAATATAGCTTATTCCAAAGATAGCAATAACAAGGACATAAATTTTACTTTTGCAGGCACTTGCTTAGGCTTAAGTGACTATGACACAATCACAGGGAAATAGACCCAATTCAGACAAAGTACTTTCAAGAGTGACATTATTATCATAGTATTTATGTATTACTGCTTAACCATTTACATGTTGCCTCACAGTATCTCTGGTTGCAAAATCTGGGTGTGTGTAGCTAGGTCTTCTGGCTCAAAGTCTTTTGCAAGTCTGCAGTGCAGGTGTCTCCTAGGCCATGGGTCATGCTGTGGTTGGACTGGGGTAGGATACCACTTCTTGGTGGGATTCATTTCCTGTGTGCTGATACACTGAAGCCTTGGTTTCTGTCTGGTAGTTTGCTGGAAGTGAGTCTTGGTTCCTTGACATTTGGATTTCTCTATACAGGAACACACTTGGCAGCTGGCTTCTCTCAGAGGAAGCAAGTAAGAAGAGCCAGAAGTAACATTAACAAGATGAAGTCAGTCTCCTTCAACATGTTCTCAGAAAGGATACCTATCACTTTCATCCCTGGTATAATCACCAGGCAAGCCCATATTGAAAGAGGGAATTAGATAGAGTTGTAGGTCCAGATGGGTGAGGATCAGTGAGGCCATCGTAGGAGGCTGTCATTTTCACTTTCCCCCAGTTACAAGATTGTGGTTAACTATAAGATAGTATTTACATGATCTACAAATCAGTAAGTAGCATTTTCCTGACTTGCATGTTAATTCTCAACTTTATTAATTAATAGACCATAAATATTTGTTGTGAAAGTAATGATCGTAATCTGTGGGGTGACTGTATATGACGCTGTATGGATTTTATCATATGGACTGATATATCTAACACTAGATAGATTTCAGGCATGAGTATATGCAGCCACTCTGAGAGATATATAGTACTTTAGAGTTCTAATATAAAGTGAAAGCCAGTCCTTCAGAAAATGTAAGAAGCAATAGTTTGGTTTAACAAGTAATCTGTGTCCTGCTTTAATCTGGATTCCTTGTTTCTTATTTCTATGCCTTTCTTCTTTGGTATTGATAACTCTTTTATCAGATCCAATTCTATTTGCAAGAAATTCTCGGTCTCCGCTAATGCAATTGTGCCAAGGTCACTTTAAGTACAGTCTTTATAAACTGATTTCTTCAGTCTTTGCTTCCCTCGCTGCAAAATGTCCCGCAAAATGGCTGTAGCCTCTCCGTTGTTAACCTCGAGGATGGCTTTTGTCTATTTGCTTGACCCTGAAGCTCCTTCACTTGCACAGCAATCTGTGTCTTCATGTAAATCTTTTCTGCCATCTTATTTCTCTTTCTGATGCTGAAGTTAAGGGGCTATTTTATATTCTATTTCATTCTTTTTGGTAAGATGAGTCATTTTTTTGGCTGTGTGAGTTGAAATGTGACCCTCCATGTTTGCAATACCATGATACCAGAAAGTTTTCAGGAATAATTCTCTTTACAGCATTTGATAGTCATTTTGTCTACATTCCATGTCATGATGATGATAATACAGAATGATAGTCTACTCTTCTCTTTTGACAAATTCTGAAAAACTTGTATTATTTAGCATAATGGCAAGCACCTCACTTATTTTGATTATCTTTCTCTCTGCTAGATGACTAGGGAATTGCAAATCAAGAAGCTTTCCTTACAAGCTTAATTTGTAAAGTGAGTTAACTATATATAATTTAAACAACTTAGTTTTATGCTGGCACAAACTTCCTAATAAAAAATGAGTTTTTTTTTTCTAAAGAGAAATTAATGTACCCTATAGATGTTATCTTTTCTTTTTGGTCTTGTATTCAGTAAACTTTAATTTTAAAGAGTATGGATTTAATTAAATAAATACATGAACAATTTTTAACTTCTTGTTTTAATTTTTATTTTTTCAGCCTTACAAAAAGTAACTACAGAAACAAGGAGAGTCTTTAATTTTATTCTAAAAGTAGGAAATAAGTTATTGTAATGTTTTAATGGTTATTGTTTGTTTCTCAAAGAGAACAAAATAGATTATCTTTTTGTTTTAGTTTAATGTGAAATATGAGCCAAGATAGGTTATGTAAAGGTGCAAATTCCCAATGATGAATATCATTATATTGTATACCTGAAATGTACCAATAATATTAATTAAAAAATAATGCAGTACATCTTTAAGTTGATGTTCTGGCTTATTAAAGACTTGGTTTTTTTATTTTTGTTTTTGCTGAGGGAACTGCTTAAAAATAGGCAGATTGGGTGAATTCAGGTGTGTGATGTTTTCAGCAGCCTACCAATCATAAAATGCAATTTTCTACTTTTAGCACCAAGTTCAAGATACTAAATGGCTTAGAAAATTGTATTAGGTAATTTTCCCTAGTGCATTTGATGCAAATTACACTAATATTCGTGAAGTGCCTTTCTTTAACGTATTTTCTTTTAAGTTAGATAAATTAAAATTTCTGAAAGAATTGGATCAAGATGATTATGATTAAGAGGATAGCTCATTCTTCTTCAATAACATTAAATATAGTTAATTCCATGTAATACTGATATAAACCTAAGTAATTTCTCCATTTACTGTAATGACCACTTTCCTGCTTATGTACTAATAAGTGAAGAGTGCTTTGTCTACTATTTATGGGATAAAGTCCTTATTTGTGCAGAAATACATAGGTAGTGTTACTAGTGTTTTCTATAATTTTTTTTCTTAAAATTGCTATTTTCAGAGATACCTAATAATGACTCCATTCTTTTTAGGAGTTTTTAAAAACACATACTGGAATCTGAAGCGAGATAATATGATTATACCTTGTAATGATCAGGAAAAGGATTTGAGTTATGATTTTAAAGTTTGTGGAAGGATAAAGGCTTTTGTGGAAAGACAAGTATTTTAGCTGATGAAGGCAGGAAAATTAAAAAAAAAAAAAAGTAACCAGAGCAGCAGTTTGACTTTGTTGTCTTCCTTCTGTGAGGACAAGGCTTTTATCTTATCCACCCATTTCTAGGCAACCGTTTTCATATGATTCTCAGTCTGCTTTATGCTCCCCTCAGGAGCTTCTATTTTGGGACTCCACTTAGGAAGCTAATGTAGGATGAATGCTCGGTATAATGTGAGCACTCAATAAGTATTAGTGCTACAAATTAATCTCAGGACTATTATTTCCCTCTACTCCTAAATAATTGTTCTTAATAAACTTTTAGGTCAAAAATAACATTAATGTATTAGTGACAGATAATGTGTTTTACCCACCTGTCTTCTTACCATTATTCTCCTATGATACTTTTATAGGGTAGAAAACCCAATGTTATGACTAACTTCCAAGCATTAGGAAGGCTAATGTTCACAGAGTTCATACTAGTATCCTCAGTATCTCATTACTTAGAGTAGGGAGGAAAAATAACTTTGTCTTCTACCTTCCATGAGGTAGGATTTCCTAAAAGAATAAATTAAACAGAGAAAAAGAACAAGCTATTAATATGTATACTCCTGAGAAATTAGTAAATCTTTAGAGTAGCTCTCAAAGAGTGTCTTAGATATTAGGCTTAGTTATCATAGTTCTGAAATAGAGAAAGAAGAGTAGAAAGTCAGACCTGGTTAAGATGAGTGGGAAAAATACAAGAGTAAAGTCTGTTTTGAAAGTTTATGTGAATATTTTCTTCATGGATAGAATCTAGTGATTCAGTTATCCCTTCTCTTGCTCAGAGAGGGAGACACAGGACAAATGTATATTTCCTTTACAGACATAAATTTATTTTATAAAAAGGTAACTTTTCAGAACTTCTCTTATTTTTGCAGTTTCTCAAAATATCCTACTCAAAACAATCCTTATGCCATAAAGGCCTATTTAATGTAGCATATTCTTTAATGTGATATGTTCTGCAATGTTTGGGGATACCATATTGTGAATCCCACCACTAGCCACACTTTCTCCTGTTAAAATGAAATGAAAGAAAGGACAGTTTGCAAAAGAAGGAAAAAATGGAAAACAAGTTTTTGTAAATAAGGAGGGGAAGAAGGGTTGAAAGGAGGTGAAGGGAATGGGAAGAAAAGAAAAAAATGAGAAGAAAAAGAATGGGAAGAAAAATATAAAGATATATCATGTATAGGTACAAATTCTCTATGATGAATGCAACCATTATGTATATCTAAACTATACCAATAAACCTAATTAAAAATAAACTGATCCCTGGTACCTCCCCAAATAAATCATCCTTAATTCCTAAAAGAAGTTTGTTTGCAACCAAACCTGTACAAAGGAAAATGCCATATTTGTTTTAAACAAATCGATGCTGAGTACTTTAGTTGAGTATTTTATCTAGTTATTATCATTGGAGTTTTAAACTTTTCCTTTACCATTCCCGGAGTCCTAGAACACATAAGCTTATAGCTCAATGTTTTCCTCAGGTCAAAAGGTTCTGTCCTCATGAATTTCTTGAGAAATAATTTAAAAATAAGACAGAGTCTTAGGTTTAAAAATTGAAGGGTGGGGGAAAGGTAATAAGGGAGAGGAAAAAAATATGAGAAACTGAAAAAATGGAAATAAAGTGTTTGTAAATGGGGAGGGGAGGGGGAGGTGAAGGGAGGGAAGGGACAAGGAGAAAAAATGAGAATCAATACCTATTATGTAAAGGTACGAATCCCAATGATGAATGTAACTGTATTATATACCTAGATTGTACCAATAAACTCAATTAAAAAAAAATTGAAAAATCAGAATGATATTAGCAAGATGGTGCACAAGAATGCCTGTACTTCTTCCCTCCCCTAAAACACATCAAATGAACAATAACTCAGGAGAAATTCTCTTTGTAAGAAATCTAGAATCAGACTCATTTTAGCTTATGAGGATTTTGGGGGCACACTTTCTCCAGAATTCCTACTCTAAGTGCAGCACTGGGCAATCAGGAAGAGATGCCATAACTACTATCTCCTACCCTCTTCTTAGGAGGGGAGGGCTTAATTTGTGACTCTGTCTGTCACCTTTTCCAAGAGGACTGCTTTTATCCTGCCAGTCTTGGTGCATTGCTACATGTGGCATAGTTTCGCTGACTTGAGCAGAAGAAATATGACTATTTGAGACTTATAAACACCACAGATCTGTCCTGCCCAGATGGAGTCACCTGTCGAAATATCTCAACTCTGAGTTCCCTGCTTGGGAGGGAAAAAGTTGATCCTGGTGTCTAATACTCCAGCTTCTCTAGGGCCTTCCAAAGAATAGAAAAATGTTACTAGTAGTATCCAATAGATAGTAGGATCCAATAGATCCTTTTTTTGTGGGGGTACTGGCGATTGAACTCAGGACCTTGTGCTTGTGAGCATGCGCAGTTCCACTGAGGTAAATCCCCAGCATAATCGTTCTTTTAAAATAATGTTTTAGAAGATATAAAGATAATGGTTAAAAACTAAATACAGAGAATAGAACTCATAGGATGTAGGGAGGGAGTTCAAGTTGGAGTTCTAAATGTATAAAGTGTCTCCTAACATAGGTTCCTCAATAATGCAAAACAAAATTGGGACAGTGGGATTGAGCCATTACTGAGAAGCTGGTGCATTAATGTTACTCTCAAAATTTGGTTTGCTGGTGCTGTTGCATATACTAACCCAAATGGAAAATGGGCCAAGCCAAAGAGAGGAGATTCTATTCCAGTTGGTCAGAGTTACCTATTGCCCAGGAAGACTCGGGACTAAGACAGAATGTTTTACATAGATGATGAGCGTAAAGAGAGATACTTTCAAAGGGTACGGCAGTAAATTTAATTCCAGTTATTATCACTACTTCTGTGTTCTTTTTTATGTATTAGAATCCTTTTTACCAAAAACATAAGTAAATACTGGTCAAAGAAATTGAAGAAGAGATTCAGAAATGGTGTGTTTAAATAAAAGTGGCCCTGAGGAATGTTGAACAGTTGTTTAATTGAGTCAATATTCATAAAACTGATTGTACAGCCTAAATCTCAGTTTCATATGAAGAAATTTAGTAATATTTGATGATGATAAAAAAGAAATGAAGTGCCTTCACTGTATGTACAATAGTCTGATGATTATTTTCCTGAGCATTATAGCACATATTTATTTTGTAAGGAAAGTTAAATAGCCATGATGTACCAAAGCAGAAGAAAACAAAAGCAATCTCATTTTCTGCCACGGTTGTAAGACTTGAATAGGCTAAAGTGACTCCATGCTAATAGGCCAGACTGTGCTTCTTCATATGCTAATTGCTACCTTGGTTAACAGCCCACCCAGGGGCAAATGGTTTGACAAAAGGTGACCCTAGAACATTTCCTGCATAAGATAAGCAATGTGTTTGCAGTCTTGTTCTGTGAATTCCCTGACTCTTTGTTTAGAAAAACCTTATAAAAAGTACCTCAGCCCCTGAGCAGTTGCCTCTCTGAGCCACCTGGCTCTGGGAGTGCCGTCTGGCCAGACTAATAAAGGTCTTTTACCATCTAGGCTGGTGTGTTCCTTCCTGGGTTTCTCGGTTCTCTGTCGTGTTCCCGGAGCCTCGCTGGGTGTTAGGGCCCAGCATCGTGGAGGCCTTTCGGCTGTTCATGCTCCATGGAGTGGAAGTGAGACTTTAGGTCTTACAACGATTAGGAATGATTCCAAGAAAACCACTCATTTCAGATTTAGTCTCTTATTACACGGACCCTTGTTGCTAATGCTCCTTTTATAAAGAAATAGAATGTAAGCCATTAGTTGCTTCCATAATAGAGAAAATTAGAGATGTATGTACTTGAGAACTATGGAGAGCACCATTGCTATTTACTTCCACAATGGACTAGATATTCAGAAAGAGACTCCATTGCAGAGTCTTGTAATTTCAAGTAATTTGTCTAGTTGAAATGATTATGTTTTAAGACTCTCAGTCTGGTTTGATTTAATTTAGAGCAATTCATAGCATGGCTTGATCTTTCTTAAGGCTCAAGGCCCAGATATCAGTAATGTAGAATAAAATAATTTGGTGGGACTACTACCATACAAAGCTACTGCTCCCATGCATTTAGGACCTGAAAAAAAAGTGCTCTCATTTTTAACTTACTGTTTGTATTTGAAGGCTCAACATCTTTCATTTTTCTTCTTTACATCCAAGGATATCTCTGCAAGTATAACATTTCAGTGTATAATTTTCTTGGATTTTAAAAATTCAAATTCTAAAAGTAGTCCAGCTTTGAACAAATATTTTTGTTTCCTCTATCTATAATAAAATACATTTTATAGGCATAGTGCTCCTGAAAATAATTCTGTAGCTGGAAAGCCACATTTTGAAAATTTAAGAATTAATCTTTTCTTTGATATGATGTTCAATCCCAGAAAGGTGGAATTACTTAGTAATCAGAACCAGGTCTTCTAATATGTGCCAAGAAAGAGACAAGAAATTAGCTAGGAAAATTATTCCTATATATTGCTAGACTCATTGTGGCTCCAGCCACAATAATTAGAGTTTATCATTTAAACACCTTTTTGAATTGTTTATCCCACTCAAAATCTATTATAAGTGGTTCTTGTATATCTGCTCACTCACACCCTACAACTTTATATGGTAGGCAATTGTATTTATTTATTTTTATTATAAACTATCTTTATTGATACATTTTAGATATATAATACAGTTACATTCATTATTGGTATCTTGTAACTTTATGTGACATATGCTCCTTCTTATTTTTTCTCCATTCCCCTATCCCTCTTCCCTCCTCAACCCTTCCCTCTTTACAGAGACTTTGTTTTCATTTTTCTCATTTTTTCTCTTCCCTTTTTACCGCTCCCCTACCTCTCCCATTTGCCCAGTACTGTTAGAACTTTTCTTCCTATTGCAAAATATCAATTATACATTTTGACCCTTATTTACACTTTTCATTTATCACACCAGAGAAACTATGCAGCATTTACACGTGTGTCTTATTAATTTCACTTTAGAGTATGTCCTCAATGTGCATCCACTTAGCTATGAATGTTTCTAGTTTCTTATTCTTTATGGCTGAGTAATACTCCATTTTATATATTAAAAAAAACATCTTTTTTATAGAGTCTCCAATTGATGGGAAATTGAGCTGTTTCCAAATTTTAGCTATTAGAAACTGCTGCTATAAACCTGGGTGTGCATATATCACTGTGATATGATTCTTTTAATTCTTTTGGGAAGATGCCCAGCAGGGGAATAGCTGGGTCAGATGGGACTTCCAATCCCAGTTGCATAAGGTATCTCCATATTGATTTCCACGGTGGTTGCACCAGTCTGCACTCCCACCAATAATGAAGAAACGTTCCTTTTTCCACACACCCTTGCCAGCATTTGTTATTGGTTGTTTTCATGATAGCAGTCGTTCTTTCTGGGGTGAGGTGGAATCTCAGTGTTGTTTGCATCAGTATTTTTTGAATGACCAGTGATAATGAATATTTTTTCATATATTTATTTGCTGCTTTTATTTCTTTGTCTGAGAAATGTCTGTTCATTTCATATGCCCATTTTTGAATTGAATCTTTATATTTGGGGGGCTGATTTTTTTTTGAGTTGTTTGTATATTTTAGGTAGTAGATCTTTGTCTGAGGAACAGCTGAGAAAAATTTTTTCCCATGTTGTAGGTTGTCTCTTAGTTAAGCAATTTTATTGTATATCTTTTACTATTAAGGAACCTAAGACCAAGAGACAGGAAGTAACTCTCCCAAGTTCATCCTTACATGGTCTGAGCTACAGAGAATAAAATGGAATACGGATCAGTTTCAATTTGAATATTGACTATAAAATGTTCTACTTATGTATACAGAGAGTAGGTTTTCTCTTGTCAATTACATACATCATTGGAACCAGTACAGCCCAGTCCCCAACTCTTTTTGACATGAACTGAACTAATGAAGATATTTATTTTAAAAAATAGGTTCCTTACATTTACCCTTATTACGTTTCAAATTGTATCATTTAATTAATCCAGGTTTATTGAAATATTGAGAATCCAGATAATGTCCTAAAACATTGATTAGACTTCTAAGTTTTTGATTATCTCTGAAATTCATTCAAAAGAAATACCTTAATTTTCAACTGATAGCGAAATGCCCATATGCAAGTAACTATGATATGAGAGATCCACACATCCTTGGTACTAGCTCAAATGCTTCTTTAAGTTTATAGGTACATGCTGGATAATTGTCAAAGACATCTGGAGAAATAATTCTGTAGCAATTATAAGTGTTAGCTTGTCCAGGTTCAAGTGCAGGAACTCCCCATTTTGAAAGCATAATTTGGATAATAATTACAGTCAAATAGCTATTAATGATGAACAGAGACTAGAATTTTGGTTTCTGTGGTAATATTCAACAGAGACTAAAATTTGTTTTGTTCTAATGTAAACTTGAGAGGTTAAGAGAAGATATTAATCAAAAGCAATTATGAGACCATATTCTGAAGAGAAATTATAAATAAAATACCTTAAAAACAGCATAGTCTAACCAAGTTGCAAATCGTACTTCATATAGATCAAACAGTACAAGTGATTGTCTTTTAAAATAGATTCACTTCTTTTTGAAATACCATAAGAATTTATATTGCTGTGTACTTTAAAATGAAGTGCCCTCCTGCTTAGGAGTCAAGGGGATGCAGTATTCTCCGTAGTCATTACAGTGATCAGCCCTAACATCCATAGTTCAAACTACAGCATTGATGTTGTGACTGTGCACATGGTGTTGTGTTCAAACTACGGCATTGATGTTGTGACTGTGCAGACATGGTGTTGAGCAGAGAACAGTGTGAATTTTCCTGAAAAAAGATATTCCATATTACAAGTCCAAACCACTCTTTTTCTCTGTCCTTTTTACCCCTCATGTGCTAAGGGATTTATTTGTACATTCCATATTGGATTGTTCTAAATAATGTCTCACTTGTTTTTATTCTTTTCTTTACTTATTTCTTAGGCACAGTATATCCTTTTCTCACTATATTATAAACATTAAGACACTATTCTTTCTCCTTTTTTCATATCCTCTACCCAAAATATACATTAAAGATCTTATACTTCAGATTAGACAACATAATGAATCTCAGACTACTTTTATATACATTACTTTATTTAATCAGCACAACAGCTCTATGTGACAGAATATAATTTTCAAATTTTATTGAGAAGAAAATTGAAGCCCATATAGGTTAAACTCTTTGTCAAAATCATAAACAAGCTGCATTAGTTTCCTAGGGCTCCCACAATAAGTTATCCCAGACTTGTTGGATTGAAGCAACAGAAATTGATTCTTTCACAATTCTGGAGTTCAGAAGTCTGAGATCAGGGAGTCTACAGGTCGCTTTCTCTCTCAGAGCCTTGAGAGCGCTTTCTTCCTCTTCCTGCTTCTTTGCCTCTTGCCATGTCCTGACTTTCTGTGACTTGTGGAGGATACACCCCAAACTCCTTCTTTGCACCCAGCCTCTTCCAGTCCGCATAGCCTTTTCTCCTTACTATCTTTTCAAGATAAAGTCCTACCCTTTATCATGGCATTTATGGTAAGTCCTTGGTTTGTCTACCCGGTCTCTTTTCTCTTCGTTTTTTGTTTACTGAACTTCTTTCAGCGATGAGACCACTCCATGCAATTACTTCTGTGGAGCAGAACAGTTTTCGTGCCCGCTTCTCTTTAATATCTCTTGAGACCATCATAGTAGAAATCAAGTATTACAGGAGGCTTTATGTGATGCCCTAGGTTTGGGCTTTGTGTTTCCTCTGTATGTTCTGGGACATCACAATCTTATGCCCTTCTCTGCTCCTGAATCAGTGATGGGAGATGTCTTTCGTGTCATTTTGTTTCTGGCATTTAGCACTACTGATACACAGAATGTACTTACTTAATGAGTGATTATAGCCTTTTGATTTAGGCATTTTCAATGGCATCTACTTAATTTTAAATATATTTTTATAAGAATTGATAAACACATGGGTAAAAATATTTTTTAGAAAAACTAGATGTAGAGCCGCGGATTTAGCTCAGTGGTGCTGCTGCCTGCCTCTCAAGGGCAAGGACCCCAGTTCAATCCCCTGTATTAAAAAATAATAATAAAAAAAGAGAGAAAAACTAGATGTAAAGTATTAGATGCACCCTACTTGTCACTTTGAAGACAGCAAACTTTTTATCTATTTTCCTTTCTTATGCTACCCTGAAAATTATAAAAACAAAGAAAAAGTTATTTTATTTCTAACTGATCATATTCTTTTTAAAAATTTATTTTTTCACAATATATATATGTTTTTTACATAGTATTGGGCTTCAGTGTGGCAGTGTCATCATGCATATAACATCCTCTGTGGATTGTGTTATTTAATATTTCAGATATCATCTTCAGAGGTAGCCAAAGGTCATTATTTTTGAACACTGTCTGCTAGTGCTATTCTGTCAATTTTTTTTGTACCAGGATAATAAAATATTCTTTTAAATGGACTTTTTATAGAAAGACATTATTTGTAACCAATATACCATTTATCTGTTACATTTGTCTATCTTGTAATATAATTGGATTATATTTCTGCTATTACCAGAATTATATATATATATGATTAGATATTCTTTAATTTTTGCCTTTCTGAACTGAGTGTATCCTTTAGTCTTTTATCATAAAAAGTGCCTCATTTTCTTTATATATATAAAATGGTTTCTCTTGCTTCCCTGGTTCTCTGTTTTTTCATATAGCTTCAGGAAAAGGTGACTAACATGCCTATTATAGCACTATAGGTAAGTGAAAGAGGTATATATATGATTAGATATTCTTTAATTTTTGCCTTTCTGAACTGAGTGTATCCTTTAGTCTTTTATCATAAAAAGTGCCTCATTTTCTTTATATATATAAAATGGTTTCTCTTGCTTCCCTGGTTCTCTGTTTTTTCATATAGCTTCAGGAAAAGGTGACTAACATGCCTATTATAGCACTATAGGTAAGTGAAAGAGGTATTATTGATTCAGGATTGAAGTATTATACTACGTGGGTCCTATTTCTGGCCTCTTTTAATATGGTTTAATACTTCATTCCATTTTCATTGCCCCTGGGTAATGAACAAATGTCTTCATTGAATTGTAAGAAGAGATACATAAATCTTATTTCTGAGAAAATTACATTTAGTCCAGAGCTCATCCACGTGTTTGAATAATTTGAATTTGTTTTTCAAATGTGCTTTGCTTTTACATATTTTAAATGGATTTTTATCAACCTTTGTGTTTCTTAATTACTTTATATTGTTAGTTCTTTTTGGAATTCAGGCAATTTCCCTAATCTCAAGAAAATTAAAATAATTTTTTCCTTCAAATTTTAAAACTTCACCTTCTTTTCTAGATCATTAACAAAAGTATTGAATAAAAGACACAGGGCTCTGAATCCTAGACTAACCCTGCTAATTAACCTCTTTGCTTCCTGACGATTGGAAACTTACTTCCACTCAATTTCTACCACTTAACTTGTTTTTAATGGCTTGGAGCCATCCCCAGGGGGTAGAGGCCCCTGAGCAAATCGCTTTACAATCTTATTGCCTAATATTTTTATTCATGTGAAATCCTGTGAAAGTTATCAAGGACATCCTTGAAAGCTCTTGGGAGCTATGTATAAAGAAAGCTGTTGTTTATAGGTAGCAAATCCATTTCTAGATCCCCTCCCCTTTTTAAACGAGTCAGTGCCTCTCAAATTTTAGTGTTAAAGGAGAATCACCTAATGGAATGGCTAAAAGTGCAAATTCCTGTGCCTCTCCTTGGATGTATTACATCAGAATCTAGCATAGTTTGACTCACTTTACCATAAGAAAAAAGCCTAGATGAGTCCCAATTACCCAAGATTTTTCTCAAAAGTATAGTAAAAGGATTAGGAAATCAGTATTGCCTTGACACTAAAATGCAGAGTCTCAGTTAAATGCAGTTCCCCAGGCCACTGTGACAGAATCTGAATTTTTGACAATACTTTGTTGGCAGTCCATTAATATTTGAGAAGCGATTTACAGAGCACACTTTAAGAAGCTGCGTGTAAGGATGCGATCACTTGTGTCACTTTATAGTACCAGCACAAGGTTTTACTTCCTCCTCAGCTTTCTTTTCTCCTTTAGTGTTTACCAGTAGTGTAGGCCTTGTAGTGTCTAGGCCTTGCAGTGTCTCTGACATGTCTGCTTCTGCTGGATGCTGAGCCGAGTGCTGGACGCAAATAATTCTTGCCTGACAAAACTTACCTCCTAAGATATTATGTTTAACATCCTGTTAGGATTTCTTTCTTTCTTTCTTTCTTTCTTTCTTTCTTTCTTTCTTTCTTTCTTTCTTTCTTTCTTTCTTTCTTTCTTTCTTTCTTTCTTTCTTTCTTTCTTGGTACTGGGTATTCCAACTCAGGACATTATACTTGGCAAGCACCACTGACCTATATCCATGGCCCCTGTTATGATTTTATTTACTTATTTTTGGTATGGGGATCAGACTCTGGACCTTGCACTTTTGAGGCAGGTGGTGGAACCACTGAGCTAAATCCCTGGCCCCAGTATGATTTTTTTAAAAGATAAAAATACAGATTAGGCACTATATTTCCTTTATCTTAGTGTTGCCTATGCATTTTATAGCCTTTAATATATGGGGAAGTATAAACAGCCATATAGCTTTCCTGCTTTTTAAATATTCTGACCACTTGTAAATTGACTTATCTTTGTTTTTCTTCTACATATTTTTATTTTTTATTTTTATTTATTTATTTATTTTCTGAGGCAAGGCTTTATTGGGAGAAGAGCTGCTGGGCTATGTGGACAATGCTGAAAAAGCAAGACTAACTGGGGTGAGGTTTATATATGGTGGTGTTTTATTGGACAGCTCTAGTTACTGTGGGCTATTTATAGTATACAGTTCCTTTCCTTATAACTGTCAGGTTTTGTAGTTCTCAGGAGCAGTTTCTATTGTTGTGTTTCCCTACCTAATGTCCTTTGAATATTTGAAGATGGCTATACTATTCCCACTGTCCTTTCAGCAATACCTTGATCCATTTATCCTGACTTTCTTTAAACACACAAATCCCACGGTAAACTCAACAGTAGGTAAATATAATCTCAGTAGCCCTGGGAGTTGAGTCTAAACTGCGTATTTTTTTATATCTCCATAGATTTCATTAATTCTGAGACAATGAATTTAGAGATGCTAACTCCTGATGTAATTAACTGGAATTCTATCCTTATGCATAGAGTTCTTTTTATATTTCTTAATGAAGCATATTTGTTTAGTTAAATTTATTAGGAAGCTATTTTAAAATTTCATTTAAGTAAAACTTTTTCATGACCCTCTTGCAGAATTTCCTCTTTGATAAATCATCCTATGTTGTACTTAGAGGGGAAGGGCTTTCAGATTTTAAAGTGTTTTGGAAATGCTTCTCACTGCAGTTCACTAATGTGCGGCCAAATAGATTACAGGTGTCAAGGAGGAGCTGCCAATCATGTGAATGTTTGAACCCCACTGGATCAACTGAAGCCAGCCAGCTTATGAATGCAATGTTTATCAGCAGTTGTTTCTCAAATTTGATAGACTTTAAAAGCCTTTAATTCTACTTTCAAAAAGACTGCATTCAGATTAAGATAAAACAATCAACTTACTGTGTTATGGAATAAACTCACACAAATCATGGGAGCCTGAAAACATGAATGAAATGGCTGGTTCAGTAAATCATACATGTTTCTGATTCTCATATAAATCTAGGCAAGATGATTTCTCCCTTCAGAATTTTACCATCCATTAGAGTAACTAAATGAAACAATAGGCATATTAAATACTAGGCAAAATGAAGACTCATATACTTTGTTGACATGTTTTGTCATCATTATTAGGATTAATCCGATTTCTAAAATTCTGTTTAACATTTTATTACTATGTCAAAACTGTATTGTCAGAGTTGAAACAGAAGCTAGTTTTACGTAGGTATTTTTAGGTACTTCTCTTCATACGAGCATTTCTCAGCTATAAGTAATCAATCCCACGCTTCATTAACAAGTCAGAAAGTTTGATTTATCGTTCCACATGTTTGTGCCAAAGGCATATTCTTTATATGCCAGAATTCTCTTCTAGACAACTGTATCTCAAATGGTTCTAAGAAATTCCCCTACCACCGGTGTGAGAGTTGTCAGTTTCTGTTAATGAAGAGTCCTTAACCTGACAACTTGTTTCCCAGAATGAATTTCTAGGAAATATATTTGAACAATCAATCTCTCATGGACCTTCTAGGAAAACAGAAGTTGGAGTCGATGTTTATTAATTAAATATCAAAACAAATGCCCTCTGAGGAGAAGATGAAAAAGGGGCCCTTTGCGTTTTCCAAGTGTTCTGGGGGGTAGATAATTCATACTGAAGCGGATGCACTAGAGACATTTAGGACTTTGATGACCCTGTCAGACTCCCCATAGGGGACTGTGGGGCCGCCAGTGTCCTGAGCTGAGCACAGGGTGACGCTGTCCCATGTTCTCCGTGCTCTTCTTTGGAGAGGAAGCTACACAGTGTATAAAATCCGCCCGTTAACATAACTTTTCAAGTTCCGCAAAGGGATATGGCTCCCACTGCAGCTGGGACTGCGCTCTCCTTCGCTCTCAGCTAATGCCCAGGGACAGCCATGGATTTGCTCTAGCTACTTCTGCTCCCCCGTGGATACCTCCCGGGATCTTTGCAGGCTGTTTTCTTCCTATCTATTGTGTCTCTGCTCAACTGTCAGTTTCTCACAGACACTTCCTTTTAACTCAATCTTTGAAAATATTTTTGGGGGAATTGGGGATTGAACCCAGGGCCTTGTGTATTCTAGATGACCATTGAGCTACATCCTCCGTCCTTTTAACTCAATTTATAGTAGCTTCCACCATGTCATCCTATGATATTTTATTCACTATGTTAATAATTACCTTACTAATTTGCTCATTGACTTGTATTATTCATTTTTATCTGTATACTTTCTTTACTTGTACTTAAGATTTATGAGATTTATAAAAGTAACCATCAAAATAAAAATAGTTTAATGTTTCACACAAAAGAAAATTTTAATCCTCAGTTTTATAACATTTCAGCGTGATCTTTGTCCTCGGTGAAAGGGCCTTCAGGGATGATTCAAGGGCCTAGATCCCTTGTCAGATGTGGGCCTGCTATTCTCTAGTTTTCTTTTATCTGAAGTAGTCTGAGAAAGCAACATCATTCAATACTATACTGAGATCAAAGATGTATAAAAGAATGTACAGTATGCTTTCTGTCATTAAGTCTATAATATGAAACTCATTATTTTGGAAAATGTCTTAATTATGTAAAATCTCTTAGGGAAATATGGGTGGAATAATCACAAAAATACTAATGTCAGTTAATTAGTATATCTCCATATTTATGTTTGGGCAATATATGTTTGTGTACTATGCATATAAGAATGTGATATACACATATATTCATACAGCGGGAGGACAGGGGAAGAAAGAGGAAGAGAGAAAAGACAGAGAGACTAACTCACTGGGCACAGTAACCTCAATGGGTTTGCTTTTACTTCTTCAATATTTGGATAAGAAAGATAATTTAAATATCTAAGAATAATTTCTAAAATTTGACGCATTAGGACATAATGTCTTGGTACTGTCTAATAATTTCATAGGTAGTTCTTGGCATGGAAATTCTAGCACTGTCATTAAAAAGACTTTTATGTCATTTTAAACCAGCAATAATAATATAATTATTTTGATAGAGATTTATTTAGGGATTGTGGTAAATTGAAATGGCATGGTTTAAAACATTTTAACCTAAGAGAGAATTTGAAAGATATTACTTTATTGCTACCAACAAAATGAGCATCATATTTGTTCCAGTTTTAAATCAGTCCTTTTTTTTCTGAGGTTTCAAAATATCATGACTATATCCTTTCAGGGAAAACAAGACAGATTTTCCTCTACTGAGGATATAAACCTGCATACGAAAGGAAATTAAGTAAATTGCTCTGCCATCAGACACATAACCAAACTAAAAGACTGATTTCTTCAAATTAAGAAACCAAATGGGAAAGAGGGCTTCTTGAAAGACTTTCTGAAATATGATACAGATTAATTATACTCTGTCTGGTGCAGAAGGGAAATGGAATGTGTCTTAAAGGGCTGATGGAGATGATTTGGTTCTCTAAAGTGTGCTCACACTAGGCTAGATTTTATTGTATATACTTATACTACTGAGGTAATGGATAAGAAAACAAGTTCACTCTGAAAAGCATAGACATTAAACATTTCTATGAGTAAAAGAATATACACAACACAGTTTAACAACTGTTTAGAAATATCCATTTTATCTAGCATATTTTATTTCAAAAATTGGATATATAGATAAGCAAGGAGTTAGAAAAGTATGTATTAGGGACTCAAAAAATCATATTTAGAGAATTAATAAAATAATTAGTGGGGAAATAAACATACCATGAACTTAATATCTGTGGCCTCCTATAATACCAAGTTCCTTATTCAGTGGAAGTAACTTGTATTTTTGTTATTTAATTTTATTTTTCAATGTGCTATCTCTAATATTTGTTAATTTTAGGAAAGTATAATTTATATGTAACAACTTATATTTTAAATGCATAGTTTGATGAGTTTTGACAAATTTAAATGCCCATGCAACCAAAATTTCCACTGAAGCCTGTAACTTTTCCTTCAGGCCTTAATGTTCTCTCATTTTCCTTCAGTCTTCTTTCCCTGTTCCCAGATGTGGAATTCTTCTGATACCATGATTATTATCAATGTAGATTAGTGTCATGGAATCATACTGTTAAGATACTGAGAATTTTTTGCCATCTTGTTTCTTGTACCCCAGTTTTTTTTTTTTTTTATTGACGAGTAGTCTTCCATTTGTGAATTTACTGTAATTTGTGTATTCATTGTAATGGTAGACATTTGGGCTGCTTCGAATTTGTTGATCTCTGAATAAAGCAGTATGAACATTTGTATATAAGTTATTTGTGAGAGTTTTTTTTTTTGGTACCGGGGATTGAACTCGGATCCTTGCACTTGCAAGGCAGGCCACCAAACCACTGAGCTAAATCCCCAGCCAGATTTTTTCATTTTTTTTTAGTAAATAACTTGAAATGCAATCACCATGTCATAAGTAAATATTTCTTTATTATATAGAAACTGTAAAAATGATTTTCCAAAGAGGTTGTACTTCCTGTCAACAATGAACATGAGTTTTAGTTCTTCCATATTCTCTGACCAATACAGTTTTTTTTAATTTTAACTATGAAAATGGGTATAGAGTAGTATACTACTGTGGTTTTAATTTCTGCTGCTTTTAAAAATATTGAGCATTGTGTATTGTTTACTGGTCATAAATCCATCTTTTGTGAGGAATCTTCAAATATTATACCTGGTTTTTATCGCATAGTTTCTTTTTTCATTGAGTTACAGGAGTTCTCTAAATGCTCTTAAAGTGTGTAGGTATATGTTTTGTCTTTTATTTCTGGAAAAATATGCCATCCAAGATTACAAGATTTTCTAAGTATTTAGAATCTGTACACTGTTAACTCTTACATATAAGTCTATGCTCCTTTTCAATTTGTTTTTTTTGTTTGTTTGTTTGTCTGTTTGTATTTTGATACTAGGGATCGAACTTGGGACCTTGTGCTTGTGAGACAGGCAGTAGAACCACTAAGTTAAATCATCAGCCCAAATGTCAGGTGCTTTTTGTTTTTGTTTCGTTTCGCTTTGTTTTTTTTTGGTGCTGAGGATTGAACTTGGGACTTTGTGCTTACAAGGCAGGCTGTGGCACCACTGAATTAAATTTCTGGCCCTGTGGTCCTTTTCAATTTAAAGACTCAATGTTGTATGACTTGGGCATTTGGGTTCAAATTTTTCATTTGTGTATTCATCAGCTATAGCAAGACTGAAAAGACTGTTCTTTTCCCATGGGATTCCTGCTGAACTTTTTATACAGAAGACCAATTTCCATGTAACTGGAGATCTAGATATCATTAGTAGACCCCTTCATTTTAATTTTATTGATGGGTAATTTGCATACCTGTTATCCTTTTAAAGTTTACCTTTTTACATAGAATTCTGTGAATATGACAAATGCATGCATGCCATCATTATTTAACCAGTGCTACCATTAAGATACCCAGAGATTTTTAGCCCAGAAATTTCCCCAGGGTCCCCTTTACAGACAAGTCCTGTATATACCTGTAGCCCCTGACAACTGGTTATCTTTCCTTTGTGTTCATCGGTTTCTTTGTGCCAAAACAAGTTCATAAATAGAATTATAAGACAGCCAGTTTACATTTAGCTCCTTTCACTTGTTACGTAGCAGTTGGAATCCATCCATGTCACTGCATGTTTCAACCACTGTATTTTTACTTTGGAACAGTGTTTTACTTTATGAAATTTGTATATTTAGGTACTTGTCAAAAACAATTTGAGTTGTTTATAATTTTGTAAGGTTATGAGTGAAGCCACTTAAAAACATTTATGAAAAAGTTTTTATGTAAATACAACTTTTCATTTCAGTTCGGTAAATCTCTAGGAATTGATTGATGATTTGTATGCTGGGTAGATATTTAACTTTGTAAGAATGTACCAAACTATTTTCCTAAATGGATGTATCGTATTGGATTCCTACCCAAAAAATGAGAACAGTCCAGCTAGCCTGTATCCTCGCCAGTGTTGGCATCTCTGGTTGAGTGGTAAAGTGACTCCAGCTGATGTGTAGTGCTCTCCTCTTTCTTTGTGTCAATGTAAATCTCCATCTGAATTTGTTTTAACCTCTCTCATTTTGAAAGAACTTTAGCCTACTTTTAGAGGGTCTGCAGGCCCTGAATTCTCTGAACTATTTGTTGTCTAAAAGTATTTTATTCCTTTTTCCTTTTTGAAAAATATTTCTGCCCCGCACAGATTATTAGCTTGATGCTTCTCCTCTCTTAGCATCGCACAAATGTAATTTCATTTTTTCTGTTGTGTATTTTGTATTCTAAAGTAGATATTTAATTCTTCCTTGCTTTGATGTACAATTTATGCCTTTTTTCTCAGACTGATTTCAGATATTTTTGTTTATGCCACCTACCGTTGTTATAATGAAATTTGGTAGTGTTTTATGTTCATCCTGCTTCAGGTACAGAAACCATTTTTGGTCTGTGAATTTATATTTATTTATACAAATATTTTTATGTCTCCACACTGCTTTTCCATTGAAATTACACTTACATATATGTTGGATGGCTATATATTGCTCTACAGGTCTCTTCATTTTATTTACTTTTTTTTCTTTAAACTTTTGAATGTATTTGTAATAGTTATTTAACTGTTTTTGTGTGCCAATTTAGATGTTTCTGGGTTCATATTGTAGACCAGTTCTTTTTAAGATTGTAACAGGTCACAAGTTCTCGCTTATATACACATACAGTAATTTCTGTTTGGACACTGAACCGTATGACTATTATATTGTGTAATATCTTGATATTGTTATCTTTGCTTCAAAGAGTATTAAGATTTATTCTGACAAGTAGCTTGTTTATTTATGGATCAGTTTAATGATTTAAAATATTTTTAAATACTTTTTTTAGACTAGCATAACCTTTCTGTGATGGTTACTATTCTTATTACAGAGGCAAAGACTTTCTGCATTCTCCCAAAAGCTCTGTTCAGCAAAGTCTCTACACTGTGGCTTATTTGAAATTCAACTTCTTTTAGTCCCACATGTACACTGGGTACTTTTCAGGTTATAGCTGCCTTGTAGTTTTTCTCCTGGTAACTATTTGCACATATTTATGGAGTCTTCCGTAGGGATCCATAGCTGACTGTGTGAGCTCTCTCCACAGCTCTGCTGCTCCTGTTCTCTGGCTGTCATTATCTAGCTGCACCGTCATTATGCTCAGCCCAGGGAGCCCTCAGTACTCCCATTGGCCTTCCGTTTCTTGTGTTAGAATCCAGGAAATGACTCCAGGTGGAAACCCAGGTAACCACAAGGTTCCCTGGTTTCCCTTCTCTCCAGTGACATGTTATTCTTTTGGCCGTTTCCCAATCCTAGTCTCTAGCTATTTGTTTCATTCTTATCAAAGTATGTATACACAGGAACTTTGAGAAGTTTTATATATTGTTCTTTGTCCTAAATAAAATACAAGTTTTAGAATTCATTTTTTTGCTTCAGATATTTATACCTGAATCATAATCACCAAACTTTATATATTGTTTTTAGGCCAACATGAGCTTAAATATAATCATTTTGTTCCAAGAGAAACAGATTTGTAGATATAGTTGGCTGTTGAAAATACAGTCTTTTAATAGCTTATTGTAACTCTTGAAATAGATTTAAGTAATGATTCTTTGATCCAAGATATTTTCTATTGCTATCACAATTTTTTAAAACACAGTGAAAATTGGATATTTTCAAGTGATAGCAAATTATACCAAGTTTTAAAATACTTAATATAGAGGCACAGATGAGTTTAATATTTACAGTTGGGCTTTCTAAGGCTGATCACAGTGTAGAGCAAAATGTCACTGTGACCCAATGTTCATCTTTGTGTAAATAATATTTTCAAAGAATTATGTTTATAATTTGGAGTTGAACAAATCTCTTCCAAAAGGTGGTTTTAAAGATTATAGAATAAACTTAGATGAAATATAGTTTTTTTTTTCTTTTTTGGTACCAGGGATCGAACTTAGGACCTTGCACTTGCAAGGCAGGCATGGTGCCTCTGAGCTAAATCCCTGGCCCTATATTTTGTTTTTAACTGTTAAATACTACATTTTTATTCATTGTGCAAGTTTTGTATTAAGTCATGTTTTTAATATGAAGGTTAACTTTTGATTTCACTCTCCTTTAGGTCCTGAGGTTTTAATCTTTGCAAAATCAGACACATGAACAACAGGACCCTATTTAAAAGAGCAAATGATTCTCAGTATAGAGAGTCATTTTCAGAATGTGAGCTTGTGTTAGCTGATAAGTCCACTGATTGCTTGTACAATTACTAGAAAAAGTCTCAGAAGATTATTCTCCAAATTAGTGGGTTGTTTGTAAATATCAATAACAAACTGACTTGGAATCTGATAAGAATAAGATGCCTAGTATAATAATCTGCAGAACAGCCAAAGATATCATTAATGTGAGCACAAAGCCGAAAGAAATTATGGAAATGAAGAGCTACCTATATAGTGAGAAAAAACGGATCACTATTAAATGGATCATGTTCATCAAATAAATTTTAAAATTTTCTACCAAGAAATCGGCACTACAGAACTTTGTAAATATTTTTGTTTACTCTGTTTTACTAAGTTCACACCACCAATCAAAAAAGGAACAATTATGGCCAAAGTGTAGTGGTAAATTTAGGGATAATTGAACCAATTTTACGGGAGAAAAATGGCAGTATTATAAAATATGTATATTAAACAGTAGGTAGTCAAGTTTACCTTAATTTCCTTTGCTTCCTATTTTTATCTTTTTTCTATTGTGAAACAAATAGACCTCTTCATATTTTGTCTTCATTCAGCTTTTCCATTGTGCAATGATTTTAACCTGGAGTCTCATGATCTTCTTTTGTCACGAAAACTTTGTCAGTGCCCAGTGGGTGAATCTCTTCACTCACTCTTCCTTTTTCAGGTACTCAGGTCTGACTCAGCAGTTAGAGAATCAGATTTCGTATCTTAGATTTTAGGTATGCACTCATTATTGATATTATTTTAATCTTGTTTATTCCCCTCATTGTACTTTAAGTCTTGTGCCAACAGGATCTGTATTCATTTTTGTCACTTTTTTACTAAGATCAAGTTCAGTTCCAGCCACAGAATAGGTGCTAAATAATTAAATGGCCTTAATTTGTTATGGGTGAAATAAGGTAACATTTCAGTCTAGAGAGAACACAATCACTGACCAAAATTTTCCCTCTCATCTTTCATAATTATTTTTCTAAGGTTTCTTGTGTCACAGTAGAATTACTGGAAAATCAAAAAATTATGTAGTAAAGTACATTGCTCTCAATAAACATTTAATAATAACATTTCATAAGAATTTCCTTGAAGAGTCTCAAACCTAATAAACATTTTTTCGCTATCCATTTATATTTACTGCTACTAATTTGCTGACTATCAAAGATTTACATTTGTCATATCCTTGTCTTGAGAGAACGTGGAAATTTTAGTAAAATAAGGTAACTCCAGCAGGCAAAGGGGCACAAGCTCATAATCTGAGAGCTCTGAGAGGTTTAGACGGGAAGATGACAAGTCCAGCCTAGCCTGGACAGTTACCAAATAACAAAGACCCTGTTTCCAAATAAAAGAAGGGCTAGTTCAGCTCAAAGAACCTTGGTTATTCAGGCCTCAAGTACTAGGGAAGAAAGATAGAGACATAGAGAGAGAGAGAGAGAGAGAGCACCAGAGAGAGAAAGAGAGAGAGAGGGAGAGAGGGATTTATGTGCTCACTAGGCCTTTATATAATAATTACTTTGCTTAGTCATTACAGTTACCCATAAAATATATAGATGTGATCTCTGTACAGATGATAAAGCTTACACTCAATATTTAAAACTTTATCCATCTGTTACATAAGAGGCCTATATTATAATCCAAATCTATCTCGTACAAAAGCTCCTGGAGGCAAGATCTCTTCAGCATGGTCAACTAAACTTTTGTACTGAAAATTTCAGGTTATGTATCTAAAGCTATAAAGTGCAGGAAAATGTCAGACTCCATGTGCTATTTATATAGTGGAGGAAAATGCTCTGCATTACTTTAAAATTGTAACTTTACAGCAGCATGACATTTTAAATTGTTTGACTAGCTGGGTTCTTAAGGAGCTGCTTCCCTGTGGTGGGTGGGACTCTTCCACTTTCACACGTGATAAATATTTCAAGTGGTACAGGGTCCACTGTGTTTTAAGAAATTAAAATTGCAATATTGTAGCTGAGCAAGCTGAAACATGATTATTTTTTCCAAGCCTCTGCCTTGAGGCATAAAATTGTTCAATTTATTCAGAATAGATTGGCAAACCATTGTCCTTGAGTTTAAAACCTTTCCAGGCTGTCAGTATTTCATGTATTCTTCTTTTGTCCAGCAAAAACTCCTGCCAGTCTAATTTAAATCTTTTCATTGCTTATATACAGGACCATTTCCTAACATGTATGTGCGCATGCATGATCATGTGCATGTGTGTGTTGAGCTTTTTTCTGAACTGTTACTTAGGAGTACACAGGCTGTACATCCTCTACGAGATTCTTGGCAGTTTGCCTAATAAAGTCTATGTTGTTATAAATTACCCACAGTGGTGATGCCTAGAGTTGTACAAGTTAAAATACTGGGTTTAAATAGCTAAGTGAGTATTGCATAGCAGAAAAAGTAATTCCAAAACAGTTTATTATATAATGATTACATTTTTCTACCAGATTCCATTGTAAGACTTTTGGAAAAGTATTTAGCTACTTAAAATTGTATAAGAAAACAAATTTCATAAATTCCACATGAAAAAGAAAACCATAGTGGTTATGTCAAAGTAATATATTTTTATGTATTTCTCAGTGGAAGGAAAAAACATGGAAAATATAATTATAGTACCGCACTCTGTAAGCATCCACTTGAACAGTGATGTTCTTTTCTTGTATCAGTAGTAGCATGAAGTTATTAAATAAGAGTTCGATGTAACAAATTTGTGATTTGTTCATTGAATATTTATAATTATTAGTTTTTGCTGTCCTTTGGTCACTCAGGGATGTGGGTAATTAGATTTTAAGATATTGTAGCTTTGGATTTGATGGTGCAAAGATGTTGCAAAGTTCAGAGGTTAGTCTCAAAGTGTGTGTACTATGATAGTTATTAGTACTGGTAGATATCACATTACAAGTAACATTATATGTAAGATACACTTGGATTGAGTATATTTTAATTTACTTACAAATTAAGTTTGGATATAGAATATGCTTTTCTTCAAATTCAATTTAATGCATCCTGTTTTTAACTTCAGTATGCTGTTCTATACTGTTCCTGTATGCATGCTAATATTAGTTCAATTTTTAAATATAACCTTTAGTATAAATTATGTGTGAACAAATTGGATCATAGATATATTTCTCTGGAAAGTTAGGTTTTAGTTAAATTTTTCCAAAGCCCTTCCTACCACAGTGGAGTAATGTAAATTAAAGTGTTGTCAATGCCTATGTCATATTTACCTCATGCTGCCTCTACTTTTCTGAATATTGATTTATGTGTTTGTCAGTTCCAGATAATAATTCAAAGGAGTGTACATAAAAGTACTGCTCCAAGCACTAATATAACTTGCTTTTCATACGAGCTGCGTCATGGTATGAAATTGGGTCATTTACTTAACAATGTGTGGTTGGTTTGTAGTCTATTGTGTTACTGGATCGGCCTAGTCAATCTCTAAAGTTTTTTTTTAACCTTAAAATTTTGATTTATTGTTGTTGATTTGTTAGTCCTTGTTAAATCACTCATTTGTGTAGGCAAAAATTAATGCTTCTCTAAAAGTGAAAAATCCCACTTTGAATGCCTCAGTCATCATGGGATAGTGGGGAAATTATATATTTAATTTTATTCTGTTTTAATACAGTGCACAGTTAAAATAGTATACTGGCTGTATATTTCTTGGTCATAATGTAAATATTGTCACATGTAAAATATCTAAAAAATAATTTTAACAACATAAAGTAAAAATCTGTAATTTTCAGAAATAATTGATTATTTAAAAAAATTTAAAGTTACCATTAAGTGTCTCTTTAAAACCAAAGTCAATTTTACTATTTCTTTTATTTCATATTTGTACATATGCTACAAAAAATCTTTATTTTATATTAAAGTTTACCTTTTAAATTTAAATACAGCTATTTTATCACTTAAATTCTCTTCTCTGTGTTGAATACTTTTTAAAAGAAAAAGAATATTTGTTTTTGTAAATGCCCATAAAGATTAATTAAATTTTACAATGTTTATGAAGTGGAAATATTATAATAATTTTTCTGAAATATTATCTTCAGAGCACAAAGCTAAAATTTTGTTGGCTGATTGGATAGTATTTCTTAATGCTCTAAACGAGGAACTGAAGAGCGTTCACCAAGTACACACATAGGACTTAATTTAGTTACGTCTGACTAAATATTAGGTAAAGACTGAATACATTTTTAATCTTGTGAAAGGGTACAAACCTTCACAGGACTTGTATTTTTCTAGCTTGTTCACTTAGTCATGCAGATATCCAAATACAAATAGGTTCAAGCAGTCACACTTGAGTCAGGATTAGTCAAGGCTCATATACAGTGCACCGATTAGTGACTTCATTTATATGCTTATTTTATGTCTATGGATAAATACAAAGATATCTTCAATGTTCAACAGAATGTTTCTTTTATTCCTCTTATTCTTTTCTTCCTTTTAAAAAAATCTATGTAAACCATAGTATTTGGTGGTATATGATTTTCACAGTGTTATTCTTTGCTATATTTATATATTTCTGATGTAGAATTCTAATGATAAATTCCCCTTAATTCGCAGTTCCCTGATCTTTGCCAATGTTCTTAGTGTAATATAATGAAGAATTATCTGTATCTTCTGCAATATTTAATTTTTTCAAACTTGTATCCTATTCTCAATCTAACTTTGCAAGATGTGGTTCAAAAATCTGGTTGCTTTTCATGTTTCCTCCTACTTAGAAGCCTTTTTTTGACTTCACACTCTCTTCACACGTTGTCACACACCTGCTGACCCTAAGACCCTCTGCATTATCCTGTCCTTTTCTACTTAGATTCTCTCTTTTCCATTAACCTGCACTCAGATTGTTTTCTTCTTCACACAATTACTTTATTTCAGCCAAATGTCTTCTATTTGTTGGCTGGAATCACCATAACCATTCAGTTGGCCCTGGCCAGAAGTTCTTATCTACTGACTTAAAAGCATTATCTTTCTTATGCTTTTAAAACTCTTCACAGTACTGATTCATTTAATTTTGTAGAATCTCTGTGAAGTAGGTACTATTTTTTTTTTACCGTCTTTTACAGATAAGGATTACAAGGCACAGAAAGGTAGGTAACTTATTCAACATCGTACAACAAATAAAAAAGAACTGGAAATTAAATTTTGACAGTCTGCTCCTTCAACTAATTTCTTTCAGTATTTTCTCATCTTCGATTCATTCTCCTTATTTTCCTTTTTTCCCTCTTTTTACCTCTTGTTCTATCTTCCTCCTTTTCCTTTCTATCTTGTCTTTCTGCTTTTGTTCTGGTCCTCTGTTCCCTGCCATACTGTGTCCTGGCTAGAGATACAGAGTGATATTTGCTTTCATGTCATCTGGTTTTGAACTGTTATTACCTGGTTGGAGCATTCCTATCTGGGGTCATTCCTCTGGGGCCGTGTTTGCAGATATGTCTGCATCTGTGGTGGGTGTGTTCCCCTCTGCAGTGCCCCTTATTATGAGCAGAGTCCTTTCATGTCTGTTGCGAAGATGGTCCTTTGTCTCGACTTGTCTCCTCTCTTCTCTCTCCTTTTTCCTTTAAAATCCTTCTCATAATGGGAGAAACTTGGCAACCCTCCCTGGTATTCCAGGCATCTCAGTGGACTTAACTAAATCAGTGTCTCCACATAGCTACCTCAATCGTATATATTTTCCTGAAGCATGAAATTCCAGGGAACTTTCAGGACTTCACTGCCTCCCAAAGCAGGAAGATTGGACGAGAGCATATCATCCTTCCCTCTGGATCCTCACACTTAACAGAGATGGGATCTACCCTTCCCACTTCAGTTTTCCCTGAGGAACCAGGCAGAAGGTCCTTTTTAATTCCTAACCTTCTCACTTTTCTAGGCTCTATCTTTTAAGTAATTTCTTTGCTTTTTAAAATCTCAGCAACTCTGCAATAATAATAATTATTATTATTTATATTATCTTCTCTTCTCTCTCCTTTTTCCTTTAAAATCCTTCTCATAATGGGAGAAACTTGGCAACCCTCCCTGGTATTCCAGGCATCTCAGTGGACTTAACTAAATCAGTGTCTCCACATAGCTACCTCAATCGTATATATTTTCCTGAAGCATGAAATTCCAGGGAACTTTCAGGACTTCACTGCCTCCCAAAGCAGGAAGATTGGACGAGAGCATATCATCCTTCCCTCTGGATCCTCACACTTAACAGAGATGGGATCTACCCTTCCCACTTCAGTTTTCCCTGAGGAACCAGGCAGAAGGTCCTTTTTAATTCCTAACCTTCTCACTTTTCTAGGCTCTATCTTTTAAGTAATTTCTTTGCTTTTTAAAATCTCAGCAACTCTGCAATAATAATAATTATTATTATTATTATATTATCTATTTTAATTAGTTTTGTTTATTTAAGAATTTTAAAAGTTGAGATCTTAATGTCACTATTTAGGGTTTCACTGCTACACATAGCTGGAGTAATGAAGATCTGCAAATAGCTGGGTTATTCACAGGATAAGAGAATGGAGATGAAATACGCTTTTATAAAATATTATGTTATTCTCTCACACCAGTTTCAAATTGCAAGCAAAAATAATATTGCTGAGATGAACTGGTATGCAGGCACTATGGTAAAATTTTTTTTAATGTGATTAATTGATTTAATGTGATTTAATCAGTTTGATGGTATTTTTGCTAGTAGTGACATAATAGGAAGTTAAATTGCACATTTAACCTAAGGTATGATAAAGTGGAAGAGCGAGACCAGAGAAGGCAGATTATGAAGATCTTTACTACCAGGAACCAGATTTTTCTCAGTGGTGGTCGTATTTACTGATTTATATTAGTATTTTAATTTTTCATTTTATGGTATCTATCTTCTCACTAAACCTGAAAAGATTTTTAAAGGCAAGTTGCATTTCTATCACACCTCTTACATGTGAGTCATTTAGTTAAAAACTACCAATAACTCATAAGATTTTAACATATAATTTATATTATTGTGTGAAACTTGTAACCTTGTTTTATAAAAGAAAATGAATCCTTGAATGTACCTCCCCTCATTGCTAAGTAACTATCTCTCTTATTCATGGTTTGTTTCTTCTTGTGAGGTTCTTAGCAGACAGTTTTTATCTTGATGTTTTTATAGTATCTTAATTATTCACTGTCATTTTTAAGTGGATGCTTCAGGAATACTTGAGTATTTACATACTCTTTGTCACCTTGCTTAACTCTGCATGTCTCAGAGAAGGGTCTGATAATTATTGTAATAGAACTTGAGAGAAATTCTGTCAGCCTGCACATGCCATTAGTGCATTAATGTGTCAAAATAGCAGTGAATGACACAGCTCTAAGCAGCCTTAAAAGCTACTAATGGCAGACCAGCTCTAAGGAATTGATTTGTAAGCAATACTAAGGCTATAAAACTTTCTCTTTGATATACAGTTTCAGAAAGCCTCCTACTGCTATTCACCTTATTTTTAGTAGATGAATAATAGCTATTTGAATAAGTGAGCAATCTATAAAGACACCATGGCTGATGTTCTTTTTGTTAAAGTAGTAATAGAAAGCTTTAGATAGGAAAACTAACAAGGTAACAACATATTAGAGTTACTTCAGTTGTTCAATTTAAAATGCAGTTTAATCATGGGTCAAATATTTTACATTATTGTTTTATAGTTAATAGAAATGGACAGTTTGTCAAGCCAATAGCTTTTTGATGTCTAAACTTATTGAAGGGAAAGTATTTGAAAATGAAGTAAACTTCATAAATAGAATTTTGTGACAAATAATGTAGTAAATACGTAGTTATACTAGTTTTTAAAAGAGATTTTTTTAAACTAACGTTGTGCAGCTCCACCTGTGAGCACATGATGCTTTGTGGGACATCTAGATATAAACTATAATAACACTCACATTTACACATAAAATGAGTGGGTTAGATTAGACAGTTTCCAAATTTCCTTTCAACCTTAAAGTTTGTGATTCTGTTTGAGATCTAGAATCATGGCTAAAATTAATGCAAATAAGTAAAATAAGACTTACTACAAACATTCTATATTGTGAGTGAATCCAGAATTAATTTTTACAATGGAAAATTTACTGATTTCATAATTCTCATGCAGTTTATATTGACTGAGAATTTTTTTCAATTATGATTTACAAGACAGGAAGTACATCCAATAGTGAGCCTGAAGAGCTTTTAAAATTTCCAGAATATACTCAGAGACAATATAGGCAAAACTTTAAAACAAAAACAAAAACAAGCAAACAAAAAGATGATTCACTTTATTTATATCCTCCATGTTCTACTTCCATGTTCTATTTTCATTAAGTGTTGAAATATAGTGACTTTAAGGCAACTTTATTAGCTTGAAAATATATTACGTCAGTGTAAGAACAATATGTACAAATACTTAACAAAACATTTTAAATTTAGATGTCAACAATATAAAATGTTTGTATGCTTATCTATATAAAAGAAATAAAAATGTTTCTTAACATGTTATTTTAGCAAGTTGAATTTGTATGGTATTTTATACTCAATATTGCTGTAGAACTTAGAATTGTAATACATGGTAATGCTACAAAAATTTTCATACTTTAAAATCACTTTAAAATTCTTTATTCCAAATTTACAATGTTTTTTCTTTACAAAGTGTACTTTCTGTCTCAGGTTCCTGCTTTAAATTGCTCCCTCAACTTATAATGTACTACTCTGGAGACAGTGGTTGACTCTTTATGGGGTGCTTATATCCTACTTGTTTCTTCTCTTAATTCCCTTTTCTGCTTTTCCCTCCTAAGCACCTACTAACACGTGTATGTGTCTTGTTTACTTGATATGTGATCTTTACAATGAAGTTACCTTTCTATAACACTGAAATTTTATATCTTGCTAAAAAAATTCTAGAATGCTGTGTCTCAAATGTATATACATTTCTGAATACAAGACCCTAAATCTGAAAAGCCAGAGTGACAAATGACTTGCTTGTAATATCCGTAACTACTTATAATAATGCAACCTTATAGATTTACTAAGGTCATGATTTACAGATGTGCGAACTCCTATAAGTTAGGTTTTCATCTCTGAAAGTGTTCTACACTACAGCAAAACAGATTTGTAGTTCACTTGATTATAACTGTATATCTTCATGCCATGCATTAGTCATGTCTGATATTCATGTTAGGAAGATCATGTTCCACATAAATTATTTATTTTGTCCAAAAGTCTGATTATTTTGCACTTGGATTGATTTCCCTGAGACCTTGGCTTAAATACTCATACAAGTGTCTGGGGATTTAGCTCAGTGGTTCTGCCATCTGCCTCACAAGCGCAAGGACCTGAGTTCAATCTCTGATACACACACACACACACATACACACACACACAAAGACTCATGCCTGTTTAAAAAATCTAGTCTAATCCTAAAGTCAGTTTTCTTTTCTTTAAAGTAGAGATGATTATCACCCACTTCATAAGGTTGTTAGGATAAAATTTTGAATAAAATTTAAAGAGCTTTGTAAGCATTATGTAATTTATGGATATTCATATTTATAGTTTTATATATACTAATATATGTATATATGTGAGATTATTTCTTTTTATGTGAGATTATATAAAGATAGGAGGATGGATAGATATAATCTCATGTATATACATACCTGTATATATCATCTTTGTCCTGTTTGCTGGTACCTAACTCTCCCTAGAACCCTTGAAATATCTCGAGTGGTAAGGTTACATTAATGTGACCCCTTAAACAGCTTCAGGATGGGGGCTGTCACTTCAGTGGCTAAAACATGTCTGTAGGATTGCAACTTTCAGCCCCATCCCTCAGCCTCTGGAGAGGGAGTAGTGGCTGGAGGTCAATTTGATCACCAGTGGTCAACAGAGTAATCCTGACTACATAATGGATCCCCCATAAAACCCCAAAAGACAGAGTTCGTGTGTGCTTCCAGACAGTTGGACCTCTCAGGATTCCTGGATGTAGGATGCTCAGAAAGGCATGACAGCATGGTGCAAGAAAATATTTTATTGCACCCTTAACTTTGAAGGATGTTTTTACTGGCTTAACATCAATATATCTTTTGTTATTTAGAAGTTCTTTAAAATCTTTCAAAGCTCAGCACATTTTTTTAACCGACTTCTATATTTCTCTTGATAAGTCAGCCATCAGTTTGACTGTTACTGCCTTTATGATTTTAGTCTTCAGATTTCAACAGCTTAATCTTGGCGTGATCAAGTGTGGTCTTCATTTTATTTATCTTATGAGTTTTGCAAAGTTCTTGGTCATTGTTCAAAAATTTCATTTGCAAATATTTTTCTGTTATCTCCACACATTCTAATTATAAAAATGTTAGCTTTTCCTTGTATCCCATTTGTCTCTTGAATTATATTCTTTCTATGCTTTTTCTTTTCATGTTTTTGTTTATAATTTTAAAATTGAACATTTTTAGTTCACTTATCACTTTTTCTTCTCTATTGAGTTTACTCTTATCTTCATCCAAATTTTATATTTCAGATATTATTCTTTCTAAATTTTTAATGTCTACTTGATGCCTATTTTATAGGTTACAATTCCTTGTAGGTATTTTATTCTTTCCATCAATTTTGTCAATCTTTCTATTTTTTATTTTTTGGTACTGGGGATTGAACTCAGGTCCACATGCTTGCGAGGCAGGTGGTAGAACCACTGAGCTAAATCCCCAGCCCAATTTTGTCAATCTTCACCTTTACTTTTGATACTATATCGATCTTAGGTATTTTAGTGTTTTTCCAGAATAACACTAGCATGTTGGTCATTTGTTCATGTGCTTCTGTTACTTGTCTTGATTGGTAGTCACATTTTCCTGGTGCTTTGCATGAATAGTAACTTTTGATTCTGTATCAAAACTGTGTATAAAACAATTATAAAAGCTTCAGATGTATAATTTACCTGGCAGTGGGGAAGGTTTTCTGTTTTTGCTTCCAGACCATAGAGTTTCTAGGGTCAGTACTCCCAGCATGTGTCTGTGAAATTTCTTGAAAGTTATTTCCTGAAGTATTTTAAATGGCTTATAGCAGTTTTGCCTTAAAAACTCTTTTTCTCTATTAAAGCATTTTAGTATCAAAGATACGATTTTGACCTTGAAAGAAGTTTACCAACTTACCCTGGTAATGATAACAATTTTACTTCTTTACATCTTTCACAGCATTTAGCAGAGTGCTCTGTTTGTAGACATTTGATTGTACATGTATTGATTGCTAAATTTTCATTGTTCTTAAATTTAAAAAAAATTGAATCTTGTAACCAGTTACATAACCTTCCTCATCTCTTCAAAGGGTGCCAAAAGTAGGGAAAGAAGTGGCAGTGTATTAAATTTTATTTGCTCTTATATAGCATAATGTTGAAGAAGAAACTTTACCCTCATTTGAAATCACATTCTATGACTTTCCATTATTACTAACAATGGCTGTGTGTTTAGATTTTTTAAATATTGTCTACCACAGATCCTCATTAAGCTATTCTTTATTGCATTTTTCTTTCTTCTTAGTAACTCCTTTGTGATTCCCTTGACAATGTGCTAGTAAAATTTCATTGTTATTTACAGTTTAAGGCAAGTCACTACTATAATTTCTTGTAAGATTTTCCTGAACCTAATTAAAATTTAGACCATCAATCCTCATTATTCAGCAGTGGATGTCTAAACTCATAAGGACTGAATAAATTTCATTTTGAAAACTAAAATAGAAATTTTTGTTGTATTATGTAAATTTACATCTGTAGCTTCTTAAAACTTCCATGATTTGAAATAGATTAATAAGTTGTTTTGGCTTCATTTTGCTCATGTAGCCAAAGTATATTTGCTACACTTTCTTCAACTAAAATTTTGGGTTAATTTAAATAATATAACACCTTAGTTTTACACAGGAAAATAAAACAAATCATAATGAGCAACTATAATGAAATATTACAAATATAACTGAAGACAGGTTCCAGGGACTTTGTATGTTTCCTATTTTTTTCTTATGCCATTATCAAATACAAAATATGGCCAAACCTTACTTCTTGAAAAAAAATAGGTTATACTCTTAATCCTGCAATTGCATAGTGTATTACATGCGTATTCCTAAATATTAATATAGTTAATTCAAATCTTCCAAAGAAAATGACCCACTTTATCAGAAACTATTATTATTTTTAGGTAAATTTTCAGATACTGTTATTTTCTTTCTAGTGTTGCATTTGAGGCTCTTCCTGCCCTACTTCTGTAGTGACATACTCAGGAGTACTTGTTTTTTTCTTTGTACATATTTCTCTTATTTTAATTATCACATGAAATAATATTTACTTATCTCTGTCTCCTCTAGATACCACTAACAGCATGGATCATTAGTTCTTCCTTCTAGCCTCCATAACCCTTTCCTTTCTTTGGTGGGTGCGTGTGCGCACACACACACACACACACACATGTGTGTGTGTGTGCATAAACATATAAACATACAGC
>NW_022900944.1:6907303-6913880 GCF_012274545.1 Fukomys damarensis | reverse complement strand
TTTTTTTTTTTTTTTTTTTTTTTTTTTTTTAGTGTCAGGGATCTAACTCAGGTCCATGCACTTGTGAGACGGGTGGTAGAACCACTAAGCCAAGTTCCCGGCCCCCTTGCTTCCTAAAGTTACAAGGAAAACTAAAAGCTAAAGCCATCTTGAAAGATTTCCTGGTATATACAGATATCATATCTTCATCTTGCTCTGTTCCCCCACAGGATTCCAGTAAATTCAGCCAAATAGTTATCTTAAGATTTCTGAAAAAAGCCAGGTCCTTCTCTACTTTTGTAAAGAGATATAGATGGTCAGGACTGTAAAGACAGTGATTAAAACTTAGGAGTACAAGAAATCTGCTGGCATGGGTAGAGGGCAGATTGTCCTAACAGTGAAGATTATGTTACAGAGTCTGAAATTTGTTCTAAATATCTTGAGCTAAAGACATAATAATAAGAAAATGGTTATTTAATTGAAGTTAACTAACCCAGAAAGATATTATGCAGACTTTCAAAGGCAAGTTGAAACAGTATGGTAATGTGAAGAATCCTCATTATGAATGAGATAGGTGATTAGAGGATATTTGTTTCTATAAAAGTAATTACTGTGCTTTGTTCCTCTCTTGTGAAGTATTATAGACGTAAGTTTTTTGACTTAATCATTTTTAAGAAAATAAAATTTAAGCCCATCACTGTAGTACATGCCTGTAATCTCAGCACAACTGAGAAAGGCAAGAGCGGGGCCAAATGGAACCTCTAGTTTTGGTATTCTGAGGAATCTCCACACTGATTTCCACAGTGTAACACTTGAATGAACTAAAGTGACTCCATGCTAATAGGCCAGAAAATGTGCTTCTTCATATGCTAATTGCTAACTTGGCTAACAGCCTGCCCAGGGGCAAATGGTAAGACAAAAGGTGACCATAGAACATTTCCTGCATAAGATAAGCCATGTGTTTGGAATCTTGTCCTCTGGTAGTTCTGTGAATGCCCTGACTTTTTATTTAGAAACACCCTGTAAAAAGGACCTCAGACCCTGAGCAGTTGCCTCTCTGAGCTACTTGACTTGGGAGTTCCCTCTGGCCAGACTAATAAAGGTCTGTTTACCATCTAACCTGGTGTGTTCCTTCCTGGGTGACTCTCGTTCCTCCTTAGAGCTCCTGGAGCCTGGCTGAGCTATAGGTCCCAGCATCATGGAGGCCCTTTTGACTGTTCACGGCTTCTCGAAGTAAGGCCCCGGGTCTTGCTTCTAGAGCCATGGTTGGGCTATAGGACTCAGCATCATGGAGGTCTTTCGGCTATTCACGCTTCCTGGAGTGGAAGTGAGACTTTAGGTCTTACAACAGTGGTTGCACCAGTTTGCACTCCCACCCACAGTGTGAAAGGGCTCCCTTTTCCTCACAGCTCTGCCAGCATTAGTTATTGGTACATTGCTTGATAGTTGCTGCTCTTTCTGGAGTGAGATGGAATCTCAGCATTGTTTTAGTTTGCATCTCTTAAATGACTAGGGATGCTGCACAGTTTTTCATATATTTATTTGCCATTTGTACTTCTGAGAAGTGTCTCTTCATTTCAGATACCGATTTTTGGATTGGGTCTTTAGATTTAGTGGATCAATCCTTTAAGTCCTTATATATTCTAGCTATTAGTCCCTTGTGTGAGGAACATCTGGCAAAATTTTTTCCCATTCTGTGTATTGTTTTTTTCTTCACTTTGTGGGTGGCTTCTTTTGCTGTAAAAAGTCCCTTTAACAAGATTAGATCCCAGTTGGTGATTCTTTGGAATAGTTCCTGCATGATTGGGATTTTGTTCATAAAGTCTTTTCCTATACCTATGTTTTAGTGTTTGTTTTAATATTTAGTGTTTATTTTAATATTTGATCCATTTTGATTTTAGTTTAGTTCATGGTGAGAGACACAGGTCTACTTTTAGTCTTTGGCACATGGAAAGTTAATTTTTCCAGCATCATTTATTAAAATGGCTATCTTTCTTCTAGTGAAGGTGTTTTGTTCCTTTGTCTATGTACCATGCTGTTTGTATCATGGTAGATTTGTAGTATAATTTAAAGTCAGGGATTGTGATGTCTCCTGCCTTACCTTTATTTCACAGAATTATTTTACTATTCTAGGTCTGTTCTAAATAAATTTTAGGATTATTTTCTTTAATTTTTTAAGTATGCTATTGATATTTTAATTGAGGTTACATTAAGTCTGTATAATAATTTTGAGAGTATAGTCATTTTCACTATGTTGGATCTTCCTACCCAAGAGCAAGGGATATCTTTCCATTTTTTGATATCTTCTTCAACTGTCTTTTTCAGAGTACTGTAATTTGCAATGTAGGAATCATTCACTTCCTTTGTTAGATTGATTCCTATATATTTCATTTTGTTGATGGTATTATGAAAGTTTTGTTTTTACTCATTTCTTTCTCAGTGAGTTTGTTGTTTGTGTACAGGAATGCTATTTTTTTTAGTGTTCACTTTGTATCCAGCTGTGTCACTGAATTTGGTCATTAAATCTAGAAGTCTTTTGGTGGAGCCTGTAGGGTCTTCTATGTACAGTACCATGTCATCTGCAAATAATGATAATTTAATGATTTCCTTTTCTATCCTTATTCCTTTTTTTTTTTCTCATTGCTCTGGCTAATGTTCCCAGAACTAAATTGAATATGAGTGGTGATAGTGAGCATTCTTGTCTTGTTCTTGATTTTAGAGTGAAAGCTTTTAGTTTTTGACCCTTTAGTATAATGTTGGCTGTTGGTTTACCATAGATGACTTTTATCAGATTGAGAAAAAGAACATCTATTCCAATTTTCTATAGTGTTTTTTTCATGAATGGATGTTGGACTTTGACAAACACTTTTTTTTACATCAATTGATATGGTCATTTTAATAGACAAAGATTTCTGTATGCTAGCATCTTTCTGAGGATTTTTTTTTCTATGTTCACTAGGGAGATTGGCCTGTAGTTCTCTTTTTTGGCTGAATCCTTCTCTGGTTTTGGAATCAGGGTAATACTTGCTTCCAGGAGTGACTTTAGGAGTACTGCTTCCATTTCAATTTCATTAAAGAGTGTGAGGAATAATGGCATTAGATCCTCTCTAAATTTCTTATAGAATTCAGCAATGAATCTATCAGGATATGGCCTTTTTTTTGATGAGAAGTTTTTAATACATTGACTGAAATTAGGTTATTTAGATTTACTATCTTTATGATTCAGCTTTGGAATTTCATATGCATCTATAAAGCTGTCCATTTCTTTTGTGTTTTCCATCTTATTTGAATAAAGATTTTCAAATTAAGTATTGATAATCTTCTTGATTTCTGCAGAATCTGTTGTGATTTTATCCTATTCATTCCTAATTGCATGGATTTGAGTCTTTTCTTTCCTTTTTTGATAAGATTGGCTAAGGGTTTATAAATTTTATTTAATCCTTCAAAGAACCAACTCTTCGCTGATTCTTTTTGTTATTTTCTTAGTCTCCTTTGCATTAATTTCAGATCTGATCTTTATAATTTCCTCCCTTGTATGAGCTTTGTGTCTGAGTTTTTTTTTTTTTTTTTTTTTTTTTTTTTTTTTTTTTTTTTTTTTTTTTTGGTACAGGGGATTGAACTCAGGTCCTTGCGCTTGCAAGGCAGTCACCAAAACCACTGAGCTAAATCCCCGGCCCTATTCTTTTTTTTAAATATAAGTTTGAGGTTCAATATTAGAATTTTTTAACTTGAACTCATGTTGTTTTCCTGATGTGATAGTTCACTGCTTTAAATTTCCCTCTTACAGACTGGGGATTTAGCTCAGTGGTTCTGCCACCTGCCTTTCAAGAACAAGGTCCCAAATTCAATGCCCTGTATATGGAAAAAAAAAGCCCTCTTAGGATTGCTTTCATTGTGTTCCATAAGTTCTGATATGTTCTATTGGCTTTATTATTAATTATAGATATTGTTTAATTTCTTCTTTAATTTTGTCTGTGACTCATTGGTCATTCAAGAAGCTATTATATAATTTCCATGTGCTTATGTAGTTTTTGTGGTTTCTTTTGCCACTAGTTTTCAATTTCATTACACTATGGTCTGATGACATGCATGGGATAATTTCATTCCTTTACATTTACTGAAGCATATTCTGTGAGCTATGTGCTTATGTAGTTTTTGTGGTTTCTTTTGCCACTAGTTTTCAATTTCATTACACTATGGTCTGACATGCATGGGATAATTTCATTCCTTTACATTTACTGAAGCATATTCTGTGAGCTAGAATGTGATGTACTTTGGAGGAAAGTTCCATGTGCAGCCTAGAAGAATGTGTATTCTGATGTTATGGGGTGGAACCCTCTGCAGACATCTATGTTCATTTGTTCACAGGTTTGGTACATTTCTGATATTTCTTTGTTGATATGTTGTTTAGTTGACAGTGAGGTTTTGAGGTCCTCCATTATAACTGTGTTAGTTATTTGATTTTTCAGGTCTGTTAGCATTTGTTTCATATAGTTGGGTGTGCCAGTAATCTCCAAAGTGCTTTAATACTTCATTGGTTTTATCACATTCCATTTAATAGAAAATATCAATCATGGGTTTTACAAATATAATGAGTATATCACATTACTTTTAATTTAAAATTTCCCTATTATAAGTGAAATTTAATATCAATGTTAGAGAAGAGGTATTAGAACATTTAGCTCATTCATCTTGGTGATTAATTATATATTTAGAACTCATGCTCTAGCCTTATGTTTCCTATTCAGTATATTTTCTTCTAATTTGTTTTTACCTTTATACTTTATTTTGATGGATTAAATTGGAGTTGATTATAATACCAATGCTAATTATTGCTGTTAAAAGTAGCTTGAGAATTTTAGATTTTTAGGCTCAGGAAAGGTACTTTTTACTATTCATTCAGTGGTTTTCCTGATGTATTTATGTATAATTGACAAAAATGTAGGGTAAAAATATAATATTTTCTTATATATATACAGTGTATACTACAATCAAACTAAGTAGCATCTCTACCACATCACAAATGCATGTGTATGAAGAACATTTGAGAGCTACATTTTTCAGAAAATTTCAAGTATGTAGTATATACTTTATATTGAAACATATTTTTAAGTTTCTCATACTTATTCACCTTGTAATTGAAGATGTTTATCTTTTGGCTAATGTTTCACCTCTTTTCCCCTGCTATGCATCATTGTACTTTCTGTTACTGTAAATTCAAGCCTAACAATTTTTAGGCTGTATTTATAAGTGAAATGATGCGTTTTTGACTTTCCATGTTTGGCTGTTTTCATTTAGCAAAATGTCTTTTAAGTTTCAGCCAGTATCACAAATTGGAGGATTTCCTTCTTATTTAGAGCTAAATAACATTTTATTTTATTTATCTAGTCAACTGTTGATGGACACTTAGGTTGTTTCTGCATCTTGGTTATTGTAACTAATACTGCAGTAAACATAGGCTTTGCAAATATCTTTTTGAGATAGTGATTTTTTTCCTTTCACTATGTATTCAGAAGTGAGACTGTTCAATCATATATAATTCTATTAGTTTTTTTGAGGAACCTCCATAATGTTTTCATAATTTACATTTTGACAGTGTTTTCAGATTGCCTTTTTTCCCCACATCTTCATCACCCCCTACCTTTGGACATTTTGATAACTGCCATCCTAATAGTTACGAGGTGGTATCTGATGGTAGTTTTGATTTATGTTGACCTGGTGGTTAGGGTAGAGTATTAGTCAGGGTTCTCCAGAGAGCTCAGAAACAAAGCAGTGGATGGATAGATAGCTAGATGATAGATGACAGATTTGTTAGGGGAATTGGCTCACATATTTATGAAAACTGCAAGTTGGATAAAAAAAAAAAGCCTAAAGCATGGTTAAATGCTAGTTAGGAGGACTTAGAACTGTGGAAGCGCTTGTTAACAGTCTGAGTCCAGACCTGAGAAACTGGGCCCTGCTGGTAGAAGACTTGGAGTCCAAAGTTCAGAGAGCCAGTAGTTATACTCCCCAAGAACTAGAAAAGTGTGTCCCAGGTCCAGAAGAAAGAGAGAATTTTCGTTTTCTCTGCCTTTTTGCTCTATCTGTATGGGGTCTGTTCACGTAATATAAGGAAATATCTTCCTTACTGCATCCGCTGATTCAAATGCCAATCATTCCTGGACACAACCTGAGAGACAACCCAGAAATAATGCTTATTAACAGTCATGTGGGTTTCTGGTAGTATACTGAGTACCCCAAATTAAGTATCTCAATTAGGGATGGTTGAACTTACTTCTATGTATCTTCTGGCCATTTGTAGTTATGTTTTTTTTTTAATTTGTTAGAAAAATATCTACTTATATCCTTTGCTAATCTTTTTTTCCCTTCTTATTTAGTTCATGAGTTGCTTAAATATTCTAGATATTGACTCTTTTTTTTTCAGCTTTAATTGAGTGTATTGGTACATTTTAGGGATACAGTACAGTTACATTCATTGTTGGGATCTTGTACCTCTACATGACAAGTCTTGATTCTCATTTTTTCCCCTTACCTCTGCCCTCCCCTCACCCCCTCCTCCCCTCCCCATCTACAAACACTTTATTTTCATCTTTTCATT
>NW_022900944.1:6889019-6905867 GCF_012274545.1 Fukomys damarensis | reverse complement strand
ATAAAAACAGCATGGTACTGGCAAAGAAATAGGCCTGGGGATCAGTGGAACAGACTGGAAGACACAAAAACAAACACAGATATACTCAGCTACCTCATCTTTGACAAAGGAGCTGACCATCCTCAGTGGAGGAAAGATAGCCTCTTTAATAAATGGTGTTGGAAAAACTGGATGTCAACGTGCCACAGATTAAAATTAGACCCTTATGTTTCACCATGCACTAAATTAAAATCCAAATGGATTAAAGATGTAAATATTAAAACAGAAACATTAAACTTGCTGGAAGGTAAGTTAGGCAGAACTCTGGAAGACATTGGTATAGGAAAAGACTTTATGAACAAATCCTCAGTAGCACGGGAACTAGCAGATAGAATCAACAACTGGGATCTCATCTTACTAAAAAGCTTCTGTACTTCAAAAGAAACCATCAGCAGAACTAAGAGACAATCTACAATGTGGGAAAAAATTTTTACCAGCTGTTCCTCAGACAAAGGACTATTATCAAGGATACATAAAGAACTCAAAGACCCCATTCAAAAATGGGCATCCGAAATGAACAGACATTTCTCAGACAAAGAAGTAAAAGCAGCAAGAAAATATTTGACTCTTTATTATATCTATTATTTACAACTATATTCTTCCATTTTGTAGTTTTCTTTCAGTTTTTTTGTTTTCTTTGCTATGCAGAGATATTTCAGTTGATGCAGTCTTGTTTATTTTTGCTTTTGTCACTGTGAATTTTTTTACATCAATTTTAAGAAATCATTGCAGAGACCAATGTCAAGGAGCTTTACCCCTCTGTTTTCTTCTAAAGGTTTTATGATTTCAAATATTATCTAAATCTAATATAAGGATTATAAGTAGCAAGGTGAGGAGAGGCAGATAGCTGAATGTTTTTAGTTTATAATCATTCAAAAGTAACATGTTTATATTTAAGAGGAAATAATAAAAACTGTTTAGAACTATAATTTTGTATGTATAAGTTTCAGTTGGTTCTGAAACCCTACTGTCAAATATGTAATTTGTATAAATAATCTGAATTAGGAGGAGGATTACCTACGGAAGCCTAGGTGGACCACTTCCAGATGTTTTAGAATACAGCACAACCTTAGTAACTTTATCATCACCCTGGAACTGAGTCTCAGCTATTCTATTGCAAATATTTAATTTTCTGGTTTACCAAACACACGTAAAATTCCTGGACAGAATCATGATAATCAAGCCTGGGAGACTGATATTCAAAATCCAAATGTCACTTTGCAAGAAAAACTATAATAGCAAAGGTTCAAAATAAGGCAGACTAGAGGGGAAGCCTAATTATAATAAAGTTGCTAATTTACAAACTTACAATGAGAAATACAAATGTTAAGTGAGCTGAATCTTGAGTCTTCCAATAAGCACATTTCCTCCTTAAGTACAGTGCAAGAAGCTCCATTATAATTGAAAGCTGTTTTGCTGAGGTTATCATCAGAAGAAAGCAAGTCAATTATGTGATTTGAAGTTCAATAACCTCAGACTGAGATTCTTCTCAGGGGCAGTGAGGGTGCCATTCAGTTTTGTATCCTCATTCATATGAGGAGTTAAGAAGACCATTGACTAAATGACCAATCTATGGAGGAAAATATATTTATATGTTGGGTGGTAAAAATTATTTTGCTTGCTGCATTGAATGTCTTACCTTTAAAAGTAAATTATTGTTAACAATGGTAACAAGAAGAAAATGTCTATAAAAATAGTAACTAGTCAGTTTTAAATAAAACTCTGCAAATGAAGATATACATTGTATAAATACCTATAATCAGTTTATAAGCAATTAATAAATCTACTACTAATAAATGTCCATTGTTTAATTCCAGGGCACCATTTAGGATACAATGAGCCTACTTGAGTTGCAAAATTATCCGTAGTTAGGTTAACTTTACATGTTGAGAAGAGGAATAAGTATAAAGTGGATTACGCAGAGTGGATTATGCGGATTATGTCACTGTCAGTTTCTGAAGTTACATTCTCAATGAAGTTACATTGAGACAAATCAATGTACAATTTCAGCGCGCAGCACTCAAAAAGTTTCAATGAGAATTTGGAATTTTTGCAATTAAATTAACCTGTTTCATCTATTTACCAGCAATTAAATTTACCTGTCTCACCTTATGTCCTTTTATAGCTAACTGATTTTTTTTCCTTCAGTAACTGATATTCCTAGAGATATATAGTGGAGAACTATCACTTTGTATTTCCCTCATTTCTGTTAGATGAACAAGTCTTAAAGGTAATACTGCTGATATTGTTCATTGTACGGATAAGAGCAATCAAAGAACATCTGAGGCATCATTATAAAAGCTGTGAGAATGCTGCTGGGAGAAGAAAATCATTGAAATTACTTGTAAGGTTTTTAGCAAAGTGTGAAAAACCAAAAGAAAAAAATACAATATTATGTGTGATTTTGGTGATAGTTTTCTTATTTTTCAAGTGTAAGTACAGTTGAATAAAATAGAGCATTCAAACATTAAGATTTACAGAGTAGAAAGTTTACCAAAATTATACAGTTTCTACGAAAAGTAATACTTGTCTCTATGGAACATAGCTTAGCATTTAAAAATATGATATATTATTTTTCTCATATTATTAACCATGAGTATGATTTAACTCTTTTCACTTACTAATGCTGTTCATTTTCTCCCAATTCTTTCCTAGCCTCAAAACCTGTAAAGTTTTTTAATGGAGAAGTATAATTTTGATATCAAAATTAGAATCAATAGAGAGAACACTATAGACTAGTTTTAGTAGCTGCAGTCTTGATGCTAATATTCCTTTCTTGTACACTCTAAATTCCAGGATACATTTTAAGGAAATAGCCAGAAAATAGGAGGGAGAAGTATAGCTGAATATTCTCAAAACATTGAAATAATCCATAAATCCACACTACTTTTCTAGAGGAACATCTTATTAAAATATTGCTTAATGTATGGACATAGGAAGATATTTACATTATACTGACAATATGAGAAAAATATAAATTGTGCTTTAATTTTTACAGGCATATAAATAAAATCTTACAGAGAAACATCAGAATATTGGCATTGTAGGTGTTACATTTTGATGTACATTCTCTTTTTTTTCTGCTTTTCTAATTGTTTTGAAATGAGTATTCTTTTTAAAAGTAAGCTTTGTTTTAAAATATGAGGTCTCCTTATTATTAACAAATTTAAATTATTATGAAGTATATTATCCATAAGTTCATAGCATTTAACTTGTTCTTTGGTAAAAATACTACCATGATCACCAATTAATTTTAAGTTTAAAACACTGACAGAAATTCTGAAAATATGACAGTCTACAAACTGTGTGAATCATTCTAACATACAATTGCAGGGATACAATTGATAATCTTGAAAACTAGATAAATAGAAAAAAATCAAGTATGCATTATAACTACTACACTTGAGTTGTATCTTGATTTCCCCAGTAATATATAGGAAGTATCTCCTTACAAATAACTACTTCAGTTATAAATGCTATAAACTGATGGAATTAAATTGGATGGTTTTTCTGACCTTACTGAGTTAATGGATTAAGGCTTTGAGTGTGGGTGAAGGGAGAGGCCTGCTGTCCACAGTGCAGTGAATGGGGACACAGTGACTGAGGAAATTTTCCAACTGTGGTTTCAACTTAACTGTCATGCAAAAACTCCCTGCTTTATAGCATTTTCGGTTTTAATATTTCTCCCATTTTCCAATTCTGTTGGTATTATTTCTTTGTCAAGAATTATATTATGGAATTCATTACCAGCTCAGTTTTTCTCGGTGGTTTTCTATCATCCCCTAAATGAATTAATGTTACCACCTGCTTCGATCAGCTTTCTGGTCACTAGGAGAAGTCAACTGATGCACACAGTGGAAAGAAGGGGGGAGGTTTTAGGGCTCATGCTTTGAAAGATAAGACGTTTCCATCACTGTGGGTCAAATTTTTTTGTTATATATTTGACTTCTTATTGTATATATTTCGTTTATTTTCGGCTTTGCTGTTTTGGTTCACAATTTCCATAGCAGTGGATTACTACATTTCCGCTCATCTTCTCTGTGATCCCTGTTACTGACTCCTGCTTTTAACAAGCTCTTCTGTACGTCACAATGTTGACATCAGTGTCATTTGCCTTTAGTTTTTTAATCATGCTTTTCTCTTCTTTGTTTGTATTTTGTATGTGATGTCTCATTCTATTTTTGCTCTTTTGCCACATGTCACCTTTGATTCTATCTCGTTTTCCAACTATCATGTTTGCAAAGTTTATATCTGGTATTTTCTTTCATTAAGAAAAGTGAACAGCTCTCATAGGTCTTATATTTATCTGCCCTGACTTCATGTGATTGAACTGTCCTTGACTCATTTAAGAACTTTTAAAGTATTTTTCTCAACATTACTGTGGTTTAAGGCTGTTTTGACCCACACGTTTGGCGTAGCTTGCATAGTAACAAAAATGTTTCCTCCACCCATGAGGGGCTCCTCTCTAGCTGTATAGGGACCACGATGCTCCTCTTTCAGACATCTGTTGAGAAATTCTTTCCCACTTCATCATTAGGGGTTTCTTCTATATCATCCCAGCAACAAACAAGTTCTACTGTTTACATTTTAAGTGTTTTGTTGACTCCCTTCCATATCTGTCTTCATTTTATGCAAACACATGTATTACTATACTTACTCAATAGTATATTTTTTATACTTACTACTCTCTCTAACTTCCCTCATTTACTATGGATCATACTACATAGTTCCTCTTTTGAAACTGCCCAGAAGCACTTTTTATCAGTAATTTGCCTGTGGCTAAATCCAGTATTCCACTCTCAGCCCTTATCTGGTTAGGCAGCAGCATTTGACAGCACTTTTGCTCTTGTTCTTACTTGCAACTTCTGCACTTGACATCCAGGACACCAACCTATCTCACTGAACACCCATTTTCAATTACCTTTTCTGATTTCTTCTGATCTTTCTCACCTATTAAAGTTGGAGTGCCCTTAGGTTCTGCCTTTTAACTTCTTTTTCTCACAGCCTTGTAATTAGCTTTAAATACTGTGTTGACAAAATACCATGTTTTCTCTCTAGGCCAGATATCTTCATGAAACTCTAAATATTAAATCTCCACTGGGATATCTAATGGGCATTTTAAAATTTAAATATCCAAAACCAAGCTTCTAATTTTCACAATATCTGCTTCTTCTACATTTTCCCTATCTTAGTAGCAACATTATCCTTTCAGTTTCTGGGGCACAACTTGGCAAACAAATTTGACTTCCGTCTTTCACACTCTCATTCCATAAGTCAGAAAATCCTATTAACTCCACTTTCCAAATTTTAATAGTTTTTATAACGTCCTTGCCTACCACTGTCATCTTTCCCTATGAATTTTGATACAGCCTCACAAATGTCCTCTGGCTTCGATAGTTGTTCCTTCTATTGTTTATTCTAATGATTATGCTCAGAAGTAGGTACCAATTAAAATGTATGCATGTGTTGAAACATCACACTACCTCATTAATATGTAAAATATGACATGTTAAATAAACTTTTAAAAATGTGTTTGATCAAATATTTTGCCAGCTCAAAAATCTCCAATACTTCACTTCTCATTCCATGTAAAAGTCAAAATACTTACAGTGACATAATGTATCTGCTGTATTTCTGTCTCCAGCCACAGCTGAATTACTATTTAATCTCATCTCCTACAAACTTCGGCCTAGCTCACTCCACATAACTGGCACATCTATCAGACTGTTTTTACTGCCTGGACTGTTTCATCTCCTGTCCAAGTGGATCACTCTTTCATCTCTTTCCAGTTTTTGCTCATCTATCACCTTCTAAAATGCCTTCCTCAACTGCCCTATTAAAATTGGATTTTTTTTCTTAGGACTTCCTCTGTTTCTTCTCTCTCCTTCCTTAATTTTCTTCATACCATTTACTATATTCTAACTACCTGTAGTTTCTGCTTGTTTTTAGGGTCTATTAAAATATACATTCCATAAAACTATAAAGTTTTGACTAATTGGTTTACTGCTATTTCCTTGGTGCCTGGCACAGGGCCAGATAAATGAGATGCTCATAAAGAATGGCTGAATATTTATACTTTTAGTTTTTCACACCAGAGAAACTGTTCAGTATTTTCACATGTGTGTCTTACTTATTTCACTTAAGAGTATGGCCTCAATATGCATCCATTTTCCTATGAATGACTCTAGTTTCTCATTCTTTATGGCTGAGTAGTATTCCATTTTATAGAAAGACCACATCTTCTTTATCCAGTCTGCAACTGATGGGCAAATGGGCTGTTTCCAAGTTTTAGCTATCACAAACTGTGTGGCTATGTACATGGGTATGCATATATATCGCTGTGATATGGTTCTTTGAATTCTTTTGGAAAGATACCCAGCAGAGGAATAGCTGGGTCAAATGGTCTAAAGGAGTAGGAGAAGTGGGAGTGGTAGGGGAAAGGAACTAAAGGAAAAGAAAAATATGAGAAAAGGAAAAAATGTAAACAAAGTCTTTGTAATAGGGGAGGGGGGAAGGGGTGAAGGGAGGGCAGGGGTATGGGGAAAAATGAGAGCCCTGACTTGTCATGTAAAGGTACAATATCCCAATAATAAATGTAACTGTACTGTATACTTAAAAAATACCAATAAACTCAATGAGAAAAAAAAAGAATGGCTGAATGAATAAAGAGAAAAATGAACCTTGAATGTGGGCAAGGTCTCAGTGGCAGCCCTGTGCCAGCCATGCTGTGCGACCTGGGCTCCTTCCTGTATCGTTTTAATAATTGCCCTCGTAGGGCACACTCGTCCCAGCTGCGGGGATGGTGTGCTCTTAGCTCTGGATCTGTGATGTAATTCATCACAATGCTCGTTACAGAAGGTTGGAGCTCTTGGTGTTTCTCAAGGATCGTTCCTACATCATCTAAGTTGTTTGTACTCTTTTGGATGTCACTCCATCAGTCAGCTTCACCCAGAAACAGAGAGTATTTATGAGTATTTGCAGACTTTCTGGACTTACCATCCCCTAAATATTTATTGCTTTCAAGGGAAAATAGAACAAGAAGTGATGCAGATTTTTGCTGAGATTATCTGTCTTCTTGCCTACAAAGCTCTTGCCTCTCTTAGCTGCTTCTTTTTCTGATTGGACGTTACATCGTCTCCCTTCCATAGTTTGAGTCCTGCTGGTGAGTTTTGCTGTATTTTTGCTGTTTTCTTTTGTTAAATATTGAAGGAAGGAGATTTTCTAAATCTTGTTTTCATTCTCTTTGAAGAAGCCCATGAAACAATATTTAAACAATCTGGCTACTGATATATCTTTATCATATTCAGTTGAAATGTTAGATTATTTATTGCAATTTTTAATTCATTATGGTTTTTTTAAGGATCTCTTAAAATTTTTTTCCAGCTGTAGGTTTTACTGTGAGAATATTTAGGTAATATTTTTCTAAACTATTATTGTGCATTTTTCTTTGGTTTCATTATTAAAGATTTCGTTTGTGATTTATAAAAGCCTTTAAAGTTGAATAACAGCAACAGTTGGCACTACTCAATATACTCAAGAACAAGAACAGTCTTCCCAAATACTAAAGCCGATCTTTATGAAGTTTTTCTTAATCTTGAACTTAGTAACCTGCTAGCTGAGGAAAGGAATTTTTTATTAAAATTCTTTTAATGCTTTACATGAAAATGACACATAATAGAAATACTTAAACCATTTAAGCAATATTGTGCCTCAGGCATATGTTCTCTGTTATTTTAAGATGGTCATCAGGGTTTGCTTTAGAAATGAAAAGTGAGAGCTAGGACAGTCTGTGCAACCCACAGGGACTGACTCCCAAGGAATGGAGTAGCTCTGTCCTGGAGTCCTTCCAGTCTACTGAATGTATACCCTGATATCATGATACCATATTTAGGAAGCACAAGGTCCCATGAAGCTCTGAGCTCTCTCTAGTGCTGGTGTAGTAAGGGCTGTCTATTGCATTCCCATGTGCCCCACTTCCTGCAGGCAGTGTGGGAACTGGCTTCAGGTTTTCACCACTAACATCGCCATCATTAAACCTCAACATCAATAAATTACACTGCAGTCACAAAACATGGAATAACTCACAGGAAACAGAGATAATGAAAACGGTAGAAATCAGAATATATACACAGGTACAAAACTCATGGGGAGATCTCTGGCAAGAAGTGGCTAATTTTTGTTTTCCTTGTTAATTAATTGAAATCACTCACATATGTTTACTGGAAAGCTCTCTGTAGCAAAAGATGGCAGAAAATATGGCACGGACCCTTGGGAGTATTATTGCTGATATTCCTAATAGTTAAAAGAATTCAAACTCAGCACACTAATCCCGAAATTATACTCTCTAAATAATTTTTTGTATTTGAATGTAAGATAATTTAGGATATTGACAGGGTTATTTAAATAGAAGGCTTTAAATAAAAGTGTATCTTCTCTGTGAATGAGAAGATTTCTATTGATAAATGATTCTTCAAAATTTAACAAATAATTGGGAAAACCTGTGACAGTGCAGAGCAGTACTCCCCATTTGTTATATGTAAGTTTAACTGGAGCATTATATTAGTATTACCTATTTTATTTGTATTATCTAGTAAATAATGCTACATAGCAGACATTTATTAAATCTCTAGTTCCCTTTACACTATAGAGAAATGACTGGGAATACAGCAAAATTTAATAACAGTTTTATGTAATTAATTTCTAGCTTTTCATAGGCTGAGTTGGCAGATGGTCAAAACTGTACGTGCTGCCTGTCCATGTTATTTTCTGTTTTGACTCAAGAGTAATGGAAACAAGTAAAATTTCAAAAGCACTTCATTTTAATTTATTTTTTATTAGTTTTTTAATGGCAGCAAAATTTTATTAAAGGTAGGAAAAGAAACAGCCATGAAAGTAGGCCACCATGCAAGAAAGAACACAATGGCCACCTCATTTTTAACCTTAAATAATTCTTATTATTCTTTTAGAAAGCATCTTGAATAATATTTTTTGTTCTATGTGAAACAGGACTTTTGCTTTAAAAAGTAACAAAGGCGCTGAACATGAAAAATTTGCCAAATTATTTTTCTTAGCATTTTAATATGTATATAGTTTTCTCCCCTTCCGTGCAGTCGTGGAGTTATTATCTAAAGTATAAGAACAGAAAAACAACTTCTGAAGAAAATTTTGCCAGAAAAAAATGAATGCCCCATGGTGAGTCTCACCTTTTAGGAAAATCAAACAAGCAAAGGTATATTTGTAGGAATTATTGGATAAGAGAAATGATTCACTACTGCTGGGAAACACGTACTGCTCGGTGGGGACTTTCTTCACACTCAGGAGGCTGCTGAAGGAGAGACTATCAGTACAGACGACCGCGCGAGCACAGGGGCTTGCCCACCGCTTCCGAACAGGTCATTTTATTACGAACCTAATGTTTTCTGCTACCTTCTAGATTTTGCAGTGTTCACTGGGGAACCATGGCAGTGCAATAATCCACATGTTAAAGCTTTTCTTGGAACAAAGCTTACATTTTTCCTAGCTGCAGGAAATATTTGACTGAAAAGCAAATCACGGTCTTTTGAGACTGGATGCGTGCTGTGCTGTGTAGTTCTGAGTTAAGCATGTGTCGTGAGGGGCGTGTTTAATAAAAATTTTTCCAGGGCAGCTATATTTTGCTTGCTTAGAGGTAGAAAAGACATTCTGTTTAGCTGTTACAAGTCCATATTGATCTAGGTAACTTATAATTGTTAAAATAAAATGAGAAATTACGGATTATTTTCGCTACTCTCTGCAATATATCCGGATGAAAAACACTTTCCTTTTGGGACATTTAAGTAGGTTATTTTAAAATATTTTCAGGTTTAGAATAAGAAAGTGAAAATAGAAGATGCTGCGGCTGAAGAAGTGTGTCTCTGTTAATGTTAGTTTATAAATTCATTTATAAAATGTACTGTTCCTGCTCTGATTTTTCAACACATTTATGCATGTATGTATGTAAATCACTTTTGTATTTGCTTAACGTATCCATTAAATACGGGGTTCAAATTCTATAATAATACAAATTATGGCACAAATCTTGTAAACATTTAGACTCTTGAGAATAGTTGCTACTTATTAATACATAGCTGTTAATTGTCAATAAACTAAATTATTTATGCTTTTTTAGCCAAACTTTCATGGATATCAATGGAAACTTGAAATTTCGCTTATACTTCCATTGGTTGTTATTATTATTATTTGCCATGAATGTCACTTTCTTGAATTAACTTATAATATTTGGCAAAATGAATTGATTTACCATTGAAAAATTTAGTTTCTTTCAAGCGCTTCAACATAGATAATTAATATAATGTTTACCTTCACTTATACCAATTTTAAGATCTAAATTTTTCATATTGAACTGCTTAATATATCACTTGTAGAGAATGAGATAGGATATTGCTGTCTGGAATTTAAACACTAAGCATAGTATTAGGAAGTAAATCCAAAAATAATAGCTTGTCTAGTATTACGGAAAAATAGACAAAATTTGTGTGGGTCATCTTAAGGATAATATTTACTAATTTTTAACAAGCAATTTGAAATCTTACCGTTGCCAACTGATGTTTTGGGTGTATGTATCAGATTTTAGGCTGTATTTTAGCTTGGTGAAAGTAATGGAAAATATGTAAATAAAATGATAGGAGAAAATAGAATCACATAAATAAAATTTGATGATTTTTAAAAAGAATGTAAGAGTAGGGCCAGGAATTTAGCTCAGTGGTGCTGTGCCTGCCTTGCAAGTGCAAGGACTCAAGTTCCATCCTGGTACCCACCCCCAAAAAAGAACATAAGAGTAAATAAGAAGAATTAATAGGATAAAAGAAAGGAAAAATAAACAAAACATAAGAAATATTCTTTTTGTAAACAAAAAGTATTCAACCAGGTGAAACATATGGCCTATAACAATTTCGTTGCCTTTTAAAATCTTATGAAATGAGAAACATTGTTTACATCTTTGAAAATACAGCCTACTACTCACAGTTTAGACATAAATATTCAAATCTCTCTTACTGGAAAGACCTTGGTACTTCCCCCAAACTCTTGTCCTAGTACACACAAGTTTGAGTTCTGCTGTAACCTCATCCCTTTATCAGTTTATGGATGGGACCTTTCAAGGCTTGTACCTCAAGTGCAGCTCCTTGGATTACATTTCTTTTATAATTCAAAGTCTTAACAAACTAGAAAGACAATTTGCCCTCCTTTCATCCAACATGTAGTAGGGAAACAAAGATGACCTCAGTAGACACACACGGGGAGGGAGAGAGGAAAAGAAGCTGATAGAAATCATCTGGGCAAATTTTATGTGTTCTTCGCTTGGGATCGTTCTGTTCCATGTAAATCCTTCTTTGCTGCTCTTCACTGGCCATTAATTTAACGTCCATTTTCTGTACAAAAATAAAGACATTTATGAGTATGTGTAGCTGTAAATTTTTCTTAGCATACTATCTGTTTAATTGGAATTTGAGGACATGGAAATGTGAAAGCAAGTAATTTCTTTATTTTACAATATCTACATCTCTAGACTCATATGTGCAGTCACACTCTAGAGATACGTTCTGAGAAAAGTCATTAGGCAATTTTTGTCACTGTGCAAGAATCATGAAGTGACTTACACAAACCTATATTTTACACACCAGGGCTGGATGGTATAGCCTATTGCTCCTAGACTGCAAACCTGTACAGTGTGTTACTCTATTGAATACTGTGGGAAACTGTAAGGTAATGACAAATATCTAAGCATATCTGGACAGGTTTGTTTATACCAGCGTCACCTCAGATATGTAATGTTTTGTACTATGATGTCATGATGGTTATGATGTCATTAAGTGACAGGAAATTTTCAAGTCCATTATAATCTTATTGGACCATTGCCATATGTACATTCCACTGTTAATGGAAATGTTATGCAGTGTATGACTGTAAAAATTCTTTTAAAATCTTGTGGATTTCCTATGTATGAAATTATAAATTCACTCCATTTACCATAATCAACATCCACAAATATATTTGTGATGAGCCTTTCTTTACTATAATTTAAGGTGCTGTGGACAATTTTCTTACAAGTTTTTATAAGAGTGAGTCATTGAAGTTCTAGAATTCTCAGAAGCCCATTTGCACGGCTTAGAAAGTGACACCAGTCAACTCCTTAGATCTCTTTATGTCCTCCTTAACAAAAGCTTTCACAGGGAACTCTGATCTCTACTCTTACAGCAAAATGGACTCAGTCTTTACACTGAAATATTTTTCACTGTGACAGTTTGTTGGAAGAGGCTGGACTTGAGCAGCAAATTCATTTTTGATCATGGCAAATACTGACTTGTTTGTATATTTTCACAAGATTGTGCTTATGAATGAAATTCCTTTTGTGCATCTAGTTTCTCATGTACCTACTTTTTTATGGGCACTTTAAATGAAACATTTGGCACTCTTAATATTTTTGTATAAAAATCTTAGCCAGATCTACAAGTTAATTTGGTAACCCATTTGATATCCTGTTATGTGAATCACTTATTTTATAATTGTCCCACTAATTTGGATGCTAGCATATAACTTATATATCCACACTCCTTTTTCGTATTAGGTTCCCTTATGCATACAGTAGCACTCAGCTACCTCCATCTCCTTGAGGAACTTCAGGCCAATTCTCAGTAATGAGACCCAAAGCCAGTGCTCTGGTTAACTATTGTAGCAGCCTCCCAACTCTAGATATCCCTTTATGTTCTGGTTATCTAGCGCTGCAATATAAGCCACCTCAAATTTTAATGAACAAAAACGATGAAAATAACGATTATATTTGTACACAATTTACCAATCCAGACTGAATTCATTTTTTCCCTGATGATTTTACCAGTGTAATTCTTGTGGCTACATTTCAGTATTAGGAGACCATGGGGCTCTGTTCAGTTAGAAGGTTGCTAGAAGGTTTTTGTTATTTCTAGGCAAATTAGTATCTCTTTTTGGAGTACTTCTTTCCATCTTTTCAGAACTGTTCTTCACCCTACTTTTCTTGCTGGTAATAACTTTAGTATCTCCAATAAATGATAAACTTTCACCTTTGTCAACTGTCCTGTCCATTTCTTTGAATGGGACAGCAAGAGCCTGGAAGGATCACTGCCCCATAGTGCCGAAAGCACAATGGCATTCTAAACTGTATCATTACTGGATGCTATCATTAGGGGAATATTATGTACATTAATAAAATAGTTATTCCAACTTTTAGCCACTTCACCTCTGGCATCATTCATTTCCTTCCACGTTCTCCTGCTTTCCAACACTTGCTTTTGTTATCTTTCTCCCTCTGAATTCATCTTTGTTTGCCACTCTAATTCTTTGCAAAGCTCATGTCACTTCTCTTCTCCAATTTCAGCAGGTTTCAGTGTTTTCAGAACATTTTTCACTCTTCCTGTCACGTCATGCAGAGACCCTGGAAGCTTTGCTTTGCTAGCCATCTACCCTGCTTCCCTAGGCTTGCCCAATTTTTCAGCCATACAAAATGAGTTTAGAGTGACTCATTAAGGAAACTTCCTGTCAGATTTGAAATGGTGGACTTAGGCTCAGTTAAGTAAGGCTAACATCCTCCCAAGCTAGAATAAATTAGGAAGATGCTAACCTTCTGTGTCAAAATTAGCAAAAATAATCCCAGAAGTGAAAAATGGGAAACTCCCATCTCCAAGTTCTTGGGAGAAGGTTTCTTAATTGTGTTAAAGTAGGAAGAAAAGCAGCAGGGGACATGAGATTGGTAGGTTAATTTTCTTATTTTATCCTGCATATTACTAAACTGATCATGTACATAGCACTTTATAGGTGTGGACTGTTTTGCATTAAGTAATTTAGGTTATCACAGTAGGAAAAAAGATAAGGGAAGTGAAATAATGCTATATTGGATTTCAAAAGCACTTAGCCTAGTTTCTCTCTAATATAAATATCTAGAGGGATGTGCAGATGGGAACAGGATTGCCGTCATTTGTGGAAATGATCATGAAAGAGACTCATAAAATGGCAACCAGAGTGGAAGAAAGTAAGTAATGGGATGGAAGTTAATAGGGGAGTGAGGAGATGGCTAATATTGACCGAGACTAAAGAAAGGTTAAGTAAACGATGACTGAATGAACTCACTGTGTATGCTAACTGGGACACTATTAGGTATCTTAGCAAGAACAATTAAGCAGTGTGATAAGGGAAGGAAATGTATCGGGCTGCAATGAATTACAGAGTAAATGGTCATTGCAGTGATGATATCTCCTAGTTACTTTTCATAGCCAGTGTGAAATATTGAATTAAAATTTACAAATAATATCTCTAGTAAAGACTATTGGCTATTCATCAACATCTGTTCTCTTCTTCTTGAGTCAATAGCTGGAGAAAAAGAAATCTTTCTTGGATTTCTTGGTAGTATTCCTTCAAGGCCCTAGCTTATCTAAGCCTATCATGAATCAATAAAATATGAAGGGAACATTTACTTTTATTTTCCTTTCACATGACGTGGGAGTTAGAGCTTCATTCTCCCTAATCATAGTCTAGATGACATCTAGAGATATGATTTCTTTTATTCTAACAGAGGCAAACACTTACATTCTATTGAGGAATATTCCCTGTCCTCAGAAGGAGACCTTGGGAGGGGGTCAGAGAATTATCTCCTTCTGTGTTTACATTTCAGTATACTTTTTTTGTTTTTGTTTGTTTTTTTGGTACGGAGGATTGAATTCAGATCCTTGTGCTAGCAAGGTAGGCGGCGGAACCACTGAGTTAAATCCCCGGCTGTGTTTACATTTCAAAAGCAGAGAAAAAACTTAAGCTGTAAATACAGACATGCTGCTGTTATTTCCTTTGGGAAGCATGCCTATTTTCCTAAGAGTAAGACTCAAGACCTTCCTTTTTCTTTACTGAGGCAAATTTACCTGCATTAGGAGAAGTAAAGATTTTTCACTTTCTTTTAAAAGAGGAAGAGAGGTGACTCTTTCCTATGTACACTCCCAGATCTTCATTTTCATGGCATCTCTGCTGCAGTGCAATTCTGATGAACCCTCAGGACTGTCCCTCTGACTATCTGTGGCTCTGTCCAGTCACCTGCGGTGCTGACCACAGAGGAGCGGTACTGTACTGCTCTTCTGGCTGCTGTTGTGGGAAGGTAAAGCTCACATTTCTGATCCAGTGCCTGTTCATCATTCCATCTGTCTCTCTGCCTCAAAATGTGCACGTAAGGTAAGATCTCAGACCTTTCCAAATTTCTGGCTTACCAACAGCCAAACCTTGCTTTGTTGATTCTCCTATAGTTTTTATGGCCAAATGACTAAATTTTAGTCATTGGAAAGTGGGGAGAAATAATGTCTGTCACATCCAGTCTTGGCTCTTAAACATAATTTGTGTTTTCCTCTCTTCTTTTTGCTTTGACTAAATTTGGGTTGCCAGAGTGGTTTTAAGAACCAGGTTTTGAAGACAGCTAATTGCCCAATGTCTGAGTTGTTGAAAAACTGCATACCTACCCATTCCCCTCATCGTATTGACTTTTCTGATCTCAAGCTTTTCTTTACTTTTATTTGAATGAGGCAAACTTTTAGATTTTATTTGATCTATTTATATTTGTTATAGGAGTTTAGATCAATACTATATTCATACATAATATTGTGGTTAAGAGCTTAGTTTCTACAGCCAGAGAGACTGTCTATAAATAATTACTATTTATTTTTACATGGTCATCCTGTGACTCACTTTTCTCAAATGTATTCTGGGATAATGCATCAGGCTCTTTTAGGAGTATATTAAGTAATATATCTAAAGTGTCTACTAGTAAAAAAACCCCTACTCTCCCTTAATATTGTTGTTATATATACAGTACTTGATTTTTCTCTTAATCTCTGTGGATAAATGCAGATTTAGTTCATTGACTTTGGCCATTAGGTTGCATTCTATTAAGCCTCCTAATTTGATTCTTTCTTAGTATGAATACAAAATATAAAGATATGATGTGAAGAATGTCACAATTGTAGTTATTTCACTGGAAAGAAGAAAAATGGGGTGGGATAGAATTGTACATATTATTTTTTAATTGGCAATTCTGATAATTGTAGGTGATGAATACATAGGTTTGTTCTCATATCATTCAGCACTTTCTCTAATTATGATGTAATTAAAATAAAATGCGAATTATTTCTTGTAATCTTACTGATAAATAATAAACTGTTCTATAAATCAGCCCACTTTGCTCATTTGCATAGCTTTTTGTTTAAGTAGATTTCAGCTCTCTTGTCTTTTTGTACCATGAATGCATCAGTGTTCTGTTAAATATGCCTCAGGGCACTCAATGCCCCGGAAACACAGATTTCCTCTCTTTCATTATGTGTACTATATCATCCAGGGTAGGAATCTTTATTACTTTACATACCACCAAGAAAGGATAAAATTGAATTTTAAGAAACTATCAAGTGTAAAATGTGTTGTAGCTTTTGAAATGTTAACATTTTTAGAAAGGTGTCTAATATATTTTTTCTAATGCTTTTTATTCATTAACAAACAGTATTATTAAGAAATTGTTCTAGTCTACTTATTAATTTAAAAGTTGAAGGTTCAGTTTGATGAATTTGGTAATCGCAGAGCTACTGCCAAAATCATGCAATGGAAAATTTCTACCCTCTCTTTACAGGAGTTCTTACCCGGTGCAGTTGTTCTGCCTTCTGGAGTGATGTGTTTCCTTTGTCAGAATTCATATAACTTCCAGATTACCATACACAGTCTTTTGAATCTAGTTTCTTTCACTTTGAACAGTGGTTTTCAGAGATATATATATAT
>NW_022900944.1:6876035-6888804 GCF_012274545.1 Fukomys damarensis | reverse complement strand
TTTTTTGTAGCGGGGATTGAACTTGGGCCCTTGCATTTGTGAGGCAGGCACTGGAACCACTGAGCTAAATCCACAGCCCTAGATCCATCTATATTGTTGCATGAATAGTATACTCTTTTATTTCTTAGTGTGTGTTTGTAGTAACACAATAAATCTGTCCCAATTAATGAGGCATTAGAGTTGCTTTTAGTTTTGGACCATTATGATGAAAGCAGTTATGAATATTTGTTTATAAGTCTTATTGAATCTAAGCATGTGTTTTATTTCTCTTAAGAATATAAGGCCTAGTACTGAGTACATAACACAATTTCACAAAGCCTGTCAAAGAATTTTCCACAATAGTTAAAAAAATTGCACATTCTCACTAGAAATGTGTATCGACTGATCCTTGTCATAAATACTGAATTTTGTCTTTTTAATATGAAGTATAATGGTAAGTGTGTGCAAAGGTGATCAAAATATACAATGAACCTTTTGTCATTAATATCCTCAAAAATCTTCCCGCTTGTCTTGAACACAGCCATGCCATTGCTTTCCCCACGTTCTGAAGCAGTTGAGGAAGGTCTCTTTCTTGGGTGTGCTCATGAGGTGAACAGAACTATGGGGAAAGCTGCTGCCAAGCACCGTCTGCTGGAAAAGCAGCTCATAAAAGCGTTACAGCATCTGCGCTGTGAAAGCGTCACCCACCTTTCTCAGTGGGTCTAGCACCACGTGACTCAGATAAAGGATAGTCAGAAAAACAAATGTGTCTCAGGTGACAATCAGCTGTGGCTTTAAAGTCACCCAACTCTTACTGAAGCTCTTCACCTGTCATATTTCCTAATTTCCCTGCCATTTTATTTTATTAATTATCCTCTGAAGGAAAATATTAGAATACAAAAGAATAATTATCTGAAATCTTAATTTCATTTTATTTTATATGATTAAACACATTATATTATAAGCACAAAGTATCCACAATTGTAGCTTATTGTAAATAGTGGTTCTACTAGGTTTTAGTGTTGTAGTGAGGTTTTCTTTTACCCATATGTTAATTTCTGTTTCCTGGTATATTCATGGCTCTTAGAAATGAGGCATTCAAAAGTAAAACTTTCTTATTTACCAGCCTTTTGATTAGTAGTTCTTTACATTTTGTCAGGTCATCCCCTGTCTTAACGTGCATGTAAAGGTAGGCATGGAATAACAAAATGTTTTTATGAACCTGTGCAGGCACTCTCCTCTCTGACTTCCTGGCATTGATCACAGACTCTGTGTCTCAGCTCTTTGTCTCTCTGTGGCCTTTCTTTAGATTGCTCTTTTAGTACTTGGAATTTGTTCTAACTGCTTTTGTTTGCCTCTCTGGCTTTTTGTTTCTCTTTCAGTCATGAGTCACAAATAACTAATTTTGTCTTTCTTGAGTTTTAGAATCAAATGTGTAACTGCTGCCATCTCCACCTTGTCTTAGCTCTTCCTTAGACATCTAATACTAAGATGTCTAAAACTGAACCTGGTGTTTTCCTCCTTGATCCTACTCTGTACTGTACCTTCTTTGTTGGTAAAATATAGCAACATCCTACCAGTTATAATCTTCTATATTCTTCTGCATCTGCTTGGACAACCCAGTCAACATTTGTGTGCAGTCTATCACAACGTTCTTTTCTAGCCATTACAAATGATCTTAACTATTAGTACTTCATTTCAGGTTTTGGTTCATTTTATTGCAAAAGAAATTGAAACTGACCAAATGAAAATTCTTGAATGTATACTCAATTCTTTAATACATTATCACACTTTTTAACATTTTGTAAATGCTGTTGTTCATATAGAAAGTTGATCTTGCTTGTAAGCCAAAGAACATGTGGATATTTAAGAGCACTGTGTAAAAGTCATGATATGTATTTGGGGTAGAAAGTTATTTCCAGATGTATGGGAGTATCCTCAGTGTCTGTTTTTTTAATCCATATTTCTTAGAAAAGTGGCAACTAATTCATTTGCTTGCCTAATACTACTAAATTGCTTGACTGAAGACCATGCAAATTCGAAGGTATAAAGTTTTGCTTCTGTTATACTTTTTGTTTATGTGTGGGAAGAGGAGTCAAATAGTAGGAAGAAGGAAATGTATGGTTTTTAGTTATCGTGAGAAACTGAAAGTAGATTGACTAAATAAAATACTTTCTCCAATATTTTTTTCTTCAATCTCCAATTCCATTGCATAGTCCAAATTACTACAAGACCCTGTGGATATATGGAAGAACTTTGTCTGCCTAAGAGAAAGAAAATGAAATTCAACTGAAATAGGGGGGAGTTAATTTGCTGCTCTATAGTATGCATGGGGCAGAGAGAAAATATTTAGCAGTCTAAGGTTAGAGTTTATAATGATCACCTCCAAGAAACTAAGTGAACTATTTGTTATCACTTTTTGGTGTCTTTTAAAAACCTCAAATGTACAAGATTTGAAACTTTAGATAATAGTGCCTGCAATATGTTTAGAAATTTGAAAAAGACAAATATCAACTATAGCAACCTAACAAGTTCTTAATTCCACATAGCACAAAAGTTAGTGGAGGTTTTCTTTCTTCCTTATGGTTAACAAGGAAGGAAAAGAGAGTGTTTGTACCCTTTATCAATTAAACAAACAAACTTGACTGGACATAAATATGAATTTTTAAAGCCCAAAGAAATAACTTTCTATTATTGGTTTCAAATATCAATAAAATTTAAAGTCCCAAATTTTTAAATAACTCATAATATTAGAAAAAAGTTTTCACAGAAACATTTTGTGCATTAACTAATCTCAGAGTTTTGTAAACATTTATCTATAGGTAGAAGCATCTCATTTTAATCTTCATTGGTTATACAAAGAAATTGACAAACTATAATTTAATCACAGGATTAAACTTTAAGAGGATTAATAGCAAAATTATTTATACAAGCAGTGCCTCACTTCCCTGTGATTTTACTGTTTCTTATATAGATAACATTTTATTGTCTGTGGTCTGTGCTATTCCACAGAGATGCTTTGTGAATGATTACCTATTAGAAAATCCATTCTTATGGCAGCATGGAGGCCTATCTTTTAAAAATATTGTTATTTTCGTCCCAGAGCCCGCTTGTGGATCAAGGTTCAGGAACATGGACTGGGAGGACAAAGTGCAGAAGCACCATACAGACTCTGGGGAGGTTTCTAGAAGCTTCCGTTTTATTGAGGAAATGTTCAGACTTATATATAGGGTAAGGCAGGGGTGGAGGCATGGTGGCGCTATTGGATCGCTATTGGATAGGGTAAAGCAGGGGTGGAGCCAGGGTGGAGTCGGGATATTTGGCACATCGCTATTGGCTACATGTTAATTTTTGGATTGTATGCTTTAGGGCTGAGGTGAATGCAGTCAGGACTTTAGAGGTTCTTGAGAGGAACAGTTTATCTGTCTAAGGTCAGATCTCTACACACCCGAGGGGGTGGATTATTTCAGCCCTAATAGGCCTCGGAGTTTTCTCAAGAGAGCTGGGTATGGTGCTCCTGACTCAGCCAGACATGACCTTGATCCTCAAAATATGAAATCAATTTTAGTACTTCCACCAGCTACGCTATATTTTTCTTCACACTATGGACTTTTCTTTAGTCTAGATTTCTTGGTTATATTCTTTGTTCACCATGTACTTATTTGGCATTAATCTACTCTGCATTTATCTCCCCACCCAGTCAAAACAGAAGTCTGAATTTTTAAATCTATTTGTCTGCTTTTATATTTTTTATTCAAGTCAATAATTAGTATGCTTAGTTAATGGACTTGTCTCCTTTTAATAGGTTTTAAAAATTACTTTACTATTAATATGCTTTGAGATTCATATTATATGAATATGAGTGTAAAATTAATTCTTGAACTCATTAATTTTTTTAATTGGAATCTTCTTTTGGTGAATCATCATCTTGTTATTCTGTTTTATTTTTGCTATTAATATTGAATGGTGATGTTTTTGGGTTTTAAAAATATGACTAAAGGAAAAAGAATATTTGATTATGGTAATATATAATTACAAATTTATATACTTTTGGGTGGCACCAGGGATTATCAATATAAATTCCTAGACTTTTAACATTTTAGTTTATGAAATGAAAAATCTTTTCAATAGGTGCTGTGAAAACCAAAAATGAACATATTGTAAGCTTTTGATAATACCACTCAAATCTGGCTTATATACTCCATCTTTAATAATGTCAAAGTACTACCTGGTTAAGGTTTTTCCAGAACATGAGGTTAAATTTAGTGTATGCAATTCTCATGACCTTTTTCAGATACTGGAGATAGCGTAGTCATTTTCTATTTCTTAGCTATATAGCATTTCATTTGAATGTTGTGAACTTAAAAAATGTCGCTAAAATGTTAACTATTTTTCTCTTCACACCTTTGTGGGTTTTGACTGTACTATACTGAATACCAAAAAGTCTATTATGAATATCTTTAACAAATTCTCTAACCAGTTCTGAAATTATAGGTAATCCTTTTTCATATTTAAGTGTAAAATTTTTAGCATTAATAATTTTTGATGTAGTCTTTCAAAGGAACATGAAAAAAAATCATCATTTTCCTTTCTGTATGCACTAATTTTAACACTGCTATTAATTTAATTTAATTGATTTTTTTGAGACAGTGTCTTGCTATGTTTTCCAAGCTGGTCTTGATCATGCTATGTAGCCCAGGCTGGACTCCAACTCACAATCCTGCCTAATTCTCCTAAATTCTGGGAGCATAAGTGTGTGCCACCATGCCCAGCTCTTACTTTTATGTAGCTAATTTTTTGTTCTAACATTTTTACTATGTGTTGTAGCAAACTTTTGTTAAACTCCAGGAGGAAATAGTCAATATGACCATAAATACAGTGGAAAAATCTCACAAAAGAAAAATATACTTATATATCTAAGAATGTTAAAACTTTTCAATGAAAAATGAACACATAATCCTCAAAAAGAAGTAGGAAAATATTAGTAGCAAAGACCTTGGGTAAGTTACAAATACAGATTGTTTGCTATGCGGAAAGCCCACTTCTAAGAACCATTTCTGTCCCTTAGTGGATTAATTGCCTAGCACCTAACTCTAAAGCTATAGAGTCCAGCTCAGGAAAACATAGAGTTTTAACCACTCTACTAAGTGGTGAAAGAAATGTAAAATTATTTATATTACTAGTAATCAAAATAAATTTTTTAAAGGAAGTAGGTAACTAGCACTACATTTTAGTAAAAGTATCAAAAATTTTCAAAAAGGGCACTGACAGGAAATATAAGATACAAAAACAGGCTTCTTAACAAATTCAAAATATGATTTACTATAACAGTAATTCTGTGTTTGCTGATTGATTAAATACAAATTATATTACTAAATGTTGATATAAAATATGGCAAGCCTCATGGTGGTGTACTATGTTGCCCTCAAGTATGTTTCTGAAGTGTTTGAATAGCCTCGAGGAAACCCTTGCATGATGTGTACGCTCAGTGTAATCATTGCTATGTAACACAAAAATAAGCAGCAGCAACCACAGATTCCATAGAACAATGGCTATACTACATCCAGATATCAATAACCTACTCCAAGATAGATGAATCCTAATTTTTATCAATTACATACTAAGGCTGTGCAACTCACAAAACTTTCAACCCCAGATATATGCTGTGACCTCAGTGGTGGAGGTTAGATAGGGTTGGGCATTTAATAGAACTGAAATGGTAGACCTGGAAAATCATAGGTGTGGATAGTTTTTTTTTTTTTTTGCACTTTCTGGAGAAGATAAAGTAGATATAGAGGATTTTTTTGAAATCATGGAATTGTATAGATTTAAACAAAACTTTTAAGTAGGACTGTTTATTACTTTGAATAGAGTTTTCGTCCTTGATCATTGAAAATGATCTAACAATAAAACAATTAACAAAGCACTCTGAGGAAGAATAGACACAAAATGGGAATGAGCACTCAAGAACAATGTACAATTAAACAATCTGATGGAAGACTGTAAAATATGTGAGGCTTATTCAGTGAAACTGATGATACAATAAAACTCAGAATTGAAAATATGGAAAGTTAATATACAAAGTTAAACTTCTGGTGTTAGCTATAAAATGGGAAAAGCTTGGAAGTTGCTGCTGTTATCTCTACAACAAGAAAAAGCTGGACAAAATGAGAACTAATAATTTTTCTTGGACCTATCTGCTGCTAGCACTGGAGAGTAGGTGTGGTGTGAATTGGAATTCTGCAACATCTTTGGAATTTTTAGTAAACTTAGACTATGCTTAAAACATTTATTAAAAAGCTAACAAACTTCTGGAATATATACACACACATATGTACATAAATGTATTTAAATAAAAATTATAATGGCTGTACAAATGCAGGGATTTACAATTAAATATGAGGAACCCAAATAACAATTCAAATGGAAGAAATAAAAAATACAGAAGACTTCTCAAAAATATGGATAATATTCCAAAGAAACATAGGTTAAAAATATTAATTATAATCTACCACACTTTTAAATAGAATAAAGTTGGAAATCTGTGTGATTATTTTAGTTGATCCAGAAAAGAATTGTAAAATTTATAGCCACATTATGATTTGGATATGACATGTCCACCAGTGGCCTGTGTTCCAGGATTGGTCACCAGCCTGTGGCACTCCCAGGAGGTGGTGGAACTCTAGGGTGAGGGTGTGGTAGGCGTGAGAACCCTGGGGAGCTCCTGTTGAAGGGGTTATGGTCCCTGGCCAGCTCCTTTCTTGCTACCCTGCTGCTGTTGGGTGAGAACAGCTGACCTCTGTCTGCCCTTCATCCTTTCCCTGCCTCCCCCTGGCCCAAAAGCCATGGGGGCCTCGTGACTGTTGACTGAAACCTCTGTGACCATGGACTGACATAAACCATCCCTTTTCAGTGAGTTTTCTCAGATGATGGAAAGCTATGTAACATTCCCACTCATTGTAAGACAACAACAAACCAACCAACCAAACAAACAAAAATCCCCAAACCACCTGAAACTAAAAGGTGGGCACTTCCACAATAACATAAGGACTATATTTTTATAAAACTAACATAGTGAACTATGGAAAGCTTTCCCACCTAGGATTGAGAATGGATCATAAATCTGTTTAAATCACCAGTGCTGTTCAGTTGTAAATTGGAACCCAAAGAACAACAAGGAAAAATGGAAATTAAAAGCACAAATATTGGAAAAGAAGAAAGTAAATTGTAATAATTCTAGATAGCACATTATAAATTTAAAAGTGCAAAATGATTAAAGGTACCACACATGAATAAAATAATTGATAAAAATCAATGAAAAGTCATATAATTTACCTGTATTAGCAACAAAGTGTTGGGAAATAAAAGTTTTAAATATTTCATTGATATAAAAATATACAGTAGCAAAAAATTAATGAAAGGTGAATGAGACCTCTGAATGACATCTATAAAAACTGACTGACAAATATTAGGAATGACTCAAATAAATGGAAAATATTCCTATCAATTGTAGGCTTCAATATTTTAAAGATATGTCCTTAAAAATGATCTTTAGAGTCAACATAATTTCAATTAGAGATTTCAGCAGTTTTTGTGTGTGAAAATTGACTTGCTAAATTTAAAATTTATTTGGAATGTGATAGCCAAACAGTTGTAAAATTATAAATAAAAATATAACTAGAAAATTTACATAGCAAATATTAATATTTATATAAAGCTTCTGTAGGTAATGCAGTGTGGAACTAACATAAAAATAAAGATGTAAATGGAAGAGAAGAGTATAAATAAAAAATAAACCGATAGATTTTTATAATAATGAGTTATAATGGGAAAGTTGATCTTATGAGTAATCAATGCTCATTAAATTGGCTACTTTTGGGGGAGGGCATTGCTTTTGTTGCTGCTGGTTTTTGCTTTTATTACTCCATGTTTGTAATGAATAATGATTGAATTCACCGTAGGGACTGGAACATAGGGAACCATTGGTACATAACACATTTCAATTCCCTTCTTTTGCCCTGCTCCATCTACATTTTTCCAGCATCAGGTTCATTTACTTATAAGACCTTTTTAAATTACTTATCATATGTATGGATTGAAAATCAGATTATTAGGCCAAGAACATATAAAACATGGAAGACAGTTGTGCTAAGTCAAGGTTCACTTTTAGATACATTGTCTGCATTGTATTATAATATTTTCTCTTATCTGTTTTTTATTTTGTACTTTATACATATTAAATTTTTAATATGAGAAACCATGTGATAGTCAAGTTTGTATGTCTGAGTTACTTTATTTAGCATTATGGCCTCAAGGTGTATTCATTTTTCTAAAAATGACTCATTTATTCTTCTTTATGTCAGAGTAGTACTCCATTATATAAACACTACATTTTTTTAATCCATTCGTCTCTTGATGAACACATAGGCTGTTTTTAAGATTTAGCTATTATGAATTGCTCTGTGATAAACATGGGTATGCATTCATCATTGTAATATGATGTCTTTAACTCTTTTGGGAAGATACCTAGAAGGAGAATAGTTTGGTAAATGAAATTTCTACTTTTAGTTTGTTGAGGAATCTCCATATTGATTTCCATAATGGTTGTATCAGTCCTACCAACAAGGGTTTCTTTTTCCCTGTGGCCTCACCAGCATTTGTTATTGGTTGCTTTACTGATAATTCTTTCTGGAATGAGATGGAATCTCAGTGTTGCTTAATATGTATTTCTCAAATGACCAGTGATGTTGAACATTTTTTTAATGTATTCATTGGCTATTTGTATTTCTTCATCTGAGAAGTATCTATTCATTTCAGTTGCCTATTTTTAAATTGGGTCTTTAAATTGAGAGCTTTTTTTTTTTAGTTATTTGTATATTCCACATATTAGTCCATTATCTGAGGAGTAACTGGGGCAGTTTTCCCCCATTTTGTAGGCTGTCTTTTTTGGTTTCCTTTTATATAGAACAAAGTGCATGTTATCTTACACCACACATGAGAGAGATGAATTCTAGATATATTCTAGATCTAAGTATGAGAAGTAAAATAAATGCTCTAGGCAAAAAGAAATAGAGAATATCTTTATTAATGTGAACTAGTGAAATACACAACAGTACTTAAAATGCTAACTGATAAAGAAAAAAGTAATAAGCTAAAAATTCATTTTAAACACAACCATGTGTGTCCAAAGCATAAATCTAATGATGAATGAATGAAGCCAGACACAAAAGGAAATCCTCTGTTCTTTCATCATGTAACCATCAAAATCAGGCAAAAGTCACCTGATGGTGTTGTTTGAAGTCAAACCCTGTGGCTCATTTTTTTTTTCTTCCATCATTGAGTTTATTGGTACATTCTAGGTATATAGTAAAGTTACATTCATTGGGATCTTGTGCCTTTACATGACAGGTCTTGGTTCTCATTTTTTCCCCTCGTCCCTGCCCTCCCTTCACCCCTCCTCCCCTCCCCCTTTACAAACACTTCATTTCCATTTCTTCATTTTCTCATGTTTTTTTCTTTTCCCTTATTAGCTTTCTCCTACCCTTCCCGCTTTCCCTACACCTTTAGCCCCTTTTCTTCCTATTTCACATTGTCCATTATATCATTAGGATCTTATGTGTTATTGTAGTTTATTCACACCAGTGAAACCATTCGGTATTTACACATGTGTGACTTATTTATTTCACTTAGGAGTGTATCCTCTTGAGAGCTGTGCAGGAGATATGGTGGTGCCTGGTGGGGGCACAGATCTGCAGTCTGAAGGACCCAAGCTCTGCTTACATAGCAGTGACTACCTTTGTGTATTCATTATACCACATTGCTTTAGAACATATCGCTTCTTGGTCTTTTGGCTAAGGTCAAATGTAGAATTTTTCCATATATATGCTATACCTTTAATAAATATTTACTGAAAAATACATGCTGAGTATCTTAAGAAAGTTAGACATGTGTAATAGCATTTTTAAGAAAGTGGAGAAGTGGTATATAAATTAGCTAAGAAAATGTTCTAGAAATTAAAGAACCACAGTCTTCAATATTAAATATCTCTCAGGCATCTATGTCAGGCATAATTTTTTGTTGTTGTTGTTACTTTGTTTTTGTTTTTGAGATAGGATCTCAGGTGTGTAGTCCAGGCTGGCCTTGAACTCACAATCATTCTAGCTCAGTCTCCCAAGTTCTGGAATTACAGGTGTGTATCATTATGCCTGGCTTTATAGTTTTAGCACTATAAACCAAGATGGACAAAAAGAGCTTCTGGAACATTAGAGAAGAAATAAAACAAGATACAAAATATAATATATAACATAGTAGTAAGAAAATACAGGGCAGCAAAGAAAGCTATGAGATGTTGGGTGTGGGTAGCAATGTTGAAATTTCTGATGGACTTTCCAGGAAAGCCTCCCTGAGTGTACAGTGGCATAATATAGAGGGATAGTTGCAGGTAAGATGGTTAAATGTGGTTGTGTGGGAATTGATGCAAGAGGAGAAAATGGAATTCTTTCTTCTAAAATGCTATAGCTAACTACGTATGGTTAAATCATAATTCAGTTACTAATTACCCGATTGTGACTATATACCATGTTATATAATAGCTATGAGAAACTTTACTTAAGGGAGCATAATGTTCCTTCCACAATCATTTTTTCATTCCTTGAAAGAGTAAAGTGTCAAAACAGCATAACACATGACAAGACTGACAGAGAGATAATAGAACACGCTAGCTCCAGCGTTGGCAGGGTGTCATATGGTATTCATACAAACGGACTGCATGACTAGAAGAATTCAAAAGCCTAGGAATACGGATTTTATAAAACTGTAGGTCAAAAATAAATTTGAAGGGCTGGGGATTTAGCTCAGTGGTGCTGCCACCTGCCTCATAAGCAAGCGAAAGGTCCCGAGTTTGATCCCTGGTACCAAAACTAACTAAATAAAATAAAATACAAAATAAATTTGAAGTCATTTAATGTCAAGCCTGGCATTATTGGGGCTCTGCAGGGGACTGCCTCATTGCTTATGCCCAATGTAGGCTGTAAACTGCGCAGCATGTAAAGAGTTAACTCCACAATTGGCTTATTTTAAGGAGTCTGACTAAAGCCTATGAGATAACACACAGCTGAGGTCAGAGCGTCATTCCGAGCCTAACACGAGAATGCTTCTCTTCTTGTACAAACCTTGCCTGTGTCAGCAACCACATGCAGCCCCTTCACCCCAACCTAACAGTGATTGTGCCACCGATAAATATTAGGGGCTTTGGATGACCAGGCTCTTTGCTGCTCAATCGGCACTGGCCATCCCATTCCCAGTCTCTCCGATTCTGTCTCCGAGTCTTCTTCTCACCAGGCGTCATAGCACTGAGCAGGAGATCAGGACCCTCAGCAGAATCTCCGATAGTACTCAGAGAGTAATTAAGTGGTAGAATATGAGTTTAGTATGACTGAGACCCTAGAATTAATTCCCAGCAAGCAAGCAAGCAAGCAAACTACTGCCATTGTTTAAAAAGGCCCCCTTTAATATCATGATACCAGATTGGGTAGGACAAATTGCTCTATGGTAGATGAGCTTATGTTTCTAGGGTAAAAGAATTATAACCAAAGAAACCAAAGGGTGGTTGAAAACTTGAACTCATATGAAAGAGACTTTATTTTGGGATTATGTTTGTTTCAACATTTATTTCAAAAAAATTAAAATGCTGATACTCTTATAAGCAGCTAAGTTAATAGAAATTAATATACAGTCAGAGAGGGAGTGGGCTCTCAAGGAAGTCAGTGAAAAAGACATCAGAATTGTGGCTGGAAGTGCATCTGAAGAAGGCCAGGCATTGAGATAAAGATGCAAAGGTCAGGACTGCACGCCTCCCTAAGGGATAAGCAGTACCTTAAATCATACTGTAATCAGCACCACCTGGTCCAGGGAGTTCAGCTAAACATCACTCACCCAGGTGGGTGACCAGAGCACCTGAATCCAATCCTTCCCCCAAATGCCTTAGCTCTTTCCATGTACCCTTGCTATGAGACCTGCTTCCCTACTGGATCAATATTAGCTAAGTGGCCATACATGTAATCCTAGAGGTTGATTACAGTTTGACCCAAGTTGTATCCACATTATGACTTTGCTGTCTAACTTATCTGTGATAAAGGGTCTTCATGGCCAACATTCAGGACCCACTCTCTCTCTCATGAACTATCTTAATAAGCCTTTCCTGCTCTGAACCTCTGTTGTCCTTTGGAACTCATTCTTGGATTTCAGGGGACATGAACTCAGCACATGTGAGGTCTAGCAGATTGGGAGTTATATTTCTTCTATATCAACATTTAATTGTTAATGTATTTAATATTTACATTGACCTTATCCCCTCTCTGTATAGCTCATATAACATCAGCATGATCTTTTACTTTTAAATACATCAGTATTTAGCTTCTAACAGTTATATCATGGAACCAAACAATGAAATTTGGTCAAAGGAAAAATTTAGGAAATTTTAATATGGGACAGTATGATTACCTATCATATTGATATTTATGCAGAATTATCTGTTTGATTCAATCACCATGCTCCTGTAATCTCCTTAATCTAGAATAAACCTTCAGCCTTTGTCTTTTGGGACAGACCCTTTTTGAAGCTACACAGTAAGCTTAATTTCAATATTTATTTATTCTGTTTTAATATTTGTGCTTCTAATCAGTAGTACAAAAGTTAGTAGGTCATTATTTTAACATTTTTCTCTGGTAGAATAATGTACATTAAAGTTTTTATAAAAGTTCTTAGTATGCTTTACAAAAGCATTCATCAT
>NW_022900944.1:6863918-6875931 GCF_012274545.1 Fukomys damarensis | reverse complement strand
TATCTATCTATCTATCTATGTATCTATAGTTTCTATCTTACCTAACATATGAATAAAGATGCTCTCATAACCCCTTGTGATTAGAATATATATAGCACTATATTTTACTCCACAAAATGTATACCATATTATTTATAACTGTAAACAATGTTAGAATATGTTATCATTTATTTCATTATGAGTTTGAGCAAGAAACATAGCTTTTAACAATGCATTGATTTTATCTCATTTCTAATTTATATTTCAAACACATTAATCATAATTTCAATGAAATGCCATATATGAATTGTTGTTTACCTCAGATTAAGTTTAAATAAGTTTTACAAATGATAGAACCCATAATATAAAAAGCCTGAGTGGACATTAGACTACTTTCTGCTATAGACGTGTGCTTTTAGATATTTTTGTATTTGGAAAATTACAATTTGAACATGATTTCAATGCAGATCAAATGAACTTAGGACAAATCTCATAGTTATTTCTATCTTCAGGTAGAAAATGTTTTGGATACTAATTAAGGATGCCAGTTCTTTTTTTTTCTTTTTAATTGAGTTTATTGGTACATTTTAGGGATACAGTACAGTTGCATTCATTGTTAGGATCTTGTACCTCTACATGACAGGTCTTGGTTCTCATTTTTTCCCCTTGTCCCTGCCTCCCTTCACTCCTCCTCCCCTCCCCATTTACAACCACTTTATTTCCATCTTTTCATTTTCTCACGTTTTTTCTTTTTCCTTATTACCCTTTCCCTACCCATCCCACCTTCCCTACCTTTAAACCCTTTCTTCCCATTTCACAATGTCAGTTATCTCATTAGTATCTTATGTACTATTACAGTTTATTCACACCAGAGAAACTATTCTGTATTTACACATGTGTGACTTATTTATTTCATTTAGGAGTATATCCTCAATATGTATCCATTTTCCCGTGAATGAATCTAATTTCTCGTTCTTTATGGCTGAGTAATATAGCATTTTATAGAAAAACCACATCTTCTTTATCCAGTTTCCAACTGATGGGCAAATGGGCTGTTTCCAAGTTTTAGCTTTTACAAACTGTGCTGCTATAAAGTGGGTGCGTATACATCACTGTGATATGATTCTTTTAGTTCTTTTGGAAAGATACTCAGCAACAATGGAGAAGGGTTCCTTTCTCCCCACAACCCCGCCAACATTTGTTATTGTGTGATTTCTTGATAGCAGCCATTCTTTGTGGGATGAGGTAGAATCTCAGTGTTGTTTTCATCAGCATCTCTCGAATGACCAGTGATGTGGAACATTTTTTCATATATTTACTTGCTGCTTTTATTTCTTTGTCTGAGAAGTGTCTGTTCATTTCAGATGCCCAGTTTTGAATTGGGTCTTTATATTTGGGGTGTCTGATTGTTTTGAGTTCTTTATATATTCTAGTTAATAGTCCCAGTTCTTTTACTTCCTTCTTCACTTGCCGTGGTTTCAAAGCAAGCCTGTTATGAGAGGTTTTGCATAGTTCAGAATGTGGGACTGTGTGCCGCCATCCACAGTACATGTATTGTAATGTTGGCTAAAGTACGGCTCTGTGATTGTTGCCACGCCTTCTGCATGGTAATGGAAGCCATTATGTTTTGGTTCTCGCCAGCTTCTTGTTAATGTCATCCTAAAGAGATGGTGCTCAGTGCTCTGTTGTGTCGCCTTTGCTCCGTCATCTGAGGCCTCTGCACCTCGAGTATATTTATAGGGGTGGATTTCTGGGGTCTGGATTCTGCTCCAGTGGTCTGTTTATTGTTTTGTCACCAATGCCACATTGCCTGATTGATTTAGCTTCATAGATTTCAGTTTTGAAATCTTGTTCAAATATTTTTAGTATTAAACAACCATGTTTTAGAATCAGATATACTATGTATAAAATAATTGTGGGAGTATTGTATTTTTCCAGTTTAAGAATAATTTCTAAAAGTGCTGAAATTTTCTTTCCAGAAAATTTGAAAAACTCTACTGGATTTTTTTTTCTTTTATTGAATTTATTGGTACAATTACATTCATTATTGTGATCTTGTGCCTTTACATGACAGGTCTTGGTTCTCATTTTTAAAAATCATAAACCAATATAATAAATATTATATTTATTATTCTGTAGAATCGGGGTATTTTCCTAAAATAAGCTCCTAAATTTAATATTCACTTGTAATTTTCTATTTATTCAAATATTCCACTTTTTAAAGTGTTTAAATTTCCAAGGGCCCATAATATATAGATATAATCTATAATCATTTCTCTTTTTTGCAAATACAAAACGTTATTTAAGCACACTAAATGTACTTGTGACCTTTGAGTGGATCCTTCTTGTGTTGATTGGAATGTGAATTTTATGTTAAATGCCTATGTTAATTTTAAGTCTAGCAAGCTGCTATTCCATTGAATCGACTGTGAGTTTTGGGACTCACACCACATTAAATATTACAGATCTGAATTATTTTATAATACAGAACCATCTCAGCTCTACATCTTTGTAACATAGGCCTTCAATGTCAAACTCCTTCAGAACATGGAATCTTTGGGGTAGGATGTAGATAGAACTTGTGCAGTGAGTGGCCACAGGAAGCATTTCATTTCTTGCCTCTGCTGTAGGTAAATCCTGCTATTTCTATTCTACATCCATTTCCCTGATGCCCACATTCAGACATTCTGTTATCTCAGCTTATTCTTTTTAAACAAAAAAAATTTCTTTTTCCAAAAAGTGCAGCAGTACATGTTTTTAGTGCATGCAGTTTACAGTCATCCTGGGCTTATTCTTATTGATACTATAGCATGTAATGTTTATATTCATTGAAGTTATTAGGTTTCTACAAATGGCATATCTTTATTCTACTTATTTCCTCTTCTACCCCTCTTTACCCCTTCCCTTTTTTCCCTTGGATTCCTTTCCTATTGCAAAAGATCTCTCCTCTTATCCCTTCCTATCCATCCTTCATTATTCTTTGTTTGTACTTTGCATTGCTCAAATGAGAGATGGCATGTGGTATTGAAGCTTACGTATCTGATTTATTTTACTTAACATCTGTATTCCACAAATGTCCCAAATTTGTCATTATTTATAGCCAAGTAGTATTCCATTATATATACCACATTTTATTTATTCAATCACCTGTTCATGGGTATACAGGCTGCTTCCAGGGTTTAGCTATTACAACTTGTGCTCCTATTACATTGGCATTCCTGTATCACTGTAGTATGATGCCTTGAACTTTTCAGGGCAGATACCCAGCGCGGGGGGTGGGTGTTCTTGAGTCATAAGGAAGTTCAAATTTCAGTTCTGAGAAATCTCCATACTAATGTTCATAATAGTTGTACTAGTTTACATTCCCATCAACAGTGAAATTTCTTTTTTGCAACAGCCTCACCAGCATTTGTTATTTAATTTCTTAATGAAATTTGACATTTTTTTCTAGAATCTGCATTGTTTTAATTTCCATTTTTCTAATGGCCAAGATGTTGAACATTTTTTCATAGGTTTTTTGACCATTTGTATTTCTTCCTTTGTGAAGTGTCCATTAATTTTTCTTGCCCATTTCTTGACTGGATATTTAATTGTAGGTGGTTTAATTTCTAAGGTCTTTATATATTCTAGATGTGAATCCTCTTGTCTGAGGAGTAGCTGACATTTATTTTCCATTCTGTAGGTTGTCACGTCAGTCTTCTAGTTGATTCTTCTTCTGTACAGAAGCTTTTTATCTTTCTATAATCTTATGTGTTGCTTCTTGCTACTATTTATTGTGCAATTAAGATTCTGTTTAGAAAATCCTATGTCTTTAAGTGTTTTACCTATTTTATCTTCCAGTAGTTTTAATGTTTCTGTTGGGTTTAAAAATTAATTTTATTGGTACATTTTTGGTATACAATATGGTGATACTCACCATTGGGATATTGTACCTTTACTTGATATGTCTTGGTTCTTATTTTTTCCCATTCCCCTCTGCCCTTCATTCAATTCCTCTACCCCTCCCTGTTTAAAAAGACTTTGTTTCCATTTTTTTCCTTTTTGCATATTTATTTCTTTCCCTTCTTTCCCTTCTCCTATCCCTCACACTTCCTCTTCCCCTTTGCCCCTTTTCTTCCTCTTTCATATTAGCTATTGTATATTTTGATCCTTATTTACACTTTCAGTTTCTCACACCAGAGAAACTATTCAGTATTTACACATGTGTGTCGTATTTCACTTGAGTATGGCCACAATGTGCATCCATTTAGCTATAAATGTCTCTAGTTTCTCACTCTATGGCTGAATAGTACTCCATTTTATAAACACACACACACACACACACACACACACACACACACCCCCTTCTTTATCCATTCTCCAGTTGATGGGTAATTGGGCTGTTTCCAGGTTTTACCTATTATGAAATGTGCTACCATGAACATGGGTGAGCATATATTGCTGTGGTATGATTCTTTTAATTCTTTTGGGAAAATACCCAGCAGAAGGATGGCTGGGTCAAATGAAACCTCTAGTCCTAGCTCTTTGAGATATCTCCATATTGATTTCCACAATGGTTGCACCAGTCTGCACTCCCACCAACAGCAGAGAAGGATTCCTTTCTCCCCACAGCCCTGCCAACATTCATTATTGTTTGATTTCTTGGTGGCAGCCATTCTTTCTCAAGTGAGTTGGAATCTCAGTGTTGTTTTCATTTGCATCTCTCAAGTGACCAGTGATGTTGAACATTTTTTCATATATTTATTTGCTATTTCTGTTTCTTTGAGAAATGTGTGTTCATTTCAGACACCCCATATTGAGGCCGTACTCTTAAGTGAAATAAATAAGATACACATGTGTAAATACTGAATAGTTTCTCTGGTATGAAAAGCTAAGTGTAAATAGGATCCAAATTGTATAACTGACAATGTGAAATAGGAAGTAAAGGGCTAAAGCCATTTTTGGATTGGGTCTTTAAATTTGGGAGGTCTGATTTTTTTAAAGTTGTTTATATATCCTAGATAGTAGACCTTTGTCTGACGTTAGATCTTTGATCCATTTTGATTTTAATGTAGTACATTGTGAAACATATGGGTCTAGTTTTAGTCTTCTGCAAGTGGATAACCCATTTCCCGCACCCTTTGTTGAATAGAGACTATCTTGTCTCCAAGACATGTTTTTGGTCCCTTTGTCAAAGATCAAATAGCTGAATATGACTGGGGTGTTTCTGTATCTGCTACATATCTCATTGGCCCATATTTCTGTTTTTGTTCCAGTACCATGCCATTTTTAATCATGTTGCTTTGTAATTTAACTTGGAGTCAGGTACTGTTGGGCCTCCTGCTTCACTCTTTTGCCTAAGATTGCTTTTGATGTTCTGGGTCTCTTCTATGTCCATATGGATTTTAGGATTGTTTCCTGTATTTCTGTAAAGTCTGCTGCTTGTATTTCGATCAGAAGTGATTCGATGCAGTCTCTACTCCGCTTGTTCTTGTGCTGTGTCAGAAACAGGGTTGACCATGCTGCTTGTAAGACTGTGGTGAACGCTGTGCCAGGACTGAACACTGTTGACACCATATTGTCTCTAGTATTTCACTACTAATGACAACCCCCTCTTATTCACTTCTAGAGAATGTCAAATTTCCAACTTTCCCAAGTCAATATTTTTGGTCAGAAATTTAATAGAAATTGGGGATAAGAGACCAGAATTAACCCCCCAGCCTTCCTTCCAGTGATTGCCATCCCTATCATATCTAGCAATAATTCTTTGTAAGTTTTAAGTGGTCAGTGTCCTATTACTGGTGTTCAACATTAATACAGGATCTGACATAATCATGTACTTCCTGGGCCATTTCCCAAAGAGCACTGGATGCTAGTAATCGACAAAATGGACATTCTCTAAATTACATTCTATTTATTTAATAATTTTATATAGGTCTGTCTTCGTACTAGTATAATTTCTGATGCTTACAAGAGAAGATCACTCTTTTTTCCTAATGATGATACCTCTAAACACTGTATGCTGTTGGACATAATATTCTTTTTAATTCTATTTAAGTGTGTGCTGGACTAATCTATCTCAGTGAAGTGGCAGTACTTTTGCAGACTGCTGGATGAGGGCATTCCACCTTGCCAGTTTACCTCTCCCTAACAAGAAGAAGTAAAGCTTAAGGAATTTGATACAGATATTTATTGTTTGGGGGACACTACATAAATTAATAATAACACATAATATTAATGTTAGTCTATATGCTTTCCATGCACTAACTCATTTAATCTTCATAACTATATTTCAAGATGGGCATTACTTTATTATCCTTATTTTCCAAATGTGAAAAGCAATCTACAGAGAGATTAAGAAGTTAAAAACATACAGAAAACCAATGTCAGGGATGGGTTCCAAACAATGAAATGTCTGTGCTTTTAACCACTAAACCGTGTATATTTTGTCTCAAAAACAAAGACTATTTTATGTGCCTTACCTTAATATATCTAGAAAGTCTATGTAAGATAGAGATCATCGAGTCCATTTGAAAAAAGCAGAAAGCAAAGTTCTGAATGTGGAGATAGACTTCTGAAGGGACAGACTTTGGAAGTGTCTGCATCTAAACTTGCACTGATATCTGTTCATCTTCGACATGAAGCTGCTAACTTTTAACTGCCACGTTGTCCTATACAGATGAGCAAAGAAAAACTGTAGATTTAGGAATTCAACTTGTAGTTCCCATTTTCATCACATATCCTATTGTATGATGTTTTGGGGCAGGGAAATGTGGGTAGAAGGAAAATTGTTGGCAGGGTGATGTTAGAACTGTACCTGTCACAAAGAATGCATGTATTGGTTGATTAAATATAAAATTAAATTTATTTTAAATCATCTTCTCACAAGGGATTTAGTAAACATTCCTCACAGCAACTGAAAATTGGGTAGGTTTTTTTTTTTGTAGCTGTTGTTTGGTTGTTTAGCTTTTGAAGTGTTTTCAAGTTCTTGTTTTTCTCACTGTTTTCACAGATGTATTAAGTAGTAAAATAAATGCACTCTGTTTTAACGCTGCATGTCCATAGTACTAAAACAGCCTTGGGTAGATGACAGCCACATAGTAAATATTTCTTAAGAGGACAAATGTTGTGAGAAGGCACGTGTGGAATATCAGTATCTATTTTATTTTTGCAAACAAGCTTTATCTTGAGAATAAACATTATCAATACTAACAAATAAAAATACACATATTTCTTCTTTTAAAAGTTATAAGCTTTATCAAGGATTTCAGTCTCTTCCAAATATGCATACATTTTAGTAAAAATTTTAAATACACTTCAGTTAAGCACATGACTAATAACTTATTTACACTTTAAAACACATTTATAGATATTAACTGTAGGAATATAAATATGTAAGGCATGAATGAATGATATTGATGTTAGTTTGCATTAATGAGTTTATTATTCATTTATGTAAAATATTTTTTAAAACTTTGTGATCAATAGGATTAAAATGTGGTACTGTTTCACTTGAGTCTCCACAGCTCAGTCCATTTTTAAGACATTCTGTTCTAAAGAGAACATTTAATGTCACTCTGCCAAATCCTCTGGCGACAAAGACAGAAGAAAAAGCCAAACAAAGACGTCCAGGAGGCAAAGCACAGGCCTCTAAATGGTGAGTGTTCCTTTCCTCACCGTGTCATGTGCTCACTATGTATTTGTAATCCATACATTAACTGCCAAAAACCACCCCTGCTCTCAGAGCAGTGTGTTCGCACTTGTAGAGATTGGTTGAATCCATGGCCCTGTGGAACAATGAAGAGATTATAAAAGAGTTTATTCTGCGTGCTTCTGTATGTAAGTGCTAATCTGGGTTTTATAAAGTCTGCTTTAACTTTTTGCCTTTAATACCAAGACAGAAGAGTTACTAAATGAGGTATGGAAGCTTCTGTTATTAACCTATCTTTTATAATACAGAGAAATAAAAATTAAAGCAAATAAAATTCATGTTCCAAATTCATAGGTGCCATTTAATTTATTTTTGCTAGAGATAAAAACCTCTGCTGTCCATAATGGTAGCCACTGACCACATGAAACTATTAAGCATTTGACTGACTATTTCAAATTGATATGTACTCTAAGTCTAAATGTCCACCATCGTTTCTTTTGAAAAAGTTGTAAAATATTTCATTAGTAATATTTTATATTTATTTCATGTTGAATTAATATTTCAGATACATTGGGTTAAATAAAATTTACAGTACTGTTAATATTCATTTGATTTTTTTCTGTTTTTTTATGTAGTCTTTAGGGAAGTACAGAATTTCATTATGGCTGAAATTATATTCCTGTTGGTTAATAATGGCCTGTGTGTTTTAGAATAGTGAATTTATCAGTGAATTCTGCAGAAAAATAATATCTTTTTTTCATCTTCCTTTTTGAAGACTATTTCTTTGTATAAAGAATTCCAGATTGGTATATATTTTCTTTCAACATTTTGAAGATGCCATTGCATTATGTTCTTCCTTCTATGATTTCTGATAATTTTTTTCTTTGAAGATAATATCTTTTACTTATGTGACTGCTTTTACAATTTTTCTGTATGCATCTAAACAAAATCAGTGTGCTTTAATATTCCTAGCTTTACTTACCTCTTGCCTGTTGACAAATGGAGTATGGATATTAAATATTTTTACTATGTCTAATGTTTCTCATAGGTTATTTTGTAGATTACAGATCCTTTTTTCTCTTTGTACTTCAGACTATATATTTCCTAACAATACCTTCTAGCTCACTAATTTTCTCTTCAACCATCTAACCTGAAAATTAACAATCTATTGTATTAGTACATTATTCTATTTTCAATTCTATACTTTCTAGTTATTATTTACAAATTCCAGTTATATGTTGTTATTCTCATTCTTGTTGGCAGTTTTGTGAAGCATTTTAGTCTTCATAATTTTAAAGCCCATAGTAGATAATGTCGATCCTGATTTACCTTTGGATCTGCCTATTATCTTAATGTTCTGGTTTTTGACTCTATATGCTGACATGCCTAATAAGTTTGAATAAATGTGATAAATGTTACAAAATGTATAAAACATTAGACTGGTAATTTGATTCTTGCTTCATATTAACTTCTTCCGGACAAGGTATCTTTTTGCTTTCTCTCAGGAACTTTCAAATGGTGCGGCCCACTCTTTCAGTGGGGCCTTATTCCAGTTGGAGAGCTGGCTTTCACTCTTCTTGAGTTGACATGATTGCTATCACCTGTATTCCTAGGCTGTGAACTTTATGCATCCTACGAGGAAGGCAGTAATACTCTGTGAGTCTCTCCTCTGGGACTTTTTCTTCTACCCTGTGAAACTGCAGAATATTCTGGGCAACTGCCTAGACCTTAAAATGCTATTTCTAAGCCTCTTGACCCCACACCAAGTAAAATTTAGCAAACTACTGAGGAGAAAAAAAAAGACATGTTTTTAGTCCTTTCCACGTTGTTCCCTTCTCTTTGTGAATTGGTCTCCTCAAGTCCTGCTTTCTTGGGCTTGGACTACAAGTTTCATCTTTCTCCACCCTGAGAATAACAAAATGTCAGGTCTTTAAGACCTGATAATCTCTGGGGACCCCTGTCCACTCATATAGATTGAGACAGAATGAAATCTTTTTGCTTAGTAACATAATCTACAGTAAGTTACGCTGACATATCTGAAATGCTGCCTTTACCACAATTTGTTGTGTTCTTTCCTTTTGATCTTTGAAACAATTTTAGTGAACATTAGCAACTGAAAAGGATCATCTTCTCAATATGCTGTATCCTGACACTATCATTTACTCACCAACCTACTAAACACATACCTTCTTTTTAAGGAAATATATTCACTTATTAAACTTGCTTGCAAATATGCTGCCTTTGGGGTTTATTATTATCATATTATAAGCTAGAAGACTGTTAAGCTTATGTGTTTAATTGTTTAGGTGTTTTTAAATGGTGCTTTACAAAAGCAGTTTCCTTAAAGATGAATTAGTGTTCCAGTTATGCTCAGCTACTACTCTACCTCTAAAGAAAACTCAGCATTTTCAAAAAGCTGTCATCGGCTGAAGTCCTTTTTGGGTGAAGGGAACAGGCTAGAGAACACGAGAGTACTGTTATCAGGTGGTGAGAAGGATGTCTCCAGCACACGTTCTTTGGACTTAGAAGTTTAACTTGTGACTGGTTGTGTTTTATCCAACTGTTCCTGGTGGCAAAAGAAAGCACTGTTAATTATTTTTGTCATGTGTAGTCTCACATACATGAAACTTAGTGAAAAAATGAAATGTATCCTAAGATACATTTGCAGAGCCTCTTGCCCCAAATATATTTATGACTAAATTTATTATGAAAGAAATCTATTCCCAAAGTATTCTTTGTGATGAAATCAGCATAAGCTATATTGTGAAAGCTTTAATGCCTCATTTTGTTTTGATTTTATTTTTACTATGTCAGTCAAGAGTTCTGTGATGTGTACTTTCATACAATTCAAAGGTCGGGGTTATGACATACTATAAACTACTTGATGATAATTTGTTTAGCGAAAAGAGACATTTTGTAAACTTTTTCTGCTTTTTTTTCTTTTCTTTTTATTTGAGGAATGTAACTAGAGGGGTAATCTGAAGGAATATTTTGGCTTAGATACAAAAGAAACACAACAGAAATAACACTTACTGAAGCAGTTTTCCTTCCTCACAGATATATTCAAAGGTAATGTCTGTTAATATAAAGGTGAGCTGACAGGCCCCTCTTAAAGAAGTGCTTCCAGTTGGATGATGTCCTCCATCAGTGGCTCACAGGAATGTAATTGCTCTTCTAATATCTACAAATAAAAAATTTGTTCTTAGAAGACATTGAATTTTCCCCCCTAACTTTTTCCTATTACATGGCATCCTTTCTAAGCATAAAACTAATGCTTCCATATAAAATATAATGCTGAATAAAGACATCTTATGAAAAATCTTTCTTTTTTACTTTAGAGTCTCATTTTCTAGCCAGAGAATGCAATGACTTTCCAAATACCAGACATGCTGATACAAAGAAAATGACATTATTATGTGTATGTGTTATCTACTTGACTTGCTTTCTTTATCTGAACTTCTAAAAGTAGAGGATAAAAATCATACAAGGAATATTCAGTATGTTTTACTTTGTGTGAATTTTATGTGCAAATAGGAGAAGAAGGAAAAAGTGATTAAATTGTGGCAACATAATAATTCTCCTCAGTAGCCTACCTATGCGGAGGAAAGTGATATGCTTACTTAATTTTATTTGTGTATGTATGGGACATATTACAGTAATGGGATATATTACAATATATAATAGTCAAATTTGGGTTATAAGCATTTCTGTCTCTTCAAACAATAATTTTTATGTATTGGGTGTTTCAGTCTCTTCTGGCTATTTTGAAATATATCACAGATTATTTTAATCAGTAGTTACCCCACTGGGCTATAGAAAAGACAGAGAAAATTTCTCCTAAATGTCTTTTGGTGCTGCTGACTGAACTTTCCTTCCTTTTCCCCCAGTTTCTAATGACTGCTAACTTTTCTTTTCTTCTATGAGACTTAGTTATTCATTTCCACAAATGAATAAGAACATATGACAGCTTTTTTTTTTTGGTTTGGCTTATTTCATTTCACATAATGATCTCCAGTTTCATTCATATTACTTAACATGACACATTTTAATTTTTATGACTGAATAATGTTCAACAACATACATATGCTACATTTTCTTTATCCACTCATCCAGTGATGATGTGCATCTGGATAATTCCATGCTTTAACTGTTGTGAATAATGCTGCAACACACAAGGGAGTGCAACCATATTTTTGGTGTAATGTTTTTGTCTTCTTTGGTTATGTACTCAGTAGGGCATTAGTTGGATCAAATGGTAGTTCTATTTTTAGTTTTTTGAGGAAAATCCACACTATTATCCTTAATGGCTGTATGAATTTACATTCCCACCAACAATTGATATGAGTTCCTCCTTCTCCACATCCTCTCTGGCATTTGTATTTTCAGTCTTTTTTTTTTTTTTTT
>NW_022900944.1:6811131-6863872 GCF_012274545.1 Fukomys damarensis | reverse complement strand
TTTTTTTTTTTTTTTTTTTTTTTTAATGATATCTGTTCTCACTCCAGCAACACTTATACTAACAATTGTAATGATAAAATGATATCCATTTTATATTGGGTAAGATGATGGCTTATGGTGGTGTTGATTGGCATTTTTCTGACAGTTTGCGAGAACAAGCATTTTCATTTTTAATTGAATTCTTTTTTTGATGTTCAGGATTTTGAATTCCTTATATAATCTCAAATATTTCCATTAATATATATACGAAATGAATTGTGAAACATTGAAACAATACCACCCAGAATAATTGTCAGTGAATGGTCGTGCTTCCATCCAGTTGGTTGAATTTAACCAATTTGAATTGAGAAAACACCCCAGCATGGGGTGATAGAGGGGAGACCCTAAGCTCAGTCTTCCCTGTATAATCCAAAGTAAACCCATCACCTACTTTGTTTTTGTTGTTGTTGTTGTTGTTGTGTGGCTATAAAATAAAGCTATTGGTGTGGTAGCTCTCAAACATGGAATCTGCCTCATGATCACCAAGTGACCAGATAGAACAGAATAACTTCTCTGTGTCTAACTCCTCACTGAGTTTATACTCCTGATCTAGTTTATAGGGCTTATACTCTGGGATGGGCCCTGGAACCTGCTTTTTCCCACCTGTGCAGCACAGTGAAGGTTCATCTGATGAGGGCCAGAGTTCTGTCAGATCTACAGCTGGTCTTTGGAAGTGTCACTTTGTACCTGTGAAGCATGTATAATATAATTCATTTTCTAGAAAATTCAAACAACGAAGAGCACTTGAAGTGCATTACATATGTGGCAACACCTTTGCACTGTTCTTTAAAATAATTTTAAAACACTTTATCAAATGATTTTTGTCATCTTCCTTATTAATTATATTCCTCTCTGTTTCCCTGGAAATATGACGTAGCTGGAAAATAATCAGCCTCGAAAACTAGAGATCAAAAATGGCAGCCCCAATCAGCCTATCCTTGTTTTACCTGCCTTACAGAGTAGCTGCCTAGAAAGATAGCAAGAGAATGGAGAGGCCTAATCTTCTGCATGACACTGGCCATCACCGTGTAATGCCCACTTATGGCTTGTCTTTTGGTAGGTCTCATTTTGGGGGAAACATATTATACACCATACAGAAAAATGAAAACTCTGAATGTGGGCGAGTTGCCAGTCAACTCTTAAAAGAATCTATTACATATTCAATAGAAAAATTCTCATATCAATAATCTTAAGTTATTTCAACATTTTCTACATCAGAATGAGTTGGAAAATACATACTCCATTATCATAGTAAAATAATAGAAAGTTCTTGTCATCTAAAATCAAAGTTGAGAATACAGTGCTTGAATGTGGCATTTTTTTTGTTTGCTTTGACATTTTGGGGAGAGGGGAAACTCGATTTTCAAAATTCTAGACTTTGATTGATAGACTGTTAAAATTATAACTTTGAGAAAAACACAGAAAAAATGTGCATAAAAATATAGAAAATTAGCAAGAAGAGAGAGAAACATATTTATGTGTACCATTACATTTGAAAGTCTATATCCCAGATATACTATATATATATATATATATATTTGGAAAGATGTAAAAAAATCTAAATAATATCAAATAACACTGAAGACTTTGAACATACTCTATATCATAAATAATATAAATAGAATAGAAAATTTTGAAAATGATGTTTCTCTAAAACAAACTGACTATAAGAAATACAAAATTATGGGGAGGGCTGAGGATTTAGCTCAGTAGTTCTACCACCTGCTTCGCCAAGTGCAAGGTCCCGAGTTCAATCCCTGGTACCAAAAAGAAAGAAAGAATGAAAGGAAATTAGGAGCAAGTGGAAATAGTCCCCAGTCCCTAATGGTTCCAGCCTCCTACAGTTTAATGGAAGACCTATCAGAGTATTCAATACATTTTAACTTGAGACATCTTTTACAATGGACTTATACAGACACAGACATCAGAAGTTAAATAGCATATGCCATCTGTTTTGAACCCTAAGAAATTAAAAAATACAATTCTTATATAAAAGAGAAGTAAATAATTTTGAAGACAACAAACTGAAGCAAAGTAACATTAACAAAACCAAGACAGGCAAGTTAAAAGCCACTCTACTGATAGTAAGGAAATTTAACAATTCCTGAAATTCAATTGGTGACTTGAAAGTTCTGCTTTGAACCAGGCAGGATGTTGTGCACCTGTATTTCAGTGATTTAGGAGGCTGAAGCAGTACGTTACTTCAGCCCATGAGTTAAGGGCTAGCATGGATAACGTACGGGCATCCTGTCTCAAATAAACAAGCATATAAATATTCAACTTTAGTAGTTGCTTACACTGTTCACAGAAAAAACATGAGTAATATAAATAATGATTAAATTAGATTTTTAGAGGCTCCCAGATATATCCTATTTTGCATTCATAACCATTGCCACTGCAGTTAATGCTAGGAAAATGAGATTTCCCTTTTTCAAAGGTTTGGACAAGATAAATGACTCTATTTTAACATCTTTTCTGATTTTGAATTATACACAACACAGCAAGTGCTTCAAATTAGAAAGGTTAAAAGGGATGGTCCATCTTTATAAGTTTGACTACAATTTTCTTTCAACTGAACATCTGCTTTTATTTTTAGCTTGAACAGCTACACAACTAAAATAAAATCCTACTGATCCATCAATGTCTTTAACATCCAGCTTTTTCAGTTATGTATTAGTACTCATCTTCTCTTTTGCAGCTATAGGAAAATAAGCAGCTTGGATACTTCTTGTGCAAGTAGTTGCATGAATGAAGACTAAGTTGTTGGTGTCTGAGAGGAAGGTTACTGTGGTTTAGTTTATAAAATTTCATGACTTGGAAGTTTTTGTTGCATCTATATCTACTTGTGATTTTACAAACTGGTTCTTGTTAATCAAGTTGGTTTCACTTTTAGCATATATCTGCAGAAAGATGATTGAGTATGTGGAGAAATTACATACTCTTATCAAGCTTTAGTTCACAAACAACCTCTCAATTAATGTTCCATTCTCCTTTTACCTTGTCCTCCAACTGGATGCTAAGAAATGAAGTGGAGGACACCAGTGAACCCTTGAGGAGATGGAAAAGAATGGAGGCCATCTCATGCAGGACCACTAGATAGATGATGTGCTCTGGACTTTGAAAGAATAAGAAACTTGTTAAATATTACAAATATTTCAGGATTTATTGATGGACATTAACTTAACTAATGTCCTCTTGTCCCCTCAATACTTAAGTGGAAGAGGTCTCTACACAGTTAGGACAGCCATGCTCTCACGGTGTCCAGGCCAGGACAGTCTGATGTAGTACACAGAAGGGCTGTGCTCTGGGAGAAAAGAGACCAGGTGTCAGCATTTCAGAGCCCTCTGCCTCAGAGCCAGGTGTTGAAACTATCTGGTTGCAGCACACTGTATTCTTAGAAACAAAACAAAAGAAATGAAACCCTTTGCACTCAAATGTGCGAATGACAATTAGGTAATTTTTGTAATTGAAATCAACTCTCAGGATGTGTCTTTTCTTAGCTTCAAGAGGAAGTTAACTAAAACCAAATCAGTAACATTAAAGTAAAATACTCACAAAACGAAATTAAATTATTGAACACATTGATTACTTTGTAGAGATTTGCTAGTTCAGTTACACCAAGGACTTTTCATCTGAGATGAGTGAGAAGGTTGGTTTTCTTTTAGGTCTGACTGCAGTCAGTCCTCCCAGAATGAAGCTATGTGTTAAGAAATTGGATGAGTTTAGGGCTTTAAGTCGTGTTCACACGTGTATTTGTTGTTTAGAGAAAACCTTTATTTTTTAGTATATTTTCTATTGCTTTTATCTTTACTTATATTTATATATTTAAATTCTACAAATGTATTCCTACCTTATATTTTACTTCTATTATATTTTTGCATTCTAGATGATAAGTTATTTTTGTTGCTACTGTTTTTCTCTACTTAACACATCTTCTTGCTCTTCCTCTCTTTCTATCATCCTATTTTCCATTCTCCCCCCCACCCCCAACCCACAGAGGGCTCCTCCCACTATCACAGCTCCAAACAAGATGCATGGCATGTGATCTAATCTGTCCCTTAAGAGCCTCTACTGCCTTGCACGAGGTGGATGGATACTTGACCAGAAAAATAAAATGGGTTCTTTTCTCAGGATTTATCTCTAATTGTAATGTAATTCTAAGGCTGCTCACAACTGCCTTTTGGTTGGAGATTATCCCTAAAAGAATTGAGAAAAACGAAAATCTTCAAGAGGCAAGAAGGGAAGGAGAAAGGGAGGGAGAGGCAGGAAATGGGAGAGGAAGGAGGAGTGTAGATGAAGCTCTTTCACTGCCAGTGGATCTTTTCCAGTAAGAAACTGGTTAAATATTACTGTCCTCCAAGAAATCTCTATGTGATTCAGTTTCTTTCTTTTTATTTCTTTCTGTTGAATTATTACTATTATTTAGCATTAGATTTTCTTGAGGAAACTTCTCTTTTTCTGATAATTATAGAGCTTATTTTGATGAGGTCCTTCTGTTGTCTAGGAATATTTCTTACTTGTTTATCTTTTACTGATTGTTTTCAAGCTGTGTGGAGATATAATTGACAAATAAAAATTATGCACATTTATGTAATGCAACATGATGTTTTGAAGTATGTATACATTGTAAAATGATTACCGTAGTCAAATTTTCATATTCCTCACTTGACATCGCATTTTTGTAGTGAAAATATTAAGGTCCGCTGTAAGCAATTTCCAAGTAAAATTAACTCTAATTAATATGCTACAATAGAATTTATTTAACTCGCCTAATTAAAACTTTCTATTCTGACCAACTTTACTCCATTCTCTTTCCAATCATCAATTTGTCAACTACTTTTGCTTTAAAAAAGTAATTGAATTGACAAAATCATATACACTCATATTCATTATGATGTTTTAAACTATGTACAAATTGTGGAATGACTTAATAAAAATAATGTCATCTTTTGTGATGAACACACTTAAATTACTTTTTAAATGATTTTTAAGAAGACAGTACATTTTTATGAACTATAATCACTGAATTCATTCCACCCTGTCTGACTGAAATTTTGTATCCTTTGACCTGCCCCTGATAACTACTATTCTATTCTTTGCTTCAATTAGTTCAAGCTTTTTACATTCCACATATTACTGAGAACATGTGTTGTCTTTCTGTGACTGACTTATCCCGGTTAACATCTTTTCTTTGTGTTATATATACAGCTTTCTATTACTATAACAGATACCTGAAATGATAAATTGACAAAGAAGAGCATTTATTTTGGCTTACAGTTTGAGGTATAGTCCATTCTCAATCGGCCCCATGCTTTTGGGCAGCACATTGTGGTAGGAGTATAAGATGGCGAAAAACCATTCACTCCATGGCCAGGAAGTGAAAAGAGAGAAAGAGGAAGGAGCTATTGTCCTGCCGTCCCCCTCCAAGTCACCCCAATGACCTACAGACCTCCCTAAGAGCCCCATCTCTTAAAAATTTTGCTACTTCCTAATAGTGCCATGCTGGGGCCCAAGCCCTTAGCCTGTGGAACTTTGGCGGATATTTGAGATCCAAACAATAGCAGTGCTCTAGGTTCATCCATATGTCATAAGGGGTTTTTAAGGCTGTGTGGCGTTCCATTATGGACACTTAGATTAGATTGATGCCACATCTTGGCTATTGTGAATAATGCTGCTGTGAACCTGAGCATGCAGATATAACATAACATATTGATTTCATTTGCTTTGCATATAAGCCTAGAAGTAGATGATATCGTAGTTCTGTTTTAATTTATGAGGAACAAACTGCTTTTCATAAAAGCTGCATTAATTTACATCCCCACTCACAGTATTCAAGGATTCCCTCTTCTCCATATCCTCAAAAGTACTTAAATTTCCTCTTCTTAATAATAGCTATTGTAACAGGCATGAGGTGATACCTCTTTATGATTTAATTTGCATTCCATAGATAATTAGTGCTATGGTTCTCTCCTTGTAAAATTAATGTTAAAATTTAAACTTCATTAAGAGATAGTAAGAGGCAGTACCATTTAGTTAGTGTGTCAGGGAACTCATGGATTACCTTCACTGTGGGTGGCTGTAAAAGCCAGTCTGACTAGATCTGTCTCATGACAGATCCCTATGTGATGCCCTGAACCATATCAGTCTGTCAGCAAGAAGGTGATCACCACATGTGGCCCGCTGACCTTAGATCAGAATTGTGAGTGAAAATAAACCTGTCTTCTTTATAATGTAACTGGCTTGTGGTAGTGTTATTAGCAACTGAAATAATTAGTAATGTTGCATACTTTTTAATATATTCGACTGGTGACCATTTGTCTGACTTCTTTTTGAAAAATATCTATTAGGTTCTTTACCCATTTTTAGCATAGTTTTTGTTTTCTTGCTGTTGAGTTGCTTCAGTAGGAATATTTTTAATCATCTCGTCTCCATTAGCGTTGCTGACCAACTTATTTTACTTAATGTGTTCATGTTCAGAATATTAAATGTTATTGCTGAAGGGATTTCCTAAGCAGGATATTCCACCATGTAAGTTGTATCAAGATTTATGCTGTTACAACTACCATGCTAAGTTTACCCCACGTTGCCCAGGGATATCATTAACTATGGTAACATAAATAAATCCCAGATCTTACATGTGCTTATGTTACCTAGAGAACCCTCTGAGAGACATCTAAAATTGCTAACAATCTATCATTTGAACAATCTTCTCTTGTGACTTGTATGTCTGGTTTTAAAAACATTGATATTTCACTCTACTCTCACTCTACTCTAGGTCATATTAATTATTATAGTATGACTCTCCCAATCAGCAGCTGTATAAAATCCAATATTGTACTTTAGTTTTAGCAGTTCTGAGAAAAGATTACCTACCTCTTTGACATATCTTCAAGCCTCATTTTCCATTATTTTCAAGCAGACCTTCCCAACGATTATTCTTAACTTTAGGGAAAATACATTGAGCAGTTTTCATGGAATTTATTAATAAGTACCCAGAAGTTACAAATGTAATTACATGTATGATTTTGTTCCCTGGGCTAAGATAAGCGTTATGATGGTGTTTAAGTCAGGATATTGACCTACGGTGTTTAGTAGGTTAAGTATGTTAAATGCATTGTTGATTTATGATATTTCCACTTGTAACCCGTCATAAGTTGTAACATCTGTATACTTTGGACATAAATCTTATCAGATATAAGATTTTTACATATTTTATCATATTCTATGAGCTGTACTTTTAATCTGTTGATATTGTCTTGATATACAAAATTTTTTAATTTTCATGAAGTCAAAATTATCTAATTTTTCTTTTGCTGCCTCTGCCTTTGGTTTCATACCCAAGAAATCATTGTCAAATTCAGTATTATGAACCAGTTGCCCTATAAAATATCTTTTTTTCTTTTTAATTGAGGTTATTGGTACAATCTAGGTATACAATACAATTACATTCATCACTGGGATTCTGTACCTTTACATAATAGGTCTTGAATCTCATTTTTCCCCTTGTCCCTGCCCTCCCTTCACCCCTTCCTCCCCTCCCCATTTGCAAACACTTTATTTCCATTTTTTCAGTTTCTCATATTTTTTTCCTCTCCCTTATTACCTTTCCCCCACCCTTCCCACTTTCCTTACACCTTTAGCTCTTTACTTCCTATTTCACATTATTAATTATCTCATTAGGATCCTGTGTACTATTATAGTTTTTCACCCCAAAGAAACTATTCAGTATTTCAGTTAAAGAAATCTCTGTATGAACATTAAAAATAGGGAATCCTAAAATAAAACTAAAAAGGAAAATAAAAAAGGCAATGATGTAACATCAAAATAGTCCTTAATTCTGGAGATGAAAATAGTCCCTGAACATATTTAAATTGCTTCTTGCTCTTATAGTCTTGTCTTATTCTTTTTTTCATTATTTAGAGAATACTTTATTAGTTTCTGTAATCAAACCCACGTAGAATATCTTGATGTCTTCTCTATAGAATGAACTCATGTGTGTGTGTGTGTATAGTATAATTTATACTATACTATTTCTAATTTTTTCAATTAATTCTTGAAAAGGTAAGGGATATAAGCACTTCATGTTCTGTTGAAAACAATGTAATTTATTTTCTATGAAAGGATATGAAATTCTGGAGTCCTCAGTTGGACATGCGCAAAACTTTGAGTGATGCTGATTAACACAATAAAGAACATGGTTTTCTAAACAATATTAAAACCACATAGAAGAAGATAAATTCTGCCAACCAACAATGGGTGAACTAAAACCCGTACTTTTTTATAAGGCAACTGCTATTATAAAAAAAATTTAAAATAAAGCGATGTCAATAAATCAAAATTCAGGCCCTATATATTGAAATTCAAGCCTTATACCCTGGTCAAAATCCCCCTCAGATCTAAATCTCTTTATTAAACGCCTGTATTAAAATTGTATTTTTGGGGCTGGGTATTTAGCTCAGTGATTCCCCTGTCTGCCTCACAAATGCAAGGACCCGAGTTCGATCCCCAGCACCAACCAATCAATCAATCAATAAAATGATACATTTAAAAAAATAAAAAATAAAATTGTATTTTCTATATTTAATAATAAATATTATGTAACAATGACTTTCATTACATAATTACTGATGATAAAGGACATAATACATTTAAGATATGTATCCATTAAATAATAAAAATTTTAACTGATAATAATTTTAAATAAACTATCTCAATTCAGATATCTATAGTAATATTTTTTCAGGATTGTGCTTTTATCTTCATGTTATTTAGATATTCTTGATCAGCTATCTTCACTTCATGCTGAACATATGCATGTAATTTTCTCTACAATCAAATACAAAAATGTGTGATGTCATGCTTAACCTCATTTAACCTCTCCCATCATATCATTAGAGAGATATACATTTATTACTGAAGCTTATTTTCTCTTCTCAGGGTTTAAATATGTCTTAAATCTTGTAACAACATGATTTATAAAAAGAAAGGCTCTATTCCAAAAATGCAAATTGTCTCAATTTAAATTTAATCTTGTAAATTTAATCACTTCAGAAGTGAATAGTGATCTATTATTAGCCAGGCATGGTGGCACATGCCTGCAATCCCAGCACTCAGAAGGATGAGACAGCAGGATCGCTGTGAGTTCGAGTCCAGCCTGGGCTACATAGTGAGTTCCAGGTCAGTCTCAACTACATGGTGAGACCTTGTCTCAAAAAACAAAACAAAACAACAAAATAGTGATCTATCTACTGTATAGGAGAGTGTGGGATGATACTTAAACCCATTTTAGAGAGTGATTCTGGCATGCCTTCATTTTTACCCCTTAAAAAAAATATTGAGGTACAGCAAATCAAAGAGAGCATTAATTATTGTTTTTCGTGTAAGAATGATAATGTATTGCGTATTGTTTGCTAAGGAGTCACAGAGCAAATTTTTAGAAGTAAAAATTCTTTCTAAGATCCTGTGCTATTATTCCTTTCTTTTTTTGGTACCAGGGATTGAACTCGGGTCCTTGGGCTTGCAAGGCACGTGGTGGAACCACTGAGCCAAATCCCCAGTCCCTGTGCTATTATTCTTACCTAAAGACTTGAAATTATTACCAAAGTATAATTTTTCATGGGTGTCAAATAACTGTAAACTTCCAGTCTTTGCCCAACTTAAAATTTTGGGTAATGCATTATTCTTTTTTTTTTTTTGGTACTGGGGCTCAAACTTGGGACCTTGAACTTGCAAAACAGGCAGCTGAACCACTGAGCTAAATCCCCAGCCCTGGGCAATAATAATTATTGTCTTATTCAGCAATAAAAATGCTTTACATTTTCCTTGCCAATTAGTAAAGTTTTGTTCTATTTTAATTATTGTAGTATAGATTCACAGAATTTCAAAATTCAAAGACTTACCTTCTAGGCATCAGAGTAAAAACCAAATTCAGTAATGATGAAACATGTACAAAATGGTAGCACTATATAACTTTTTTCCTAAACTACTTCAATGCTTTTGTATCCATGGTGTTTTATTAATATCATATTATAAACTCTTCAAATTCAAAATGTTCAATCTGTGTATCTTTATTTCACCCAAAATATATAGCAAAGTATTTTTCATATAACAAGTAAGCAATATACATTGATTTACTAAGATACTATCTGCCCATGCCAATGATAAAATTAGAAATGCAACAAAGTACAATGTTTTATCTTTTCTTTTGCTCAGGCTAAATATTATAGTAATGTTATCAGAAGAATTAGACGATGCTCAGTGTACATATGTTACTACAACTGATAACTTTTTCATATGAAAATAATCTTTTCAAGGTATGAGGATTGATCTGCATGCCTAAAAAGATATAGAAGTTCTGATTGACTCCTAGCTCTGTGAATGTGAACTTTCTGGGATGTAAGGTATTTGCAGATGAAATAATTGAAGTGGCTCCGAACTCAATACAACTATATTATATAGGAAGAGAAAATTGGGACACAGGAACATTCACTCAGGGAGACACTGTGAATGTGAAGGCAAACATCAGGGTGATGCAGGAGAGGCCAAGAAGAGTAAAAATTTTCTGCAAACACCCAGAAAATCAGGAAAGAGGCAAGAAAGTTTGTCCTTTAGAGAACTCAGAAGAAACCAATGCTGTTCATAACTTGACTTTGGACTTCAGCCCTCCAAAAACATGAGACAATAATTTGGTGTGGTTTACACTACTTAAATTGTGACATTTTGCTATGACTGTCTAAAGCAAAACTAACAGAATATGTATGAATGAAAAGCAATTTCAAATTTAGATGTAGCTACTTAGATTATGCAAGAGTAGATCCAGTGGTTAACTTTTGCAATGGGCACTTGAGACAAGAAAGAGCATTTGCAATTTCAAGCCATCCAAAATCCATATGCAATGTCAGATTTAAAGAAAAAGCAAGTCTGTGTCAGAATGAAAATTGAGAACCATAGGTGAACCAGTATTGTAAAATTATCATATAGTTTTTCATTTCCCTATTCATTTTTCTATTCATTTTTACTTTTTGCAATTTTATTAACATTTCTTATTGTTCATCAATAATAAAGTGTACAAATGGTGATTAAAATATATAGTGAATGCTTAAATTTAAAATAAATTACTGCAGTAAAGGACATATTGCCATAACCCACATCATTTAAGACACACTTATCCCATGATTCTTGCTATTATCTGAAGCAGTTCTAAAATTCCTTTTTTGTGAGTGTTTTATAAGGTATGATAAAAATGCAGAAAATGCTGCTACAAGTGCCATCCCATGGAAAGGCAGGTTTATAAAATAATTACATTGCGCCTTCATCCACCATGGTCACAGAATAAGGCACCATGTGACTTCTTATGCTTCCCCAAAGTCAAAATATCTACGAAAGTAAACATTTTAAATTCATTCAAGACATTGAGGCACCTGTGACAGTGCAAACAAAGACACATGATCATCTTTTACTGTACAGAAAATTTTAAATTTAAATATTCACTGTATTTTTTATCACCTGTTGTAGATGAATTACATTTCTTTTTGTATTAGGTGGAGGAGTCCATTTTACTTCCAGTAATGTTCATTAAAATTGAACTACATGTTCATTTTATATTCACACATATTCTTTTAACTACTATATTTGAATAGGCTGAGTCTTAAGTCTGTACTCCATATAGTCCTTCAATACTTTCAAAATCATTTCTCCTAATATATTATCTCTGATATACCTCTGATATGCAGTTTAGCAAGTAGAATATTTTTTAAAAGCTCTCTGGGATCAAGGCATCCAGGCTCTGAAGATAGAGTAGTCCTTCAGAATTATACTAACTTGGTGTAAGAGAGCTGGCCTTTATGTTCTTATGTAGATCAGTTACTGGATGCAGGCCAGCCTGGGAATGGCTGTGACCTTGTGCAAGATAACCCTCTGGTGCTGAGACAGTCCTTTGAAGGGTCTCACAGTTCAAAGCTGTCTGGCAACATCAATACTCAAAGGCTGAGGCAGCCTCTGAGGTCCTTCACTGACATGAACCTGGTACCGTATTACGGTGCCTACTGCATAGAAAAATTAATATCCCCAGGATTTTATATAACCTTAATATGAAAAAGATCCTTCTAACAGGAATTCACAAGTATTGGAATCCATTTAAATAAAAATAGAAGATATCCAAACAAAAACTCTTATAAATAAAGAAATATTTATTTCATAAAGGACATATCATCCAAAAATCTAGATTTTAATTTCAAGATAACCAGATATTCACATGTTGACTTTGCTGGAAGAAGACAGTCCACCTCTATGTATAAAGGCCCTGTGAATTTTTGAGCACTAAGTGATTTCTTTTTCCAGTACCGAGGATTGAACCCAGGACCTTTTGCTTTCATGGAAGGCATGGTGCCACTGAGCTAAATCCCCGTGATTCTTACATTGAGGGTGCTGACTTGAACTTTCAAATACTGTTGGATAAGCATGATAAAAAATGCTTATAAATTCAGTGGCCTGTCTTGCAAGCGCAAGGATCCGAGTTCTATTCCTGGTACAAAAAAAAAAAAAAAAAAAAAAAAAAAAAAAAAGAAAAAAAAAAAGAAAATGCTTATAGCAACCCCTAAACAGCAGACTAGATTTCTAGTTATTTTGCCACTGGTCACCTGTTACTACCACCATTCCAGGGAATTTAGTTTGAAAGCTAAATTAGAAGTGTATCAGTCAGTGCTTACTAGAGAAACAAATTTAATGCAAGATATCCAAATATATAAGAATTTACAGAGGGCAGGGACAAGGGGAATAAATGAGAACCAAGACCTGTCATATAGAGGTACAAGATCCCAACAATGAATGTAACTGTACTGTATCCCTAAAATGTACCAATAAACTCAATTAAAGCTGAAAAAAAAAGAATTTACAAGATTGACTTACAGTGGTCACCCACAGAGTCAGGTGTGGAAGACTACAGAAGGGCTATCTATGAGCTGGTGACCCAATGATTCAGTTGAATGCCTGGAGTTCACTGAAGTGTCCCCTGTGAGTATGTATCAGGAGACTGAAGGGTCTGTGCTAGAAGATAGAAAAGTCTGTGCTGCATTCCAGGAGACAAGGTGCAAGGTGAACATGAACACAGTTCCTCCGAAGAAACAGAGGTGAACCTTTCTTTTTCATTTCCCTTTTATTCCATTCAAATGGCAATCATATTGTTTGGTACCATTCACACCCAGGGTGGATCTTCTGTCTTCAATAAATCCTTTTAACCACTCCCAGAACCATGCTGATCCAATCAGTTGGGCATTTCTTACTCAAGTTGACACAATCAGTGAACTATCACAAGCCACCCCTTGCCAATTTGACAGCCAGACACATTTCCTTAAACCACACTTAGTCTCCAGTTACAAAGACAAGTTCATAATTACACAAAATGTGTTACAAGTATCCTGCATACAAACAAATGCACTAATACCCTCCCCAGAGTAGAAGATATGTTTTCTTTGGATGATGCTTAGTCGCAATATTTCATAACTTGAACATTATAACAAGTTTATCAATATTTAAGAACCATCAGTCTACCAACATTATATTACATACAAAAAATTAGGACAGAACTATTACAATTACAATCCTCATTTCTGTAACTGAACATGGGGTTGTAGATGGTATTTCAAACTACCTTCTTCTACTACCCATTTTGTATCCCTTTCGCCTTCAGCAAGAACCTCAGCTGTTGTGTGTGTATGTGTGTATGTGGGTGAGTGGGTGGGAGATTCAAACTTTCATTTCTGAAGATTCTGAAACATTTGTCTTCCTGCCTGGGTTGGGTTGTATTTTCATATTGACCAAAATAATGGTGTAGCAATGCTAGGAGGTGCCCTAAGGAATGTTCCACACTGCAAATACATTCTCCATTTCTTCCACTATGCAGTAAATGTCCAGTTTCCCCATGATAGACTAGGTCATTCACCTCTTCCAACACTGTAATTCCTTTTGTAGTTTGTTTACCCAGAGGCTTGAGGAGACTAAAATGACCAGGCCAAAGTCTTAGCTTCCAGTTCAATAGAATCATTGATATGCTTCCTGGTACACGCCTTCCCCACTCCAGAAATAAGACTGCTGGGCCAGCAGAGCATAAAGTTGTAGGAACAGGAAGCAAAAATTTGCCAGTGAGTTAATAGGGGTAATGGTGAGTGGTACCATGCCCACTTCCTTTGCTTCCTGGACCTGTGAATCCTTGCTATATGAGACATAATACCGCATAATGGATACTGATTCAAATCCTATACAGCCTTTTGAAGAAGCTTGCCCCAGCCCTGCATCTATGACTACCTACCTGGTACTGTAACTGTCATCAAAAAACCATTCCTCTTTTCTATCAATCCAGCTGCTTCTGGATGGTGGGGGACATGATTAGACCAGTGAATTCCATGAACACACACCCATTGCCTCACTTCTTTGGTCATAAAATGTGTCCCTTGGTAAGAAGCAGTGCTATGTGGAATTCTGTGACAGTACATAAGGCAGTCTATGAGCCCACAGACAGTAGTTTTGGCCGAAGCATTATGTACAGGGAAGACAAATCCATATCCAGAATAAATTTCTGTGCCAGTAAGGACAAAGCACTGTGCTTTCCATAACAGAAGTGGGCCAATATAATTAACTTGCCACCAGAGCACAGGCTGATCACCCAGGGATTGGTTCCATCTTGGGATTCAGTGTTGGTCTCTGGTGCTGCCATATTGGGCACTCAGCAGTGGCTGAAGCCAGATCTGCTTTGGTGAGTGGGTATACATGTTGCTGAGCCCATACGAAAAATCCACACATGCCACCATGGCCACTGTGTTCATGAGCCCATTGGGCAATGACAGGAGTGGCTGAAGAAAGTTTGACTACTATCTATAGAATGAGTCATCTTTTCTACTTCATTATTAAAGTACTCTTCTGCTCAGGTCACTTTTTGGTGAGTGTTTATATGGGATACAGATATTTTTATATTTCTTATCAACATGGAGAGTTCTGTCACGTACCACTTCCCAATATACCTTTGCCACCATTTTTTCAGTCATGTTCCTTCCAAGTTCCTGACCACCTGGCTAGACCACTGGCTACAGCTCATAAATCAGTATGCATTTGCATACTTGGCCATTTCTCCTTCCAGGAAAAATGTACTACCAGGCATAATGCCTGAAGTTCTGCCCACTGCAAAGATTTCCCTTCACCACTGTTTTTCTGGGATATCCTGAAAAAGAGCCATGATGCTCCAGTTGTCTTTCACTTGCAAGTAGTGCCTGCATGACATGCAGAACCATCTGTAAACCAGGTCCTAATCTTCTCTTCTTCTGACAGCTGAATGTGTAGTACATCCTGTGAGGCGATATCTACACATGCCCCCTAAACCTCATGCAGCCATAAGTGAGGTTTTTACAAAGATGGCTGGATCTAGAGTGTGTGATTCCTAAGTTAGTCCACTGATTGGTTTGGCATAGTTCTCCTGAGATCAAAGATATGATGGTAGGATTAAGGGTGGAAGTACTACCCACTCTGAAATATAAGGGACAGAAAGAAGCTTTTTGATTCCTTGCTTGTGTACTACCTTCTACCCACCATGAACTGTTTCTCCTCTGTAATATTTGTCTGCTGTGCCATCCTGCCTTGGATCTAGTCAATTATAGATTGACTATGAGCTGTGAGCCAAATACATTTTTCCTCCTTTAACTTTGAGCATCAGGTATTTTGTCTCAGCCATGAAGAAAGTAAGCAAGATAGAATTTGGTGCCAGGAATGGAGTTGTTGATGTGACTGTACCTGATCTTGTTGTTCAGGAGCCTTGTGGGAAGAGTTTGTAAAGGTTCAGAAATGCCAGCTGAAAAAGCATCCCTGGAAAATCTTAGGCTGTACTTGATATGAGATTCTGGTCAGAGCTCTGAAGATCATAATGCTGATAGAAATGATGCTGCTAAAGACCAGGCTCAGGAGGTTTCTGATGGGAAAAAAACCTGCATTGGCTGTTGGACTCCAGATGATATGTGTTTTGGTTTGGCAGAAAGTTTGTCTGCATTTTGCTGCTGTCCAGAGACTTTGCTTGAGACTGAGATTAAGGGCAGCTATTATATCTTGTGTTGAGATGCGCCCCCAAACCTCATGTGACACAGGGGGGTCTTTTCAGAGGTGGCTGGATCTGGAGTGTGTGGTGCTTGGATCAAGAGTGTGTGATTACCAAAACAGTCCATCGATTGGATTGGCATAGTTCTGGCTAGCATTGACAGTGTTAATACTACACCTGCCCTAGAACAGGTTGTCTACATAAAATACAAAGGACAGAAAGAAGACTAATGTGCTTTTGCCTGCCAGCTTGCTGTGGATGATCTTTCCTCTGCAAAGTTGCTCTGTGGTGCCACCTGCCTTAGAGCCAGCTAACTATGAACTGAAACCGCTGCAAACTGAGCCAAAAAAACCAAAAAAAACCAAAACTTTCCTCCTTTAACTTTGGGCATCAAGTAATATGTATCAGCAATGAGAGAAAAGTAACTAAGACAAAATTTGGTACCAGAGAAGTGGGGTTGTTGCTGACCCTATACCCTGACCATGTGTTTCAGGAGCCTTTGGGACTAGCTTGTGGGAAGAGATAGGAGATGCTGGCTGAAAAATTAGAGCTGGAACACCATAACTCCTTAACTGTACTTGATGGAAGATTCTAGTCAGGGTTCACAAGGCCATAATGCTGACAAAATGATGCTGGTAAAGACCAGGCTCAGGAAGTTTCTGCTCGGCAGGACCTCATTGGCTGTTGGATTTCAGATGAGGTGATAATGGCTTGACAGAAAGTTTGTCTGCATTTTTCTCCTTTCTGGAGACCTTGTCTGAAACTGAGATTAAAGACAGAAGACTAATTAATCTTGCAGAAGAAATTTTGAAGCAATCTAATGTTGAGGCATTGGCATGGCTACTGTTGGGAGCTTTTAGCCAGATTTATCTTGAGAATCAAGAGTAAAGCTAGCACTGTGCAGAAAGATTCCAAACTGTGTTTGGTCAGAAAGGAAGCTCCAGTAAAGTTGCAGCATGCAAAGATGGAACAGAGGCTAAATTGTTGGCTCAAAAGCAAGACATAGCCAAATATTTCAGAAGACAACAGAAAGATGGCCCAAGAACATCACAAGGACCAGCAGGACATTAGGCTTTGCAGCCTCAGAGTTGCAAGGGTGAAATAATATGATTTGAGAAGAAAGCCCCAGAGCACTATGTTCCAGAATGGTGATGACCTAAAACATTTATTCCTTGGGAGTTGGTTCAGAGTGCTCAGTGATCCAGGCACTTGACCCCTACAGCCAAGAGAGAACGCAGCCTGACTTCTGCTACAGCTGGCAGCAAACCTTGGTGTCATCCATGTGATGCTAGCTTTAGGTGCCTGCAGGATGCAAGGGTTATGGGGTTAGGAAGGCTTCCACCCAGATTTCAGAAGAATGTCTCGCAGGTCACGCAGTGTGCCCCTGAGAAGGCAGTGTGTGAAGATCTGAATGTGAAGCTGAAGGTGTGGTGGAGACCTCAGAAGCTTGGAGAAGCCTGGGACATGGATCATCTGAAGAAACCTGCAAGGAGTGAGCGGAGTTGGCCAAGAGAAGCCATGGGAGCTACAATCACCAGAAATGCTAAAGGGGTGGAATCACCCAAGCCCTTTGGAGTTCATGACTTGCCACAGATTGCTGGGGATGCTGGACCTGGAATTACAGGACTTAATATCTGCCCTGCTGGATTTTGCTGCTTTGGTCATGTTCCTTTCTTACTTTCCCCCTATTTGTACCTTTTGGAATGGTAATGTTTATCTTGTGCCATTCAATGTTGAAAGTGTTTAATTTTCTTTTCCTTTGTCCAGGGTCTCACAACTAAGAGTTTTCCTTAAGTCTCAGAGGAGACTTTGGACTTGGACTTTTCAGGAATATTAAAACTGTTAATATTTTGGTAATTCTTGGAGATAGACTAAATGCCTTTTGCATAAAGAGATGTGCATGAGTCTTTGGGGCCAGTGTTGGAATGTTATGGCTTGTGTCTTGATGTCTCCCCAAAGCTTCATGAAGTTATAGGTGAGTCTTTTACAGAGGTTGCTGGATCTAGAGTGTGTGATTCCTAAATTGGTCCACTGATGGGTTTGGCATAGTTCTGGGATCAAAGATATGATGGTAGGGTTAAGGTCACTAGGATTAAGGGTGGGAGTGCTACCTATCCTTAGGTATAAGGGATAGAAAGAGCCTTGTCAATCTCTTGCTTGCTTTGCTACCTTCTGGCTACCCTCCATGAGCTGTTCCTCCTCTGAGATACCTGTCTGCTGTGCCACCCTGCCTTGGAGCCAGCTGATTATGGACTGAAACCTCTATGGACTATGAGCCAAATAAACTTTTCCTTCTTTAACTTTGGGTGTCAAGTATTTTGTGTCAGCAACAAAAAGAGTAACTAAGATTTGGCACTTGCCAAAGCAATAGCTGTGTACCAAGTACTAAGAGGTATATTCATCTGCTCAAGGAAGGATCCAACATCTGATACAGCAGCTACATTGGAGTCACCATTTGATTTAGTTTACAGTAATCCACCATCATTCTCCAAGATCCATTCATCTTCTGAACAGGCCAAATGGGTGAATAAATAAAGATGTGGTGGAAACCACCATCCTTAAAGTACTAGATAGTGCCACTAATCTTGGCAGTCCCTCCAGAGGTGCAGTGTTGTTTTTGGTTTACTGTTTTGCCAGGTAAAAGAAACTTGAGTGGTTTCCATTTTGCCTTTTCAACTATAATAGCCCTCACACTACAGGGTAAAGAATAAATGTGAGGGTTCTAAGTATATCTATTGCAGCCATGCATTCTGGAACAGGGGAAATGATGACAGGATAAATTTAAGGACCTATTGGACCGAATGTGAATTAAATCTTTGCTAAAACTCCATTGATCACTTGACCTCTATATGCCCAGCTGTGATGCTCTGTTACTACAATGTGAACAAGATTTCTGTTCATTTGCTTTTATATCTTTTATCTAGTAAAGCTTTTATAAACTTCCTATCTCTTTCACTTTTGGGAACACCATGGCTAATTAGTCAACACTATAGGTCTACAAGTCTCAGACCATTCTGATCCTTGTTACGCTTCTGCTGTCCATTACAGTAAGTGCACGCACCTTGTCTTTGTTGATTAATTGCTATCACTTGACCTCTGCCACTCTGAGATCCAATCAAACTCATTGCCCTTAATTTCCCAATTGAGTAAGCACAGTCCTTGCTGTATGTTCTGGCACACAGAAAAGAGCAACGACAGGACTCTTGAAGGGTACTGGTGATCTCCTCATGAATCTGTTTCTCAAGGTGTTAGTGAAAATTCCTTTTTTGGATCATCCCAGTGTGAAGGATCACATTTAACATGACAAATTCACTCTATATTCCTATTTCCCTGAGCCAGTGAATCCCCTCATCAACAAAGCAAGAAACATCAGGCATCTCTAATTCATTCACAGTGGGCCATCTTTTGAACCATACTTCTACCAACCAGCTAAATAAACTATTAACACCACTTTTCATTCCATGAACTAAAACTTTAAATTCAGAGTTCTTACTTAATGGGCCCATATTGACAGTCTGATCCAGTTGTATTTTTTTGCTACCATTGTCCCACATCCATAAAATCCATTCCCACGCTTTCTTATCAGGCCTCCACTAATAGGATTTATAAAATTCAAGAAGTTCCTTGGGAGAATAGAGGACCTCCACACATGTCACACTATATACCTCACCCTTATGAGTCTTCTAATCTTTGAGTCTTGTGCTCTAGAGACAAAGTTGGGGGAAAAGGGTCAATCTTGAGAAGTGTCAACCTTGTCATGCTTGGTCAACACAGGCTTAATTTCTTCCAGTATACTAGTAAAGGCCAACACCACATGGGGTTGAGGTGGGGTGGAGAAATCTCTTCCTCTGGCAAATATTCTCACCAGAGTCTAGGAGTTCAACATCCTCAGCCTTGTAAGGATCCTTCCAAAAATCTCCATTAGAATTTATAGTATTCCATTCTTTTCTGATCAGTCTTTTCACTTCAGATACCCTTTGAGCCTGAGCATTAAATTTATGCCAATTCAATTATGAAGCTCTGTGTTTGGGTTTCATTATTTTCCTTTGTTAATATGTCCTTAGAGTTAGAAGACTTTAGATTTGCTATACATGTTTTGAGCTAATTACTTCCTTTCACTAGTTTGTCTAGAGATACTCAGAGCAACTAGCCAGCATCATTATATTTTCCATTGTGCAAAAAATATTCATAAGTAACATATGAGTCAGTAAATTACTTACTTCTCATAAATGGTGAATTAGAATAATCAAATGGATCTACACTGTGTGTTACTTTAAACAGTTCACACCAAGCACTATCAGTATCCCCTACATTATTAGGCATCTTTAGGTCTCATCAAATTAAAAAGCCAATGCCAGGAACCACTGAAGTCATTAAAGGATTTCACCTCTACAATTCTGTTTCTCTACGGCCATTCCAATACCAAAATCTGTATCAGTAAGTACTTACTAGAGAAATAGTTTTAATGCAAGATGCACAAATACATAAGACTTTACAAGATTGACTTAAAATTTCTCTCCACAAGTCAAGTATGGAAGAATGCAAAAGGGCTATCTGTAGATTGGAGAGCCGAAGGATCCAAGCAAAGGTCTGGAGCTCAGTGTAGTGTCCTTTGCCAGTCCATAGAGGAGGCAGAATGTTCTTTGATGGAAGCAAGGAGACACAGTCCAAGGTGAATGTGAACACTGGGACTCCTCTGCAGAAACAGAGAGGAGCCTTCCTTCTCTGTTTACCTTTTATTCCATTCAGGCTACGAGCCTATTGGTTGGGTGCTACTCACACCCAAGGTAGGTCTTCCATCTTTAGTAAATCCCAGAGTTGTGCTGATCCAATTTAGCTGGGTATTTCTTACTCAACTTGACACAATCAGTTAACTATCACAAGAAGTTACTTTACATAACATTTGATCCTATAAATTTTATAGTGTAAGCAGTGTAGTTTTCTTACTTTACTTTTTCTAAAGTATTTTCAGCCACATAAAGAATGATAAATTAGAGTCATTCATAGGAAAATGGATACATATTGAGAATATACTCTTAAGTGAAATAAATAAGTCACACATGTGTAAATACCGAATAGTTTCTCTGGTGTGAAAAACTACACAAGATACTAATGGGATAATTAAGAGTGTGAAATAGGAAGAAAAGGGCTAAAGGTGTAGGGAAAGTGGGAAGGGTAGGGGAAAGGAAATAAGGGAAAAGAAAAAATATGAGAAAATGAAAAAATGAAAAATAAAGAGTTTGTAAATGGGGAGGGGAGGAGGGGGTGAAGGGAGGGCAGGGACAAGGGGAAAAAATGAGAACCAAGACCTGTCGTGTGAAGGTACAAGATCCCATTAATGAATGTAACTGTATTTTAGACCTAGATTGTACCAATAAACTCAATAAAAAAAAATAAAGTATTTTCAGCCAGTTATTTTATGCTTCTCCACATAGACCTCAGGTACAGTATCACTAGCATCATGCATAGGTATCTTTTGGCTAATAATTGCATTGTGTAAGCTCTCTACACATTGCTTATTAGTTTTGTGATACTTTCATTTATTTTCAGATTCTTCCCTGGGTTTTTGCCCCCTGTGTTCATGATTCTTCCAGATTGTTCAATTTTCCCTTGTGATCGGTTTTATTCCTAAATCAACTAATTTCTGCCTTGAGAAATTTTTATTTGTTTCTAGAGAATTATATTACTATTTCTACCTTATCTAATCACAACATTATCTTTACCAGATTCTTTCCATGTCATTTTTCCCTTATTATCTTTAAATTTGTATAAATCTTTCCTGCTTACCAATCAAATTGAACTCTTTGTAACAGGAATTTTCTGTATTTAGTTTCTTTGTTGTGCCAGGACTAGAACTGAGAATCAGTTGAATTTTCAGAAGGGTGACAAGACCATTCAATGGGAAAACAGTAGTCTTTTAACAGTAGTCTTTTTTTTTTTAACCACTGGGAAAATTGTATAATCTTATGCAGAATGAAATTGGACTCTTTCCTCATATATGTGAAATTAAATCAAAATAGAACAAAGAGTTAAATTGAAGAGCTAAAACAATAATCCACTAGGAGAAAACAGAAATAGATCTTCACTGCTTTGGATTTGTATTTCTTAGATATCACACTAAAAAGAAAAGCAACAAATATAAATAAATTGAAAAAAATTTATATCAAAGTACGGTTTCAAGAAAGTGAAAAGCAACCCATATGATGTGTATAAATATTTGCAATTCATTTAAATGAAAAGGGCCTAGTATCCACTATATATAAAGAACACTTTTAATTCAATAACAACCCAATTGAAAAAGTACCCAAATGGATATTACTGTAAGGATGATAGTCAACAGGCATGTGAGAAGATGCTCACTAACATGAGTCCCTTGGAGAAAGCAAATAAAGACATAGTGAGACACCATTTTAAACCCAATATAATGACTCTAATAGCATGAAATATTATAAATAACAAATATTGGTAGTGATATAGAGAAATTGGAACACTCATACCTTATTAATGGCAGTTTTCAATGGTATAACTGCTGTGGAAAAGTAACTGAAATATAAAATCACTTTTTGGACCCAGCTTTGCAGTCTTAGGTATATATCCTAAAGAATTGAAATGTGTTCCAACAAAACAGTCCATGATTGTTCATAGCAGCCTGATTTATATTCTTATTTCATCAAATGATGGAAACAACTCAGATATCAATGAATCAGTGAAAGCGAAAACAAAATGTGGTCTATCCATACCATACAATATTTTCCAACCACTAGAAGGAGTGAGGCAATGGTATTTGCCATTTCTTGGGTGAATTTTGAAAACATTAAGGTCAGAGAAGTTTCTGTGATTCTAGAAACTATATTCTATGATTCTACTGGTATGAATTGTCCAGATTAGGCAAATCCACTGAGGCTGAAAACAAGTTAGTTAATTTCCAGGGCTGGAGGGGTCAGAGAAATGGAGAGTGAGTGCTTAACAAGAATAGAATTTCTCTTTGGGATGATGAAAACATACTGAAATTAGACAGTGATCATAGGTGCACAACATTTTGAGTGTACCAAGTGCCACTGAACTGCACATTTAAAACATTTAATTGGTGAATTGTATAAGCCAACAGTTAAATAGCATCTGAAATCTTTGGCATTAGGCCACAAGGTCAGAAGGTCTGGCTGGTGTAAATTTTACCACAATTAAAAAACAAATATTAATTGAAGAAATCTGAGTGGTTGAGGCAATGGATCAGAACCTGGACTGCTTAGCAACTTACAGAGACCGTATCTCAAAATTAAAAGAAAGGAGTGAAGGGAGAACTAAGGTACTTAGTACAACACGCGCGCACACACACACACACACACACACACAATTAATGAAAAAGGTAGCCTACCAAATACATGGATGATTTACATGTGTTTGAAGAATAGTTTCTCCATAAAATAGAAATTTCCTTCCAAATATTTGAAATGGACAGGACTTTTCTTAAAATTGAAGTGAAAGACTCTTCTCCATTTATTGCTTATGAAAGCACATACAGTAGACCATTGATTTATGAACTCAGTTTGTTCCTAAGGGCTGGTTGTTGGTCACCTGGTCAAGTTGGTCAATTGAAGTCTCAGACTCCTCTCTCTACTCAGCCTTCAAAGTCTCTCTCCCGGGTACAAGCAGACCTCAGCTTCCTTAGAGACACGGTGGCCCAGGATTTCTCAATTAACCCCACGTAGGAGTGAATGCTGTAATCTTCGAGAACTCTCTAAGGGTTAAATCTGTGCCTGAGATCACCTAGAAGCACAGGTGGCCGACATTCAGGTCATGACTCGGATTTTGTAAATTCATAATTTAAAACTAAAATTGTCTGTATGTCAGGCCATTCATAAGTCGAGGGTCTGCTGTACTAGTCATCATCATGCTTTTTCCATCAGCAAGTTATTCAACTCATCAGACAGCATGTGCTGCTGGTGAACCAGAAATTCTATAGTGGGACTGAGGAGAATGATCTGCATTGCACAATCAGTCTAATTATGTGTTATTTTATTACACTATCAGGTTATTAAAAATCAGTGTATTATGGGTTATAGGTTTGTGGCAGTTGTTTGCACACTTGTCACTAACCACAGTGCGATCTGCATTTGTAAATCTTTTCCACAGTACAACCCTAGGCCTGAGTGAATCATGATAAATACAAGGTAGGCCATTACATTGACTTAACTCTTCTGCCTCATTGCGTGAATGTTGATCAAATTCAGAAGAGCCGCCTTCACCCAGCAGCTGGTTTTGAGTGAGTAACTGGGCTGTGAAGAATTGGCAGCCACTGATTTTGGAGTCAGTGGACATCAGAGCAACACCAGGCTGCAGATTGGTGGCAGAAAATAGATTAGAACATTTTAAATTCTGTGAAATAAAAGCAGATAAACATCAAATTACATAAAGTCAGAATCTGGCTGCTTCTATTTTAAGATGTGGCTTGGAATAGACATGAGATGCAGAACATTCAACTGCAGAAATTTGAAATTTAGCCAGGCACTCTGACATTATAACCCAGGATTACAGTTGAGACTAAGATGTTGACTTATTCTAAAAGGGCCTCACGGATATTTTATTTGAAATTTTTATCAGTTCTCCACAGCTAAGATCTTAGGCTGTGGGTTTGAGTATCAGTGTTCTCCCTTAAGACACATTGAAAAGCCCAGCATTGTTTTACAAGCAATAACTTGACAAATACTGAGTTTACACACAGCAAGAGCAGATAAAATATGCTTGTTGGAATAAGTGCTAAGGCACAGTTGTATCTCACCATTAAATAACAGTAGAAATGTGATTTTTTTCCAAATTCATATGGATTTTTAGATGAAATTATATTAAGTAATGGAAAATTATGCTTTGAATTTTTTATCTAAGCAACATCTGGTCCTCACACTCCTATGCTGATGTTTTAACTGGATTCACTTGTTAAAATAGTGGTAAACAATAAAGAATAGGTATCCTTAGTCAACCTGGTATACTGTTAGAGTCAACACTAATTTGGTATGTATTTCATTTTAAATGTGCAGGCACCTTGAATTGTGAATAGCTAAAATTGTAACACACAGGATGTAATTTGTTTTTAACTCTCTTTGTACTTTTAGTCTTTGACAGATGGCTGCTGCCAAGACTCAGCTTGGGTGGGGAGCTAAGGTTCTGTGAAATGTAAGAATTTGTGTGCGTAGCTAATATCCCTGAGGTTTACTCCTGTACTTCACATGAAAAACACAGGCCTGTGCCAGTGCTCCTGCCTTCTGGGATGGTCCTTACCAATGATGGCTTTGTCTATTGCTAGAGTCCCAGTTCCCTCGTCTGTAAATCAGACATAATTGTGTTTGTCATCCCTTTTACTTCACTAGGGGATTTTAAGGATTGCAAAACCACATAACACTTGACAATATAAAAATGCTACAATAATGGTTAAAATGAAGGATGACCTTGTCCTGCCAATGAGCAATCTACTCTCAGGGAATGATCTAGGCATCTGGGATATGAATTAACTCTCTCCAGCCATTTTTAGCTGAGTGCTGGAGGGTATGAAAGAATAATATACTATTTCCATGTGAAGTCAAAGTACTTCTGCCCTTCTTGCTATGCCTGAATTTTAAAATAATAAAAAAATATAAGGAGATATCAAATCCTCTTAAGAAATTCTAAAAATTAAACCTAGAAGACTATCCTGTTTTACATATAAAGACTGAAGTAGCTCACCTCCAATATTTATCTTTCTAAAATAAAAAACCTAAAATCTTTCCATGCTTTCTGTCAAGTTTTCTCTGAAATCAGCCTCCAGCCTAGAAGCATAAATAATAATATTTCAATCTTTCTTCACAGCTCATTAAATTAATAAGGGTACAGTGGCCTGCCTTGCAAGCGCAAGGACCCGAGTTCAATCCTGGATACCAAAAAAAAAAAAAAAAGTTTACACAAACTTTACATTATGTAAATTGAAACTTCTTTTTTTCTCTTGAAAATTATTATCACTTTGTAGTAATGTGTATTTTTTTTAAGTTTACAACTTCTTTTCTAGGTTATATATATATTGTCTCATGGTTCTGAAGACCAGAAAGCTGAGGTCCAAGCATCGCCAGAGTGGCTCCCTTCTGAGGACCGTGAGGCAATTCCACTCGGGCTCTCTCCCAGCTTCAGGTGTTTTGTACGCAGTCACCTGAGTTCCCAGACTTCTGCTGCCTTACCCCACTCTTCGCTTTATCTTAACCTGGTATTCTTCTGTTATATATATTGTCTCATGGTTCTGAAGACCAGAAAGCTGAGGTCCAAGCATCGCCAGAGTGGCTCCCTTCTGAGGACCGTGAGGCAATTCCACTCGGGCTCTCTCCCAGCTTCAGGTGTTTTGTACGCAGTCACCTGAGTTCCCAGACTTCTGCTGCCTTACCCCACTCTTCGCTTTATCTTAACCTGGTATTCTTCTGTGCGCAAGTCTGAGGGCAAATTTCTCTTTTCATAAAGACACCCATTCTGCTTGTTTAGAAAACTTCCTTACTCCAATGTGACCTCATTTTAAAGAAGCTAATTACATCTTTAAAGACCTTTCCAAATAAGGCCATATTCTGAGGTACTAGAGACTAAAACGTCTTTTAGAAGTGTGTATTGGTATCAATTTGTGATGTATAAGAAGAATATTCATTGTGGGGAATTGCGTCTTGATCCTTTCCACTTTCCCTCTTCTGCCTCGTGCTACCCCCACCCTTGGATGGACTTATGCATTCAGGAAAGGGGAGACATAACTCAGCCAAAAGGTCACTTTATTGAATGTATTTAAGTAACAAGAAATAATTTGTTATAGTCTGAAGCTTATATCTGAGGCTGTAGGGACCCACTTTGGGTTGCTTCAAAGCCTGGAGCCTAAGGACACGACCCCATTGTCTAGCACATGCACACAACGGGATACACATACGTAAGCACGATTTGACATAGAGTACCGTGCATGCCTCACATGGTTATGTAAGGACATGTGGCGTGAGGCTAAGTCGTGGCCTATATAAAGGCTGAGGAATAAAGACATTTGCTTTTGTTTCTGTTGCCGATGTTGGTGCCACGTACTTTCTTTTTCTTGAGAACCTCACCCATGAAATTACCCCTTCAGCTCCCCAACCCTGAAAGAGGCCATTTCATTTTTCATATTCATGGCTTTTTAGATTTCCGTCAAATCCTCTTTCAGCTTCCCATGTTTATGGCATTCCAATTGATTTTCCTCGTATGTTTCACAGACACTCTTTCTCACCCTTTCTACAGTAATTTCCTCAGTTTTAGGGTCCTCAGTTCCATTGCAGTTGCTTGGATTAGCCTTTTACTACAGGTATTAAGTATTAGCTATTCACTCCAACATTCATAAAGCTTGAAAGCCCTGCACTGGAAACCATGATTTTAATCTGCTTGGCTGTAAATATATATAACCTTGGAGAAGTCAGTTGCTTTACCTGTAAATATATGAATATTATTTTAAATAGAGTTTTAGAGAGGACTAAAGAAGTTAGAGACATTTATAGCTAAATGGATGTGCATTGAGGTGATAGTCTTAAGTGAAATAAACAGGACACATATGTGTAAATACCAAAAGTTTCTCTGGTGTGAGAAACTGAAAGTGTAAATAAAGAGTAAAAGGTATAATAGATAATGTGAAATAGGAAGAGAAGGGCAAAGGAGAAGGGAAGTGGGAGGGGTAGGGGAAAGGAAAGAAGGGAATGGAATTAATACAAGAAAATGAAAAAATGGAAACAAAGTCTTTGTAAATAGGGAAGGATGGAGGGGTTGAATGGGGGGCAGGGGATGGGAAAATATAAGAACCAAGATGGATTATGTAAATGCGCAAATTTCCAATGATGAATGTCATGATATTATGTACCTAACATGTACTAATAAAATTAAGTTTAAAAAAGAAGATACTGAAAATAAAGCCAGAAACACTATTAGCATCATGCCTGAGCTATTGCTAAGAAAATTTCCTTGTTTTTATTTTATTATTCAAATGTTGGGTATTATCTGCATATTGAAGGGAAAACTGTAAAGCTTTTTTTCTCTAGGTCATTCACTGAATGTTTCTTAAGACTGTGGCAGTTTATCCTTTATGTTTTATTCTTAAATTCTTTTTTTGGTCCATTTTAGGTATACGATACAGTTACATTCATCATTGGGATCTTGTACCTTTACATGTCACATCTTGGTTCTTATTTTCTCCCCATTCCCCTGCCCTCCCTTCACCCCTCTACTCCTCCCTATTTACAAAGACTTTGTTTCTTTTTTTTTTTGCTACATTAGGTTGCTATAACAAATAACAACCCAAATTTCAAGTAGTCTTAAGAACAATGCTTCTTTGATTTTGTTGTCCTGGCTCATTCTTTGTATTATCTGTTTATCAGCAGTAGTTCTGTTCCTGGCTCGCTTTTCTCCCTTTTTTCTAGAATCCATGTTAAAAGTAGAACCTGAAAGCCCTAGGGCATGCTATTCTGGTGTCAGAGGAAAGGGGAGGAAACTAAAGAACACAATAGCCATTAAAGCTTTGATCACAGCTGATCTATTCTCCCTTCTATTCATATTCCATTGGCCAAAACAGATCATTTGGAAAAGCATGGTGTTATAGCATGTGGCAGGTATATTCCTTCTATACAAAGTTCCAGTCTCTTGATGAAAGCGAGAAATGTACAGTCTTCCAACAGGAAGAATGGAGAAAATGATTTGCAGCATAATACAATCTATGACAAAGAAAAATCCTAGTTCTGATATCTGAGAAACATTGGTATTTTTATCTTCTTAGATGTGTCATTTTATTTCTACAGTAGTTTGCCCTTGTCTATAGCTTTATTTTCTCTGGTTTCAACTACTTGTAGTCAACTGTGATCTGAAAACTAAATGGAAAATTCCAAAAATAAAGAATGTAGAAGTTTTAAATTGTGTACTTTTCTTAACATCATGATGAAATCTCACAGTGTCCTTCTGTATCCCACCCAGGATGTGGATCACCCCTGTGTCCAGCATATCCACACCATATATTCTACCAGCCTGTTCAGTAGCAGTTTTGGCTTTCAGATCAACTGTCACAGTGTTGGAATGCTGTGTTTAAATAACCCTTATTTTACTAAATAATAACCACAAAGCACATATACTCATTCTGGCAATTTTGATATGTCAGAGGAGTAAAGCCATAAATTACTTTTTAAAGTGAAAAAAAAAGTTCATTGAGGTATTTTGAAGAAACCACATTCATAGAACTTTCAGTGCAGTATGTTGTTATCATTGTAATATTTTATTAACATGCTTGTGAATCTCTTACTGTGTCTGTGTTACAGTTTATACCTAGAAGTCCCACCGAGCCTCCTGTGCTCATAAGTGGGGCTTTGGGTGGGTGATCTGATCATAGGAGTGTGGTATTCATCAGTGGATCACTGAAGAGTTAATGTCAGGTGAATGTGATGCTAGGTAGTAAGGCCTGGTTGAAGGGAGTGGTCACTGGGGGTGTGGCCTGGAAGGGTTTATCTCCCTCTCTCCTTCCTTGGTTTCTCTACTTTCTGTCTGCCACGCCAGGAGCGGTTTCTCCTCTGCCATGCCCCTTTGCTATGTCTCTCTACTTTAGACCTAGGTGATTATAACTGAAACCTCTACAAACTATGAGCTAAATAAACCTTTGCTCCTTGAACCTGTGGGTATCAGATATTGTGTCTTAGCAACAAGAAAAAACTAAGAGAACCAAATCTATAGATTAAACTTTATCAAAGGAATATATGTGTAGAGAAAAACAGTGTATGGGGTTTTGATACCATCCACAATTTTAAATATCCACGAGGATCTTGGAAAGTATCCCCTTTCAGATAAAGAGAATACTACTCTACCCATATTATTTTTATTATTATTTCTAATCTCTTAGATATTTATTATATTAACCTTAAAATTAATTAAATCTTAAATTATTATTATTAAATTAAATTAAATCTTAAAATAAATTAAACTTAACATATCATTTTTTAAATTATTAATATCAATTGCCCTCATCACTGACTGTTTGAAAAACATCTAATCACCATACTTCTATCCATATATATTGCAGTATTATGATATTTCAATTTCAGTCCTTAAGACCAACATGTTTCTTTATATGGAGATTCATAGTATGTTTTTCATAAATTATGTCCAAATATTTAGTAGTATATTAGACATCTTTTGTTTCTATCTATTTATATATTTTTTAAAATTTTGTAAATGGTACCCTGATTTTTGAAAAAATTTACCTATTAACTATTTTCAGTCCCCATGTCTCTTTTGGGTATTCCATACCTTAAAGTGTTGTATTTAATTAATTTTCAGGTGAGTACACAAGTCAAACTGAGCGAATTAGGAGAAATGAGTATATGTCTGATAACTTTGCCAGGAACTTTGGGGAAGGATAATTTTATTTTTATGGAGTTTATGAACTCCTAACATACACTCCTAGAATTTCAGGGGATTTGCTGGCCACCACAAGGATACACAGCTAAAATGGAAATTCTCCAGAAAATGCAGAAGAAATGCTGACAAAGAGAAAAATATAAGGAAGTAGTGTTTAAGCGTCCAAATACGCCCTTAGGTAAAACACAAGCCCTGGACTTCATTTTTTGCCTAAACCCATCTGAGTTGGGATCTTGTCGTTTGTAACTGAAGTAGTCTTTGTTAAAAAGGCAGTTTTCTAGAGTATTTTAGAACCTCTTGGATTAGTAGGGAGACATGCATGTGTTTTACCTCCTACTCTTCTTATGTAATATCTTTTATTTGATCGGTTATAAGGAAATTGCCATCAAATTGATAAGACAAATATTATTAAATAAATCAATGATTAAAATTTTAGCTAGGCACTGTGGTGCATGCCTGAAATCCCAGCGTTTTGGGGAGGTGACGCAGAAAGATCACGTTGAGCCCAGCCAGGACGACTTAGTAATTCAGTGAGATTTCTCTCTCTCTCTCTCTCTCTCACACACACACACACACACACACACATTCTGAACTCCATGAAAGTAAAAAATAAAAATTGTTGCTAAAGAAACAAATTACCTACTATAAATTATTTGTAAGCTTCACGTGAGATAAAAGGCTGTATGATATTGAGGAAAAGAATAAAATTTGCAGTTAATGAACTTGAGAAACATGGCTCCATGACCTACTACTAGAAGAGTGGCTAGGGAGAATCATTTAAACTTCATACGTGTGCTTCCTTCATTTTTATTTTCTCTGTAGGGAGACAAGGCCTCAATAAGTTACTCAGTTGCCCAGATTGTGTTTGAATTTGCAGATTCTTAGCACTACTAAGAGTTTTTGAAAACAGGACTCTGGAATGTAACTTTAAGAAGCACTCAAAGAAATAACTGTGCTACCTTAAAAACCATAACCTTAGAATTACTATACAAGTAAAAGAAGCGGGATTCCAAATACTGGTCCATGTTGGTGAACAGATTTTCATGGACTATGAGGAACCCCATGTACAAAAGACTTCTGAACCAGCTACAAATGTAAAATGGACACAGGCTTTAAAATTCAACACATAAGACAATAGTAAGCAAGTTTTTCATGTATTTCATCATCAAAGGGTTAGTATATACTTTAAGTGATACAACATCAAGAGTAAAGAATTGTTATGCCCTCGAATTTTCTCAGAAGAAAGGACAATTTGAGTATGTTCTCCAAAATGTGTAGAATTTTGAAAGTTTAGCAAAAGGGGGAGAATTCCATATAACAGAACTATGGTGAAAAAAAATAGAGACACAGGTTAGGAGTTTGGCACAAATGGAATGTAGAGTGGGAAGAAAAAAATGAACAGGAAAAGAGCTGAGGATTAATTTAAAATGAGTTTTGGTGAGAAACGAAAGCATTCGGACTTTATCTTTTCAGCAGTAAGGAGTGTATAATGGAGATTAGAAAAGTGAATGTGCTTACATTTATCTCAAAGTGGTAGAAAGCATGGCCTCAGAGAGTTCTGTGTGGATTTGAATTCCAAACAACTGCTTACTACTCATATAAATTTAAGAGAATTTTAACTCTACATCAAATGTACAGTGAGAATATATTTCCTATGCAGGTGACCCTCAGTAGTACTCATACTGTATTCCAAAAATAAGCACAATGGAGTCATTTATAAGACAGTTTTCCTAGGTTAGAAGAGAAGAAATAATGGTATAAAATGACAATGAAGTTTGTAACTATAAACAATGAATAGGTATCCACGTGACTTCAAAGGCATCACAGTAGGACTTGGTGACAGAAAGTGATGCTTCCGAAGTGTATTGTTCAGATTGTGCCTCATTTTCAGTAGAATGTTTCTTTTAATTTCAAGATGTATACCAGAAAGAGAAGCAAGTAAGTTTCAGATCGTAAAGCTGATTTTGTTCTAAGACCCAAATACTGTTAGGGAAGATAACTGAAAAGTCTATAGCAATGAAGCATTTTCTTTAAAAGAGTAAATTGTAATAAATATGTTGTAGATGGCAATAGTAAATTTATGAAACATTTTAGAATGTAAAAAGATGTATATCTGGAACCAGAAATGAAATGAATATGTTGAGCTTTTAAAAATAAATTCAAACGATTTTAAAGTAGAAATTATTACTGGAAAGTAGCTTGAGCCTATTTTAAACTATAAGACATTTGTTTCTCTGAAAAATGATTGCTAGCTAAACCAAAGAATATGTTGAATGTGAAAGCTCAATTGGATGTCCAGCTTAACCTTGGAGTCAGTGATAGTTTTCAGTGCTTTCTTATAGTTTAGAAGGGGAAAATAATCATTCACTTACCACTCTGTACCTGTAGTAAGCACACAGGTAGTGGCCCTTCTCTCTGATGTTTATGAAGGGTCTTTGAGTCCAAATCTGTTTTTTCCCTTTTTCTATTCATATACAAGCAAAGTAGGATGGTTTAGTTTAACTAATATTTTTAAAATTGAGTTTATTGGTATATTTTAGGTATACAGTACAGTTACATTCATTATTGGGATCTTGTATCTTTACATGACATTTTTTCCCCTTGTCCCTGCCCTCCCCTCACCCCCAGTTTAACTAATATTTTTAACTGATCACTGATTTTTATCTGCTTCAAGGGTTTGTTTAGCTATGGTAAAGGAACTCTGCACATTTGCCAGTGTGATTCGCCCTCTGAAGGATGCTAATTCTTTGGGCAGTTTAATTAAAACTGATTTGATATTATTCTAACCACAGCATAGTGTATCTTTTATTTTAAGAACATTGACTTTAAAATCAATGAGAAGTTAATTTTCTGTTTTTTCTACTTTTTTCTCCCTTATATGTAGTAGGAGAAAATGCATGAGCAATTATTTTAATTCTGAGAACTTTAGACATAACGTGAAAGATTGGAAAATGTTTAATAATAAATATTCAATGTGGTAATAGAACAATATTAAAGAGTTAAATTTTTTAAATATTGAGGTTTATCGAGTGCTTCTTGGGTACCAGGGACTGTGTGGGGCACTTTCCATATATTCCCCCAGTCATTCCTTCTAACAGCCTTCTGTGTTTAGAGACTATTATCTCCCTTTTACACATGAGCAAACTAAGGCTCACAGAGACAGAGAGTAGGCCAGTGTCACACTGTGCAGTTGGGAAGAACAGTGAAGATGTTCAAGCCAAGCAGCCTAATTCCAGATGGGGGGAATAGTGTGTGTGTGTGTGTGTGTGTGTGTGTGTGTGTGTGTGTGTGTGTGTGATGTGAACTGAGATCTTAATTTCCTAATATCAATATGAAATTGGCTCACTAAACAGTTTCTTAGGAAAGGCAAAAATCATACTGAATGGCACAACAGACGTAGTGCTAGTTTGTTGTCTTATTCTGCCCTTTGGATGTTTTAAACTGCTGTTTCCTGCTTCAAAATTTCAGTCAGAAAATCAAAGTACAGGAGGAAGGATTGAACTATAAGGGGAAAAATGTATCAGAAAAACACATTCAGGATATTCTTCAATTTAAAAAAAAGGGGTACTTCCTGTCTCTACTTTTTAAAGAACCAAGGCTTTAAGAAAAAGAAGTGTTTCTCATTCTTGGCCAGCCCTTTGTCACACATGTTGCAGTACTTATGCAGAGGACACACCAGCGTTTCTTGCATCTGCAAAATCCAGAAATTAATCTATCAGTTCTTTACTTTTCATTCTTTGTGTATTAGACTGTGTGTCATGAGAAAGCAGTGGTTAGCAGTTAAGGAGATGCCTGGCCCAAGAGCTCTGGAGAAGAGGCATGATTTCCAGCTTGTCCAGTGCTCCTGGAAGTCATGTGGACACCTGAAGATTAGACACACATGAGCTGCCAGCTTGCATGTTAGGCTTTGTGCCACCAGACTAGTCTCATGCATTCTGGTGGTCATTGTTGGAGAAGGTGTCCACACAACTTCCATTTGATTTCTCACCATTTCCAGGTTTTACAGTAGCAGATGGCAGCTGAGCCAGCTAAAATCTTCATCTGATTAAATCCCAGCCCTTTTTGTTTCTTTCTGTGGCCTAACTTGTGACAGTGAAGCCAGCCTAAAGGGCCTGGCCTGGCAGGGCACATCCCTGACGGTTTATGCAGTGTCACTCTCTTGATGATTAACCTGGATAGATCATGCTGGTATTTTCAGCAACAATAGAGCTGCCCTTTAATGTTCTTATCAATTTTCAGGGTGAGAAGAAATCAGCCCAGTTTTCCCATTGATCTTATGCAGAAATTGTACTTCACAATAGGGGATCCACTGATAAACAATGAGCACTACAAATAACGCTGGTTTACTTTTAATCAATAAAGTTTCTCACGACGCATTATTCCAGCAATTGGCCTAAATCACTGTGCCCATAACTGTTGTTTTCAAAACCTTTTAAACTAATTGGAAAATCTTCCTTTGTACTAGTAATAAACACTCACTAAACTGTCGGTATCTAATTGAGCTGTAGTAATTTATGGACACTCCCTGCTTTTTCCCCCCTCTTTAATCAAACAGACTGCTTTATGTCCTTAACTAATGAAACCTAAAAATCCACCCAGAAGATCTGATCCAGTGTCGCTGATGAATAAATCTTCATTAATGCTGGCAGTTTCCAAACCTGGTCTGCATCTTGATTTAATTATTTCCTCACAACTGTACTCTTGTCAGGTTGCAAGCATCGTTTCTTTATTTCTTAAAGCAATGCCTTCATCACCAGGTTCTTGGTAGGAGGAGTCCCTTGTGGCCGTAGGCCCAGTGGCTAGCGCAGTAGGATGAAGTCCATGGGGCCTGCTTGTGGGCACTGTGGTTTTTGTTGCCACTTCCTCTACGATGTTTCTGTGCCTTACCTTTGCTGGTGTAAACACATGCTTCTTTCTATTCACTCAGAGACTTCAAATCCTAGTAAATTAAAGTGTGTGGGCTACATTAGGAAAGAACAGTAAATACGCCAAAACTCTTAAGAAAGACAGAGTAATCCTACAGTTGGTCTTTATTACCAGGAGAAAAATTTTCTTGGGAAATCAGACTGATGTAACTGTGTTAATTAATCCAAGGTGGAGCAAATGGAGCCAGATGATACTTCACTTGGAGGAGTTTCACAAAGCCAAAACCTACAAGTGACCAAGCAGACCTCCTGGAAGGACTTCATTGGCCTTATTCACGTTTACCCAATAGAGCACATAGTTCCCAGAACTGTTCTCAGGAACACTGATGAATCTTAATTTGAAAGTCCTTTTTTGTCTCACCTTCTTCATTTTGAAGCATGACCTCATTATATCATTTATATAATTCAAAACAAGTACAGCACCTACCAGTGACTTTGGTGCACAAATTAATAAAGCTGAAATAGACACTGATAAGCAGAAGCTAGATCCAAAGAGAAAACAATTATAGTCAAGAGAATTAATTTAATTACTTAACAAATGCTTAAGTTCAATTAGTTAATAAATGCTTATGTAATATTTATTATATTCCTGCAGTCTCTTAAACACTTTATAAATGTTGATCTTCAAAACAACCCAAGAACCTGTTATTAAAAAGATGAATTTCCAGATCAGACAACCAAAGCCCAGAGAGTTAGTGTCTTGCTAGATCTATGTAGCTACCCAGTGGCAGGATGGATTTGAATACAGGCAAGAAGATTTTGAAGTTGATCTTCTACCCTATGCTGATACTTAATTATGAAACTGTGTCCTAGCACTTATTCCACAGAATCATGAGGCCATGGTTTGGGTGACGTTTGCCTTTCTAAAGATTCCTTCCTTGGAGGCTAGTCCCTGTGGTGGTGGTCTTTGGAGACAGAATGGACTTTCAAAAGGTGGACCCTAGTGCCAAGGCCTTCCTTATGTGTTCCTTGGGCAGAGCTGAGAAGCAACTAAGGTACTTCCACAGGGACCCTGTTAATTTTTTATGAGAGGGTTGTTACAAAAACCTGATGGTGGGCCCAGCCTATCTCTCTAGATTCCTGTCTACAGATGTGATCCCTTGTGATCCTGCAGTTGTCACCTGGAGTGTTAGGATCCATGTAGTAGGATGGCAGTCACCAGAGCTGAGCAGATGTGCCCTACTCCTGAATCTTCAGAACCGTGAGTTTAATAAATCTCTTTATAAAGTTAGCTTGCCTCAGGTATTCTGCATAGCAACCAGAACAGGCTTAGTATCCCATAATTATCACTCACTAAAGATTCCTTGCATATAGAGAACATCCCCTGTTATAACTCCCTTGGAAATTCATGGAGCATGCTAAAAAGGCTTTGAGAATAAATACATAAATATGGCTGGCATAATGTAGTATTTGCAAAACTGCTCAACAAGAACAATGATTTTTGGAAGACCACTAAAATCTTGCTGAACTAGTGCCTTCCTGTGAATTACCTTTGTGGAAAAGTATTAGAAATAGCTTAGGACATATGAAATGGTCTTTAAAACAGTAAGAAAAGGCTGGTTGAAGACATCTCAAAAGTAGGAAATGAAGAGGAATTAAACAGATGAAGCAAATAGAATCTACTCCAAGAACTGAAATATGAATTGATCAAATTTATAGGAAAAAGCTCATATTAAATAATAGGCCAGCATGAAATCAGAACTAGAATACTGTGACTTGACTTTGTGTCCCAGAAGCCATGTGTTGGGAATTTTGTCACCCATGCAGCAGAATTGAGAAGTGTAAGTAAGGGATTAATGCCTGTCTCTTAAGCTGGAGTTTGATATCACAAGTGTCTGCTGTTACCAAGCAAATCTGCCCCTTCTACTTTTTCTCTTCCATGCATCTCCACTTGCCCCTCTGCTTTCCCATGTTAGGATACGTCACTAGGCCCTGACCAGATGCCTAAAGATGCTGTACCATGCTTTTGAACTTCCCATTCTCCAGAATTTTGAGTCAAAACCAACTTCATTCATTGTTAAGTTACTCAGACTCAGGTATTCTATTATAACAATTGAAAACAGAGTGAGAGACATCATTTTTTGTCTTGTATGGTATTCCTCAAATTTAATTATTTTTTTTTCTTGCATAAGTTTAAAAATTATAAATTGTTATTTTTATCACTACCACTTGTAATTCAAAAGATGTCTTTCATCTTAATAAACATGGCTGCATAATGTTTAAAAAAGGTCTTGTGTAATGTAGGTCCTTACAGGAGTATTGAATGAATATACCATTCCCTTTATAGAAATCCAAAAAATAAATGCTATGCTGTTTTTTTTATGGCATGTCTAGCACTGAAATACACACTGTGTATCAAAGATGGTCCTGAAGGAGGATAGACTATTGAACAGGTAAACTCCAGTGGGTACTGGAGAGAGTGAAGATGGAGCACAGTTGTCACCTGCTACAGTTTCTAAGGTTATAGCTGATGAGATCCATGTGGCAGATTGCTTAGATTTTGGCAAATACTTATTAACATACACTTAAATCATATCTTTAAAATGGAACATAGGTCTCTAAAAAAAATTCCATGATGCAGGAATTTTTATTTCCATAATGTAAGTCATTTTTTTTTTTCAGCACCGGATCAATTGCTGAGCCTCAGACACAGATGGCTTTGAAAAGTGTTTGTAATCTTCTTTATCTGGGACCCATACTTCACTTTTGTATAGTATCTTCAGTGTGTCTGCATAAAATTGTGGAAATTCTTGTCTCTACCTTTTGTTCTCAGATGTTATTCAGTGGCTAAAAATGTGAGTGCTAGGACTGGTCAGAATGTGACTGGAAAACCTTGTTTCTGTTTTTTAGCTCCATGACTGTGACCACATGTCTGTATATTGATGAGTCTCTGACTCTTGACTTGTAAAATGAAGTTAAGAGTAAAGCTTGTTTTGCATGGCTATTATGATGACTAACTGCTGTGACGCTTGTCAAGAGTACTTGTCAGCTTTTCAGTCATTAAGATCTACAATTCAGTTCATGGTTTCAGGAGATTCCGTAAACACTTAGCGGGCTCTAAGGAAGGAATATAATGATGGAAGGGGATGGGGGGGGCAAAGCTTGCTTAGCTCATGGCAGCCGGAAAGCAGAGCAGGGAAAAGTGCCAGAGAGGAAGAGCCAGGGACCAGATTTAGAATCCAAAGCCCCACCTCCATGACTCATCAAACATACCCAGGAATGTGCTCTACTACCCAGATGGACGTTTCTTATTTCAACGAAGTTGGCACATTTAATTGTCACATCAAGTATCTATGCCACTATGTGACATCACTGAGAATCTACTATCCACTCCTAATAGCATGACATTGAACTTTAGTTTGCACGGGGGGTGGGTGCTAAATAAATCACAGATTTCTGAGGCTTATTTTCAAAGTTTCTGAGTGAATAGATCTGGTGAGGCCTGAGACTCTGTATTTCATTGATGCCGGAGTTGTGCTGACATTGACATTGCTCAGTTGGGGATTACCCTTTTAAATAACAATTTTAGAGCATCTGATAAGCATTCTCCTCAAAGAGGAGATCTCACAGAAATCAAGTTTTGTCAGAGATATGTTTCAAAGATACTTAGGAAATGCATATATCAGTGATCCATAAGCAAAGTCCCCTTGGACAGAGTCTGCTAAGCACGCAGTTCATGAAGAGGCACACAGTAGTCCTCAAATGATCTGCACAGTCTGGCGCTAGCCTGGGGTATTTTCCTTCCTCTGAACATAACTGTATTTAAGATGAATACTAAGCAGTATCATTTTGTTCCATAGTTGTTTCACTTTGAATTCCCTTGCTTGGGCATAATGGTCATCTGCTCTGTTAGATCCCATTTTCCCTTTCCCAGGTCTGCCTCAGTGATGTAATTAGGATAGTTCTCCCCTAAAACTAACCTAATGAAAAGTAAGATTCACAAATCTGTGGGGGCCCTGAAAGTGCACTGTGAACTACAATTGTGGTGTAGTTTGTTTCACCTTAGAACAGTTGGAAGCAGCTCTAGTAAATGACAGACAGAATGGGAACAGGCTACATTATACCTTCTGAGTTAATATTGACTTGGGAAAAATGTGATGATTTCAAAGTTTGTCCTGATAGCTGAGAAAGCCTTTTTAATGAGAGGTAATATCAAAAAGGTAGCTATTCCCGGAATTCCTGCTCACCTACCATCTGCTACTGATGAAGATTCGCCAATTAGGGAATGCTAAGAGTAACTTCTAATTACCTTCCCACTACTGTGTCTCTTCTTTTGGTGCTCTTTGATGGCCTTAATTGAAGCTCACCTAGGAATCACAGCTTCTGCTGCAAGCCAGGTCCTGCCTGAGTGTGGGAATCATCAATCCAGAGTGCCCTCTGGGAACTGGCTGACATTTAAAAATATAGCCACAGACTTCTCTCCCTTTCTGAGGCTACTAATCCTAGTTTACCTAAATTACTCTGAGTGTGGCATCGATGCTGAATTTCATGCCATGGAGTGGCACTTGTCAGTTGGCTTAACCTTCCCCTTCAGTAGATTTGATGGCACAGTGGAAGTGGCAGCCTTTCTCATAAGCCGTGCACATCGAGGTTTATGTGGTACAGAATATTGGTGTCCGTTCTTTCAAAAGTCATAGAAATAAATTTGGGAATCTCGCTTTTTGATAGGAAAGTGATGCCTCCTGAGCTTTGAGAACTGCCAGGGAATGGGAAAAGAAGAGCAACATTATTTTGGAAATAATTTAAAACTACCAAGTCTCTGGTTGTGTAGAAAAAAGGTTTTGTCCTCCTACTGCCAGAGAGAACTAGTGACATTCAGATTCTATGTTGCTATGGTGTTCTGGAGTCAACGCATTGCACTGACTTGGAAAAGTATAAAATAATTGTTTCACGGAGGCCATCATAAATACATCTCTGCAAGGAATGCCTACAATTCACAGAAAATTCCCACATATTGGAGTTTGTGAAATTTATTTATATCTAGAATCTGTTCAGTTTTTTCAGTAATTATTTCAACAAAAGCTAGAGAGACAGATCTTGATAATTTTCCACCTTATAGCATTATCCAAAAAAATGCAGCAAAATTCAGGTGGTTATTCTTCTTAGTGCACTTGTAATTTTTTTCTCATTGAGTTTATCAGTACATTTTAGGTATACAGTACAGATACATTCATCATTGGGATCTTGTACCTTTACATGACAAATCTTGGTTCTCATTTTTTTCCCCATCCTTCACCCCTTCCTCTTAATGCACTTATAAAACAAAACCATGTGCTGGAATTTGGAGGGAATGAATGTAAATCTTTAAAAAATATAAATGTAGTTGTCTTTAAAACTGGTGTTAACTCCAAAACAAACTCTTTAAAAAGAACAACTCAACACATAGAATGTCAATGTAAAAAGCATTTATCAGGCTTATGCACGTATTCATGCAAACAACTAGTAGGGACTTTTATGGGCTTATATGAATAATCATGGTAAGACTAAATTAACACACTTTAAACAATTCCACTAGGACTTTAATCATTGAATTTGAGAGATAGGACTTCAAAACTATCTAGATCAGTGGTTCTTAAGCTTGGCTATGCATTATAAACTTTGAAGTTAAACATACCTCAACTCAGTGTATAAAAATCTTATTTGTTATGTTTCCACAAAGGACCTTGATGGGCATCTTAGTAGATGTCTCACAGATCATTCTAAAGAAACTTTTAATCAGAGAGCTGCCACAAAGCATTACCACAAACTAGGTGGGTAAATACAACAAAAATTTGTTCACTTCATTCTAGGAAAAGTGCAAAATCAAGGTGCTCTCAGTGCCATACTCCCTCTGTAAGCTCTGGGAAAATACGTTTTCATGAGTTCTTCTTACTTTCTGATAATTTCTGGCAATCCTCAGCATTCTTTGACTTCTTTTTCTGCCTGGGGTGTGTGGCCTTCTTCCAAGTGTGTCTGTATCTCTCCTTATAATACACTGGTCATTGGAGTTAGAGGCTAACCCACAGTGATCTTGTTTAGACTTCACTACATCTCTGGAAATTTTATTTCCAAATATGGTCACATTTACAAGTACAGAGGGCAAGTGACTGAGCAGATTTTTTTTTAAAGCAGAGATGGAGGTATGAAGTGACAAAATTCAAACTTCTACAGTACTCACAGTGAAAAGTAGTGGATCGAGATTCTCTAAAATTCATTGATATTGTTCAATTTAATGAGCTTCATTAAATGGATTCACCTTGACACCATAATATTAACTGAGATAAGTCAGACACACAAGCTTAAATATTGCATTGTTTCTCTTATATGAGAAGCCCAAAATATAATTGAAGAGCAAACTAAAGATAATATAACATAGGGAGATCTTTCTTTTTTATGGCAAAATTATATTTTATTATTATTATTGTTTTTTAAATTGAGTTTATTGGTACATTTCAGGTATACAGTACAATTAAGTTCATTATTGAGATCTTGCACCTTTATATGACAGGTCTTGGTTCTCTTTTTTCCCCCTTGTCCATGCCCTCCCTTCACCCCCTCCTTCCCTCCCCATTTACAAACACCTTATTTCCATTTTTTCATTTTTTTTCTTTTCCCTTATTACCTTTCCCCTACTCTTCCCACTTTCCCTACACCTTTAGCCATTTTCTTCCTATTTCACATGGTCAATTATATCATTAGGATCTTATGAACTATTATAGTTTTTCACACCAGAGAAATTTACACATGTGTGACTTATTTATTTCACTTAGGACTATATCCTCAATATGTATCCATTTTCCTATGAATGAATCTAATTTCTCGTTCTTTATGGCTAAGTAGTATTCCATTTTATAGAAAAACCACATCTTCTTTATCCAGTTTCCAATGGATTGGCAAATGGGCTGTTTTCAAGTTTTAGCTATTACAAACTGTGCCACTGTAAACATGGGTGTGTATATATCACTGTGATATGATTCTTTTAATTCTTTTGGAAAAATACCCAGCAGAAGGATGGTTGGGTCAAATGGAACCTCTAGTTCCAGCTCTTTGAGGTATCTCCACATTGATTTCCATACTGGTTGCACCAGTCTGCACTCCCACCAACAATGGAGTAGGGTTCCTTTCTCTGCACAACCCCACCAATATTTGTTATTGTTTGATTTCTTGATAGCAGCCATTCTTTGTGGGGTGAGGTGGAATCTCAGTGTTGTTTTCATCTGCATCTCTCGAATGACCAGTGATGTGGAACATTTTTTCATATATTTACTTGCTGCTTTTACTTCTTTGTCTGAGAAATGTCTGTTCATTTCAGGTGCTCATTTATGAATTGGGCCTTTATATTTGGGGGGGCAGATTGTTTTGTGTTCTTTATATATTCCTTATAGTAGTCCTTTGTCTGAGGAACAGCTGGTAAAAACTTTTTCCCACATTGTAGGTTGTCTCTTAGTTCTATTGATGGTTTCTTTTGCATTACAGAAGCTTTTTAATAAGATGAGATCCCACTTGTTTATTCTTTGTGCTAGTTCCCATTCTACTGAGGATTTGTTCAAAAAGTCTTTTCCTATGCCAATGTCTTCAAGAGTTCTGTCTAATTTATCTTCAAGAAAGTTTAGTGTTTCTGTTTTAATGTTTAGACCCTTAATCCACTTGGATTTTAATTTAATGCCAGTGAAAGATAAGGGTCCAGTTTTAATCTTTGGCAGTTGAAAACCAGTTTTTCCAACATGATTTATTAAAGAGTCTGTCTTTCCTCCACTGAGGATGGTCAGCTCTTTTGTCAAAGATGATGTAACTGAATATATCTGGATTTGTTTTCCTGTCTTGCAATCTGTTGAACTGATCCTCACCTCTGTTTCTATGCCAGTACCATGCTGTTTTTATCACAATGGCTTTGTAGTATAGTTTCAAATTGGTAATTGTTATACCTGCTGCCATGTCTCTGTTGTCTAGGATGGCTTTTGCAGTTCTAGGTCTCTTATGGTTCCAAATGAATTTTTGGATTCTTTTTTCTAGTTCTGTGAAATATAGTGTTGCAATTTCAATTGGAATTGCAATGAATCTGTATAGCAGTTTTGGTAGTATGGGCATTTTCACTTTGATCCCTACTCAGGAGCAGGGATATCTTTCTATTTTCTTGTATCCTCTTCTATCTCTTTTTTCAGAGTGCTGTAGTTTTCAGTGTAGAGATCTTTGGCTTCTTTTGTTAGATTGATTCCTAGATACTTCATTTTTTTGGATGCTATTGTGAAAGAAATTATTTCCCTAATTTCTCTTTCAGTGACTCTGTTATTTGTGTACAAGAAGGCTATTGATTTTTGGGTGTTGACCTCGTATCCAGCTACTCTACTAAAAGTGTCAATTAAGCCTAGAAGTCTTTTGGTAGATTTTTTTGGGTCTTCAATATAGAGTATCATATCATCAGCAAATAATGACAATTTAACTTCTTCCTTTCCTATCTTTATTGCTTTAATTTCTTCCTCTTGTCTAATTGCTATGGAATGTTTCCAGAACTATATCAAAGAGTAGTGGTGATAGTGGGCATCCTTGTCTTGTTCCTAATTTTAACGTGAAGGTTTTCAGTTTTGGGCCATTTAATATGATGTTGGCTGTTGTTTTTTCATAGATAGCCTTTATTAAGTTGAGGTATAGACCATGTATTCCAATTTTTTGCAGGGTTTTTATCATGAATGGGTGTTGAATATTGTCAAATGCCTTTTCTGCATTTATCGAGAGGATCATATGATTTTGTCCTTGACTCTGTTAATATAGTGTATTACATTTATTGACTTATGTATGTTGAACCAACCTTGCATCACTGGAATACATCCGACTTGGTCAGGATGTATGGTCTTCTTCATGAACCTCTGAATTCTGTTTGCTAGTATCTTATTAAAGATTTTTGCTTCTATATTCATTAAGGAGATTGGCCTGTAGTTCTCTTTTTTAGTTGCATCTTTCCCTGGTTTGGGAATTAAAATGATACTTGCTTCCAGGAATGAATTTGGATGTATTGCTCCCCTTTCAATTTCACTGAAAAGTTTGAAGAGTAATGGCAGTAGTTCTTCTCTAAATGTCTTGTAAAATTCAACTGTGAATCCATCAGGACTTGGGCTTTTCTTTGTTGGTAGATTTTTAATAACATTTTCAATTTCATTGATTGTAATTGGGGTGTTTAAAATGTTTTTATCTTCTTTGTTCAACTTTGGTAATTCATAAGTATCTATAAATCTGTCCATTTCTTCTGTGTTTTCCATTTTATTAGAGTACAGTTCTCAAAGTAGGTATTGATTATCCTCTGGATTTCTGTTGGATTTGTGTGACTTCACCTTTTTCATTCCTAATTGCATGGATCTGAGTCTTTTCTTTCCTTTTCTCAATAAGGTTAGCTAAGGGTTTATCAATTTTATTTATTCTTTCAAAAAGCAACTCTTTGATTTATTTATTTTTTTATTGTTTTCTTAGTTTCCATTGCATTGATTTCTGCTCTTATCTTTATAATTGCCTCTCTTGTTCGAGCTTTGGATTTTTCTTGCTCTTGTTTTTCTAGGAGTCTAAGATTCATCATTAGGTTGTTTATTTGATCTTGCTCTGTTTTCCTAGTGTGGGCATTCAGTGCTATGAATTTTCCATGTAGAACTGCTTTCATTGTGTCCCATAGATTCCTGTATGTTGTATTGGAATTTTCATTTATTTTTAAGAATTGTCTGATTTCTTCCTTAATTTCCTTTGTGATCCATTGATTGTTCAGGAGAGTGTTGTTCAATTTCCATGTGTTTGTGAAGTTCCTATGGTTTCTTGTGCTATTGATCTCCAGCTTGATTGCACTATGATCTGATAATATACAGGGAATAACTTCAATTCTATTTATTCAAACCTGTTCTGTGAGCTAGTATGTGGTCTATCTTGGAGAATGACCCATGTGCAGCTGAAAAGAATGTATATTCTGATTTTGTGGGGTGGAACACTCTATAAACATCTATTAAGTCCATGCTTTCAAAAGCTTGGTTCAATTCTAGTATTTTATTGTTGACTTGTGGCCTAGATGATCTGTCTATTTGTGAAAGTGGGGTATTTAGGTCCCCCACTACAATTGTATTAGTGCTTATTTGATTTTCATTTTACTTAATATTTGTTTTATATAGTTGGGGGCATTAATATTTGGTGTGTATATGTTTATGATTGTCATCTCTTCCTCTTGAATTATTCCCTTTAGAAGGATGTAGTGGCCTTCTTTGTCTCTTTTAATCAGTTTTGGTTTGAAATTTACTTTGTCTGCAAATAAGATTGCTGCCCCTGCTTTTTTCTGGGCTCCTGTTGCATGGAGAATTGTTTTCCATCTTTCCACTTTCAGTCTATGGGCTTCTTTTTGCACTAGGTGTGTTTCTTGTATAGAACATACTGTTGGATGTTGCTTCTTAATCCATTCTGCCAGTCTATTTTTCTTGATTGATGAGTTGAGGTCATAGACATTGATGGTTATAAATGATATGTACTGATTTGTTGTTGTCATGTTATTGGCCTTGGTTGACTCTTTTTACTTTTTTTGCCTTCTGCTTTTAGTTTCTTACCTTGTGTATTTGATTTGCTCTTTTGGGTCTCATGGTGTAGTTACCTTCATTGTCTTTTTCTAGGACATTGTTTAGAATTGCTTGTAGTGCTGGTTTGGTATTCATGTTGTTTCTCAGGTGTTCTTTGTCATGAAAGTATCTTATTTCAGGGCCGGGGATTTAGCTCAGTGGTTCGGTGGCCTGCCTTGGAAGCACAAGGACCTGAGTTCCGGAACAAAAAAAAAAAAAAAAAAAAAAAAAAGTATCTTATTTCCCCATCCATTTTGAAAGAGAGTTTTGCAGGATACATCAGTTTAGGATGGAGGTTGTTCTCTTTTAGTACTTAAAATAAGTCACTCCAGGCTCTCCTAGCCCTAATGGTTTGCGTTGAAAAGTCTGCTGTGATTCTGATGGGCTTTCCTTTGCACATGATTTGTTTCTTTTCTCTTACTGCTTGTAGTATTTTATTCTTCTGTTGGGTTTTGGGGATCTTGATTATTATATGTCTAGGTGTAAATTTTTTTTTTGATTGTGGCTAGTTAGGGTCCTACATGCCTCACTTATCTCAATGTCAAATTCTTCCCCTCTGTTTGGGAAGTTTTCTGTCATTAATTCTGTGAAGAGCTTTTTCAAGTCATTTGTATTTTCTCCTGCTACTTCATGTATTCCTATCAGTTTTATGTTATTCTTCTTTGCATCATCTAGGAGTTGTTGGATCAATTTCTCATGATCCCTTACTGTTTTTAAGAGACCTCTCTTTTCAGGGTCACTGACTGCCATCTTATCTTCTATATCTGAGATTCTATCTTTGCATTCTTTTATTTTGTTGCATACACTTTCAATGGAGTATTTAATCTCCTAGATATCTGTTTGAATCTGTTTTATTTATTTATGTATTTATTTTGGTACCGGGGATTGAAATCGGGTCCTTGTGCTTGAAAGCCAGGCCATGGAACCGCTGAGCTAAATCCCCAATCCTGAATCTGTTTTATGGATTCCATTTTTTTCCTATGTTGGGCATTTGTTGTTGCCATTTCTTTCTTATGCTGGGCCTTCCTGGCTTCTATCATGGTCCTGAGCTCATCTATTGTTTTGTCAGTTTGTGTTCTAGAGTTTTGAATCATGACTTTCATTTTGCTCACCATCTCTATGGTTATTTGGGAAACTATTTCTGTTTTGAATTTGTCTAGAGCCTGATTATCTGTTTTGTTACTTCCTGTGCTTTGAGTTCAGGGTGTCCTGGTGGTTCACTATCAGCCTGTTCATCCTCATTTGCCCTACTGTTTGCCATTGGTGAATTGGAAGTCTGTCTTTGTGTCTTGCTTATGTATTTGCTCATTTTTATTTTTGTTGTTGGGCTTTCCTTGGTTTAATCTCTGGGTTATCACCCAAATCTTCCTGATATAGTTGCACCCTAGCTTCTGGGTTTCTAATGACCCACAGACATTCTCATCTTCATAACATCAGAGAAAACAGCTTATCAATTCAACCACAATCCTTTATCCCAACTGATACAATCAGCAACACAATATGATCAAGCACAACTTGGAAACTGACCACTTGTGTCCGTCACTAGTCTGTCACCCTTAAACCATGTGAATTAAATTGAAATCAAGAAGCAGTCCAACACATGTCTGCAGTGAACAAACTTTTCAATATAGTATATTTACCACTTAGGATGGGGGCTCAAACTGAGCTAGAATAAGAGGAGTAGATAAGTAAAAGAATTGGAGAAGGTTTCAAGTGAAGCCAGAGGACATAGAATGACCACACAATATTCAGGAAACTGTTGAATTCAAAAGGGATAGACAGAGTAGAAGTACAAGGACAAAAATATATCCCCTTGACAGTAATAGGGGCTCACTTTCCCTTGAAACCACTGATCCCTGGGTGAGGTAGAATGACAGAAGAAAAGAACATAAGGAAAAGAGAAAGAATAATAAAAGAAGAAATCTGAGTTAGGGCAGGAGCAGAAACAGAAAGGGAGATGAGGTATAATATGGTGGAGCAAGAGACTGAGTTGGGGAAAGAGGACAGAAAAAAGAAAGAATTTGCAGAGTGGAATGAGGAAAAGAAAGAAAAAAAAAGGATTTGAAGGATCTCTTTCAGACTATATCTCTGCTGTCATAATATGCAACACGTGCAGCCATGTGCAGAACCAATGCCCCTGATCTCAGCTAGCTGATGGCAGAAGCCCATGGCACAGACTGACCTCAGGCTGCAAGGCCCAGATTGAGTTCCCTGACCTCCTGAATGGTTGAACTCCACACTGTTCTACTACAGGTTTCCTATGCCCTTTCTTTAAAGATGTTCAAAGTTGTGAACTCGGAAAAATATGCTTTATGACCACCTCTGCCTCTGCAGAATGGGTCCAACGACTGGCACAAGCAGGAGGTGTGAGACTGCACACATGGGGGGTGGGGAGGTTAGGGGAGTTGTGGGGGTTCAGGGGCACCCACGTGGCTACCTTCCTGGCCCTGGAGTGACAGTGGCTCCCCGTGGGATTGGCGTGGCTATCCTTCCCATGGTGGGTTGGGGCCCAGGCAGGCCCTTCTGGTGCTGGAGTGATGGGTGTGGCTATCCTTCCCACCAGGGAGATCTTTCTGGAACAAGAGATGAGAGGGGAAGGGAGAGTGGAAAAAAGAACTGAAGAAAAAATAAAGCTTTTGTAAAAGAGGAAAAAATAGAGCTTTTGTAAATGTAAAGAGGGCCAAGAACAAGGGGTAGGGAGGGCTGAGAGGGATTGAAAATGAGAAAGAGTTAAAATGTGTTACCTACATGTACCCATGATAATGAAATCATGTACTACATGCACGTGCACACATGAAAAACAGTGAAGTTAAGTAACTTGGAATAGTTCTCTGTTCATAAGAAAGTATCCCTGAAGTTAAAATAATAAACATTTAACATTTAATAGGCATTTAATCTCTAATAGCTCTTGAAGGTCAAGAGTCTAGAAGCACCTCAGGTGGTTGTTCTAGCTCTGTTTCTCTCATGAAATTGTCTGGGGTTACAGTTTTCTTATGGTATGAATGGAGCAGAAGAGCTCACTTCCAGTCCCACTTAGTTCCTCACTGTGAGTAGGCAACAGGCTCAGTGCCTTGTCATGTTGGCCTCCTCATAGCAGTATTCCTGATCTGGCAGTTAGCATCCAGCCAACTGTGTGATCTGAAATAGAAAAAGAAGAATAACCCATACAGAAGCCACAGTACTTTTGGTAACCTAATGTTCAATGTTAAATATCACTTCTCTGTATTTACTGGTTCACAGACCGAATCTGGAACAATGCTGGACCATGTACAACACCAGAAGGGACTGATCAGTGGGCCATCTTGGAAGCTTGCCGCCATAATAGGGAGGGAGTCAGCAATTCTGACTCCAGGGCTTGGAGGTAAACCACTGTTATCCAATGTGCCATCCAAGCGTTGGTCTACCTTGGAAGCTCAGTAAAAATGCTGAATCTCAAGCCTCGCATCAGACTTATTGAATCAGAACCTATATTTTAGTAAGATCTCAGGTGACTTGTATGCACATTATAGTTTAAGTTTGAATTACTTATTCAAATATATTGCCCTTTTTTCCCATTGAGTTTATACCAATAAACATTTTAGGCATTTAGTAGAGTTACATTCATTATTGAGATCTTGTGCCTTTATATGACAGGTCTTGGTTCTCATTTTCTCCCCCTTACATCTGCTCTCCCTTCACCCCCTCCTCCCTTCCCTATTTACAAAGACTTTATTTCCATTTTTTCATTTTCTATTTTTTTCCTTTTCCCTTATCACCTTTCCCCTACCCTTCCATTTCCCCTACCTTTATCCCTTTTTTTCCTATTTCACATTGTCAATTATATCATTAGGATCTTATGTACCATTTTAAAAGTACGGCTCAGAGTGGTACAGAGAGATTGTTACTGCTTGAAATCTGCTGTGAACTTTGCTTTGGGCCAGATCTTATGACCCTAAGAAATCAGTGTTTTCTATTGAAGCCACACCACCTAATTGTACTTACAAGACCATTTACCCTTTTGTCATAACAATTTTGATAGTTGACTGAAAGAATTTTAATTTATTTGTAGAACACTGAAAGTATATTTAAGAAATAAATATCCATTTTACAGAAAGAACATTAAAAGTATGTTGTATTTTCAAAAGCTCATCTCCAAATTATATGCCATTTTCAGAAAGAGTGCCATGCATTTCTAGACTCTCAGCTTCTTCTGAAGGGTAGTTTATCATCTTGCCCTCAAAAGATTGGAAGCCAGTAGTTAACTGATTAAAAATAAAACAAAGCTCAGGCCGTACTCAATTACAAAGTCGCCTTACTACAGGGTACTATGCTAGTTTTGTGACAGAGAAAGAGAAATAATAATCTTTGGGTGTTAGGTCATATTTATTAATGTTATACTATTTTTTAATGTTTTTATGCACAATAACTATTAAAACAGAAAGCATGTGAAAAAAGTCAAAACATCAAAACAGGAAAGAGTCAAAATCAGATTAAAAATGGCTAGATACTAGTTTTCAGGCAGAGATTTTTAAGGTAACTATTAGAAGTATGTTACATACCCTAGAAAAGTGATAACAACAAAACATAACAACAGAGAAGAAATGGGAAATATAAAAAACTAAGTAAGGCGTTTTTTTTTTTTTGAGACAGGATCTCACTGTGTAGTTGAGACTGACCTGTAACTCACTATGTAGCCCAGGCTGGTCTCAAACTCACAGCAATCCTCCTGCCTCAGCCTCCCGAGTGCTGGGGTAACAGGCGTGTACCACCAGGCCCAGCTACAAATAAGATTCTTAAAGATATACAACATGAATAATTTACTTGATGAGTTAAAGTGATCAAGAAGATGAATAAGAAAAGATTCAGTGAACATGAACTGATGTCAGCAGTACTTACCAAATCTGAAAACTAAACATAGACACAAAAATTCTTAACAAAATCTTAGCAATTCAAATTAAATAATATATAAAAAGGATGCTACATCATGGTCAAGTGGAATTTCTATATGTCAGGATTGCTAAATTCAGCAGTGTTCAGCACTGAGAGTTTTATCAGCTAGTTGACCATATTGAGAAGAAAATGTCATAATCTCAATAGAATCAGAGAAGGCATTTGATAAATTCAGTACCCATTTTTATAGGAATTTCAGAAAATATGATGTAAAAGGAAACTTCTACAGTCTGATTTAGGGGATTCTTGAAAAACCTACAGCCAACATCTCACTTAAAGATGAAACACTCATACCTTCTTCTTTGAGCTTGGGAATATTACAAAGATGTTATAAAATAATACTGTTTATACATTGGAACCATAAATGCTTACCACGTAAGCTGAGGCAATACTATCCAGGGACATCTTGTCCTCTACTTGTCCTCATTTCTACCCGAGCAGTTTGAGGGTAAATAGACTATAGCTATAGACTCAATCTATGGTGTCTTTCAAGATTTCGGGACTTAATTCTATTAACTCAGATTCCATCATGTCAGGCACTGTCCTAGGTCATAAAATACTCTTACCAGTGTCCTTAAGAAAGACAGGCGGGAGATGGAGGTAGTATAATGAACAGGAATTTATAGTACAGTTTTGTGCATTCTTCTCTAGAGATAAACAGGCTGCCAAACAGCATGGAAAAGGGCATCTTGCCTATGCTGGGAAGAAGAGGGCTCGGGAGAAGTAAAGGAAGTCTTCCAGGAGTGGGTGGACATGAATCCTCAGATTTGACCTCTAACCAGTGTTTTCACAGTATAGGTCCCAAATCCCAAACACCAAATGCAGCACAACCAGCATCTCCCAGACACTATGCATACTTGGTTCATTTCTGGGCATAAGCCAGAAACAACATGATGGGAAATACATTCACCTACCCGCAGTTGAGAGCAAGGGAATATCAAGCCAAGGCTCAGTGGTACAGTCGCACACTACTAGGCTTTCTCTAAATGGGGTATTTTGTGTGACCACTCATGCTTATCAGTGTTCCCTGCTCTTAGTACTATCCCTCCTTTGTTGGGGTGGTCTGATTTCTCATAACTTTCTCCTGTTACTTTTCTCAATTAATGCAATATAAACACAAATTATGTATTTCCCCAGAAGAGGAAAGAGTAATGAAGAGCGCTGTTGACAGAAGGAATTGCAAGTGCGAAGTTTAAGAATAAGAAAGTGAATGGCTCCTTCAGGGGCCTGTAGCTGCTCCAGAATATTGGCGCTTGCATTCTGAGTGCAGGAGGGAGTCAGAGGTAGAGGTGGAGAAGGAAGCAGGGCCTGATCATAAGATGGTTCAGGGCGGACCTCACATTTTCATTTCCCTTAGGCCAGAGAAGAGCTATGGAAGGGTTTTTAAGAAAGGAATTGTGACACTGCATGATTCACTTTCCAGAAATATCGCTGTAGTGACAATGTCACAAGTGAACTTAGAGGGCAAGATAGGAGTCTTGGAAACCATTTAGGAAATTGATACCACGGTGAACTGCAAAATGATGATGGCATAACTCAAGTCACTGGTGCTGAGGGAAGAGGAAAGGACAGATTGAACAGATTGGCTAGATAGCACTTAGTGGTTGATTGTACATGAGAAGTGACATATGATAATTAGGTTTTAGCCCTTCCCCTTTCATCGTTCATCAAAAGGCATTTTTGTAACTCTAGATGTTACCTTTCTACCCTTTATGCTTCTTCATGAAAGCATGCATTTCTCAATTACCTTGTTAAAAGCCTGAAAATGTTCATCCATTTATAGTATCTTTAAGTTCCTATTGTAGCAATAT
>NW_022900944.1:6789374-6810804 GCF_012274545.1 Fukomys damarensis | reverse complement strand
ATAATCTTTGAACAACTGTCACACCACTTTCCAGCACAAAATCCTCAACATAATACTCAAGCATACATGAGATAAATACAAGAAGCAATTTTCTTTCTATTGTGCAATACCTTTACATGTTCACTGAAACCTGAAATAAAAGAAATATAAGAAAAAAGATATTTGAAGTGATTTTCTAGTTAACTCAAAATAAACCTGGTTCTCTATACTAATATGTGTCACTAAAAATCTTGTTAAAATTAAATCATTAGTCCCTGACATTATTAATTGCACCGTACCAAACATAATTTAATGTTCTGATGATTTAAAGATATTTCATACCTTTAAATCATTATTATAAATGTCAGTGATTAATCACTCTTCAAGCCAGTTTGTATTCAATAATGACTTGATCCATTAAATGTACCAATGGGAGAGCGAGACTGAATTTCTTCAACAAACTGGCTATATAGTGTATATAATAACAGTCTCAAGGAGAATTTTGGATTCTGCTTTTAGCAACACTGCAGAATGCAGACAGCTTGTGTGTGCTGAAGGTGAAGGAGATTTCCATTTTGCACCTAGAGACCACAGTCCTGCAAGGGCTGAAGGACAGAGTTCGCTTCCTGTATTCTAGGAATAACCAAGAGTTAAACAGAACTAGATAAGAAAGAACAAAGGGAAAAGTAAAAAAGATAAGGTCTCAAAAACAAACAGCTAAAATGGTTTTCAAACATGACTCCTAGGTTATTTGACATTGCTCCCTTTGAAGATGAAGGCTTCAATCCCACCCCTTGAGTCTAGACCTGGTGAGTGCTGGAAGAGTTTCTTAGCTACTTTCTCATTGCTGAGACACAATACTGTCATCCACACTTAAAGGAGGAAAGATTTATTTTGGCTCATGGTTTGTAGAGGTTTTGGTCCATAGTGTGCTGGCACAAAGGCAGGGCAATGTGGTGGTGGGGGGGCTTGGCACTGGTGCTGCAGCTCATGGCATAGAAAACAGGAAAGAGAGTGCAACCAAGGGAGGACGAAGGGACATACAGTGTGCTGTTCTGGTCCACGACCCAGTGGCCACCTCCTCTGACCAGGCTTCACTGAAACATCACACTTACCTATGGACTCAACAGCCCACTGATAAGGATTACATCTCATGATCCAGTGACCTCCTGAAAGCTCCACCTAAGAGACTCAGGGAACATCTAGATATAAACATAACCAGAAATATGGCTGGAAGGAAGCCGTGCCAGTTTTGGGGGCCAAATCTTAAGAAAATGGTGCATTCTACTTTCTACACATGGAGATGCTTGCTCATGGAACATGACCCTATAGTCCACACAGAAAGAGAGGCTACCTATGGGTTATAACCAATTGGCCCCGACTGCCAGCATCAGTGGTCAGACCTACAGTTGAAAACACCTGTCAGATGATTCCTGCCCCATCTCCACCAATTCTAAATGCCCAAGAGAACCTAAATGTAGTTGTCTGGCCAGGCACAATAGGTCCACAAACCATGAAGTCTAATAATAAATCTGTGTCATTTGCTTCCAGTAACTTTTAGGGTGATGTGTTTCACAGCAATGGATAAATGAAACAGAAGGGTCTTCTTTGGCAAGGTTTCTTAGGACACTGCAAGGCTTTGACCCTGAGTGAAAGAAACTGCCAAATTTGAACAAAAGATTACTTTGTTTTCATTAATATTTTAGAAGAATCGCTATAACTACCGATTTGATCAAAATAATGTGAAAGTAAGAGGTGGAAGAAGAGAATATTAGGTCCTTGCTGTACAGGAGGTGTGAGTTCATATTGTGTGGGCTCAGATGGAGACCGCTGGTCACAGGCAGGCTGTAGTTGGAGGTCACTTAACAGATTTCCTGGAAATGTTAAGTGGGGGCAGAGTAGATTCATACATGCACATTCTCTGTAGAGTGATACCTATCTTTAAACATTTCTTTCTTAACACAAAACATACTCACGTTTATGGCTTTTGTCAGTCTTAGCACAACTAAAGCAAATGTTGTTCAGGCACTTGTTTCTATGCATTCTGTTTCAGTGTATGGAACCTTTCACCTGCTCACCGGTGACCACTTTTCCAGATTTCTTTAAGCTCCTACAAAGAAGTACTCTCTCTTCCCTTCAAGATTAAAAAAAAAATTACAGAAAGAGTGGACTAGATACTACCTTGAGCCCACCTAGGTGCTTTCACATGATATCTCTCATCCAGGGGACAGATTTCATTAAATGGTTACCATCCCCACAGTAACACCAGGGAAAGCTTTATTTTAAGCATCATTTTGTTCAATGAAATAGAAATATATAATTAAGGCCCCAGGTAAGCCAGGAACACTTCATGGGAGATTCCACATTTATTACACTCTTGTAAATACTCCTTTTACCAATGCAACTAGGTATTAAAATATATTTTTCCTTCTGTGGGAAATTTGTTCAAAAATGGAGAAAAGAATGAGTAAGGTCACAAAAAGTGAAAGTAGAATGAATTAATAAGCAATACAAAATAACAGAGAAAGGAAAACTTCTGCGAATTAAGATATGAGCATGTATAGGAAAGAAGAGTTTAAAATTATAAGCTTCCATCAAAGAGATACATAATAAAGCCCTTGGAGACCAGCTGTTCACAAACTATCCACTGACACTGAAGGGATGTGAGCTTGAAATGTGTGTGTCACAGCATATGAGAGCTCGCTTTGTCTCACACAGCTTGAGTACTGAATAATATCGTTCATAGAAACTGCAAGCATAACTTTCCAAACAGGAGACCCACCAATCGACTGGAAAGGCTTAATTTTACTAGACGGGATCTTAAAATTCAACTCATACGAAACCAAAGCGAACTCTTCACAATTTCAGTCTGAAAGCATCAACCATGAAAGATAAGCAAGTAGTCTTTTGATTTTGCACTTAAAAGTGAGTGACTAAGCCAGAATTTCTGTAAAATCATAAATAAAAGGAAAAGTTGATGAATTGTTACAACAGCTGATGGACCTTGTGCAACCTCATTTTTCAGGGAGGCATGTAAGAAATGAAGCATGAAAATATAGCAGAGGCATCATCAGAGAGCCGCCTGAAGAATCTTTGGGGATTATAAGCTAATCAGACCTCTGGGAAGAGAATGCCTTGTTCAGTGCTGGTTCTCATCTATCAAAGTCAGAAATATCATTTTCTTCTTTTCATTATTCAAAAAGTAGATTAGGTATTGGAATAAACATTGCAATAGTTATTGTCAATTAAGGAAAAAAAAACAGACAGTGATGTTCAGACCTTTCACTTAATTATCATGTAAACAGACCATTCATGACTGTCTTGGCTAGTCTCCCATGAGTAAAACTTCACCTTCTAAACCCTCTTCTCACTCCTCCTCAGTCTCATCTGCTTGTTTGATGTTGCTCCTTAGTTGATTTGATTTGCTTAGGTTCCCAGAACCTCTGGCTCTCTGCTCATGACAGTGCTGGCCAACTTGCAAATTTCTTCTCACTAGGTCGCTACCTGCTTTCTTTGGGAGTTGCTGGAGATCCTCAGGTAGGAAGGTTCTCCCTCCTGTTTGTCATCCAGGTTCTTCAAATACAACCAAGGTCGCAGAACCAAAAAAAAATTTTGTTGAACAACGGAGGTACATTAAAAGGATAATAATGATATAAGAGGACAAAGACCAATAGTATGCATTACATAGTATCTTTTCTAGAGAAAGTACTTCTCAGAGAGAAAGTACTCTAATTCCAACCTCTATGCATGATTTCATCTTCTGCAGTTTCAATCGCCTGTGGTCAACTATTAAAATATTAAATAGAATTTTTCAGAAACAATTTATGAGTCTTACATTGTGTGTAGTTCTGAGTAGCATCCTGAATCTCATATAATCATGCTGTACCTTCCTGGGGCTTGCTTCTTCCTTTGTCTGGCATACCCATGTGCTCTATGCTACCCCACTCCTTGTTGCTCACTTGTTAGATGGTGGTTACTGCCAGATCAGTTGTGGTGGTTTTTCGGTGACTCTGTTTCCTCCTTCACTTCAATTCACCTTCTCAAGTAGTTGTGGAATCCTGTCACCTCACCACAAAAAGGTGTGAGTACAGCCTGATACAATATTTTGAGAGATCAAATTGTCATAACTCTTGGTTCTGTGTATTCTTTCCTTTTATTATTAGTTACTGTTAATGTCTTACTGTGCATAATTTATAAATTAATCTTTATCATAGATGTGCATATATCGGGGAGAAACCGCAGTCCTTGTAAAGTTCAGTACGTAGTAGATGCAGGTTCAGGCATCCACCGGGGAGGCTGGGAAAGTGTCCAGGAGGACCATGCAGTAGGGTGCCTCCCTCCTTTGGCCTGGTCCTGCAGGCATAAGCTGTTTAGGGCAGTAGCAGTGGGGGCCAAGAAAGTGACTTTGAGCTTTAACCTCTTTCAGCAAAAGGAGAAATGAATCTTTCAAGCTTGTTTCTTCTTCCATGGTATAAACTACAATGATGTCCATCTCTAGGAGTCTACTAAATTTTAATAGTTACTATATTGAATTATCCTATTTACTCACATTTCCCCAAGACATTTTGTGTCCATTTATTCATTTGTCAAATATTACAAGAAAGTCTACTTTTTCACATTGGTAAAGAGAAACAAGATAATCTTTGTGATTAGTGCTCCTAATACATTAAATAGAGAGAGAAGTGAGAGTTACATAGAAGGTAAGATGGTAAGATGATGGAGAATTGTCTCTCTGAGGAAATAATATCTGAGATGAGACTGTTCATAAAACCAGAAAAAGAATGTTACCTGGAAGATCTGGTGAAGATTAAATGACATAATGTGCATGAAATGATTATTGATATGTGACTTATAACACTGAATAAGCATTAGCAGTCATTATAGATATTATATTTATCATTATTTATCATAATTTTCTGACAAGATAGAGGAGAAACTGTCAAGGCTGAAAGTTCTTGAGAGAGGTCATGTTGCAGTGCTGAATCCAAAGTTTCTCTGGTAGCAGAATGCCATCATTTTCAGGATACCTCAATATTTGCTCTTAATGCCTGAATTGGCCTGTGTGTTTGTGCTCCCAACTCCTTCCTATAAATAAATAAATAAATAAACAAACAAATAAATAAATAAATAAAATTATGCCTTGAAATCTAATCCCTTATGTGATGGATGACATTAGAAAATGGAGCCTTTGGAAACTAATTATGTCTTGTGATCTCTGCCTCACTGTTTCTTGTAAAGGAGGTCTTGGAGAGCTGTCTGTAGCCCTCCTGCCATGGGAGGACTTGCCAGAAGATGCCATTTGTGAGGGCAAGGCCCTTCATCAGACAGAACCTCTAGCACCAACTTTAGATCTCCTGGCACCCAGAACTATGAGAAATAAGCTTCTGTTTCTTTGAAGCTTCCAAATCCAAGGTATTTTCTTGTATCAGCACAAAGGGATAAAGACAAAGCCTTCACCTGGATGGGTAAGGCTCAATCCCATTATGGATAGAATCTCCTTATGCAGTCTATTTAATCACATATTAATCACATCTAAAAATACCTTCATAACATCATCTAGATTGGTATTTGACCCATGAAACTGGGCATTCTAGGGCAGCCAAGCTTGCACATCAAATTACCACTCGGTCAATCTATTCTCAATATGTATTTCCTTCTCTCTGTCTCTGTCTCTATCTCTCTCCATCTCTGATTCTCCCTCTCTCTCTTTCCCCCCCTTCAAATCACACTTTATTATGGGATTGCATGAAGCTCTTGAAGGAAAGGAAGCTTTCTTAGTTTAACACTGAGTACATACCATAAATGTGCTCATCTTCTAGGACTGTTGCAACAAACGATCATAAAGAACACAGATTTATCATCTCAAGGTCCTGTTCCAAATCAAGTTGTCAGTATGGCCAAAGATCACTGTGAAAGAGCTAGAGAAGGAGTTTTGCCTAACTCTTCATAGAAATCTTAAGCAGTCTTTGTTTTGTACAGCAGCATTCCAGTCTGCCTCCATAGTGCATGGCATTCCTCACATCTCTGTGTTTATCTAAATTTCCCTCTGATAAAGACAAAGTCCATTGGATTAGAGGACACTTAATCCAGTATGACCTGGTGAAAGCTTGATTACACCTACTAAGGCCATATTTTCAAAGAAGGTCACATTCGCAGGTATCAGCCATTAAGACTTCAACTTATCTTTCAGAGAGACACAATTCAACCCACAGCAGAAATTAGTCTGTAGCAAACATATTCAGCAGTAATCCATTATAAACACTTTCATTGAAGTCAGGAATAGTATAATAGTCCCCTTAGCATTTCTGTAAGTCAGGATCAAAATGTATAATTGATATTGTGAAATAGGAAGAAAGTGTCTAAAGGAGTAGGGGAAATGGGAGGGGTAGGGGAAAAGAAAGAAGGGAAAATAAAAAATAAGAGAAATGGAAAAACATGGAAACAAAGTCTTTGTAAATAAGGACGGGTGGAGGGGGTGAAAGGAGGGCAGGGGAATGGGGAAAAATAAGAACCAAGATACATCATGTAAAGGTACCAGATCAAAATGATGAATGTAAGTATATTGTAGAGCTAAAATGTACCAATAAACTTAATGGAAAAAAAATCTATGGATTTTTCTATGCTGATCTTTCTTTCATCCCACATACTATTGAATTTTCTTATCATATACATTTGAATACAGATAGATTCTTTTATTATCTCTTTAGATAATCTAATTGCTTCTGATTGCCTAAGATCAAGTGTAATGTTTAGATTATCTTGATATTTGCAAAGCAGGATAGCTTTCCCTTCATTGGCAGCTGTTTTTCCTTTGTCTCTCTTAAGAATGCTTTACAAGGATGCCTTATTAAAATTAGGACTTACTGTTGTCTTTTAAAGGAACTCATATGCACACTTATATAATAGAAATAAAAAAAATGATCTACAATAAACATAAAGGGAAGGAAATAAAGTTGGTATCTACTCGATGAAGTAAGTGTAAGTGGTATATTTTGTGGCACATGACCTTGCCTTTTGATGCTGTAATTTATACAATAGTAAGATAAGGAAAACACGGCACTGTGCCATGGTGTATTCCATGGGCCATCACCTTCTTACATACAGTTCAGTTTATAACTCGTGTGGAGAAATTCCAGAAAAAATAAAGCCACATCTCAGTTTCCATTGGTCCATCCACAACCTCACACCACGGAAGTATTTTGAAGGTTGGTGTGTAGGGTGGTGAGCACCCTCGTGTTCCCTCCCTGCCTGGAATGCTCTCGCATATTACTTCCTATGAAGTTGATGTGCCTTTAAGGTACGGCAGAGCCCTTCACACATTCAGAATTTCTCTCAGATTTCTCCAGTCCAGAGTGGGCCTTTTTATGTTCAGCGCATTATATGTTCACCCTAATTGCGAGACTCTAGCCCTCCACTCAAGCCTGGCTTATATCTCACCTCTTCCATTGACTGTCCTTTATTTCTACGAGTCTGTGCTTTAAATTGTCTGCTGGGCACTTCCTGTAATGCACACACATGTCCCCTTTCCCCGCATCAGCTGCAGTCCTGCCTCTCTTGCTTTTCCTGGTCTTCTCAGCCAAACTTGGGCGTGTGACCTTTATTTCTCATTTCTTAAGCTATGGAGATCATGTTTTATCCTCAAGACATGACTGACATTTCCCAAATCTTCTGATTCTCAAGTCCAACTGGCAATTTTCAGTATTTTGTCTACAATGTTCACGTGGCAGCTGACAGCGCAGTTGCCATTTGGTGAAATGTTTTCTTCGCTTGTCACCTGTCTCTAGTTGCTTGTAGTTTTAGATTATTTTTCCAAGTTTTCTTTACTTAATTCTCTGTCTTTTCCTGCTCCTATCAAGTTATATTGCCTCAGAGCGGGTTTTTATTTTCGTTCTCATCTTCATTTGTCTCACCTGCTTTCTGTGGGTGTGTTAGTTCTCTCTTAGAACCTCTACTGGAGTCGACATAACCATTCAGTTATACCTATCAGGAGAAAAGTTTTTCTCCTGAGTGCTGTGCTCCTATCTCCATCTTTCCTATAAAATTATATGCTCGAGTTTTTCACAATACTTAAAATATCACAAGTTAAATCAACAGAAGAGTGCTCTTACCCCCATATTGATTTGTTTCAATCGCTTTACAAAACAGCAGAAACTTGGTAGCTTTTACTTATTTTATTTATTTATTTTTTCTCATCAAGTTTATTGGTACATTTTACCTATATAGTACAGTTACATTCATTATTGGGATCGTGTACCTTTACGTGACAGGTCTTGGTTCTCATTTTTTTCCCTTGTCCCTTCCCTCCCTTCACGCTCTCCTCCCCTCCCCATTTATTAACACTTTATTTCCATTTTTTTATTTTCTCATATTTTTTCTTTTCCCTTATTACCCTTCCCCCACCCTTCCCATTTCCCTACACCTTTAGCCCTTTTCTTCCTATTTCACATTGTCAATTATATCATTAGGATCTTATGTACAATTATGGTTTTTTACACCAAAGAAACTATTCAGTATTTACACCTATGTGGTTTATTTGTTTCACTTAGGAGTATATCCTCAATATATATCCAGTTTTCTATGAATGAATCTAATTTCTCATTCTTTATGGCTTGGTAGCTTTTAAACAGTAGAGATTCATTTCTGGAGGCTGGAAATCCAACATCAATGAACTGGCAGATTCCATGTTCAGTGAGGGTCCATTTCCTTCTTGCTGTGTCCTCAATTGGTAGAAGCAATGACACTTTCTTGGTCTTTTGTAAATGACACTCATGCATTCAGGAGGGATTCACTCTTGTACCTGATTATCTTCTGACAATCTCATCTCCTAGTGCCCTCTCCTCTTGGGCTAGGATTTGAATCTGAGTTTATGAGATGCACAAACATCCAGTCTGTAGTACTATCTTGGGCATTTTTCATATTCCTTTTTATAGTTGGTGACATCATCATCTACCAAATTCCTAAGAAAGAATCCTTGAACTATTTTCAATTTCTCTTCCTTTATTTATATGCTCTTATAAACACCAACTATTAAATATCCATCATTATTTGGAAATATTATTATAAGAGCCTCTCACCTCCCTGTATCTATTACAGTCCCATTTAATCTTCTTATGCTACTGCCAGACTTATCTTCTACTTTTAGTGGTATCACTGTTACTGTTAACATTTTATTGGGCTTTTGCTACATGATAAAACCCCAGCTTCTCAGGGGTACACAGGGAACCTGTACACATCATTGGCTTTGTCTCTCGCTTTATGGCTAGACACTGACCTGTTGGCTTCTTTTTAAAAATTATTCTGTTTTAATATATGTTCCCACTATCTTTTGTTATTTAAACATTCATCCATATATGATTTGGCCATATACTTGCAGGTTCTTCCTTCTCAAATGACTTTATGAAAAACCTTTGCTAAAATACCTACCCATTAAAAGCAGTGATGCTAATGACTTTCTCTACTTGTTTATTTTCAACAACTTTACCAGAATGAAATGCACATTTCCATATATAAAGGATATATATGTGAAAAGGTATAATAATTATATACTACAATTATAATACATATAATTGTAAGATTATTAAAATATAATCTGATTTTGACTTTTCTTTTGAATATGCAATAAATTTTAGTACAAGGGAGAACTACAGGTACTGCTCAATGAATATTTACTGTGGGAGTTCCTCAACTCAGAAGTCCTTTTAGTGGATCACAGGAGTTGGCTCCACAGTTAATTCGATTCATTTGTCTGTAAGTTAGTAGGGACCAAGGACAACAAATAAAGATTGCTGGGTTCATTGCAGGCTTGCAGCTTGAGGCAGTCCTGCTGTTTTCATCATATCTCTCTTAAAGGGAATTAGCACAAGAAGGCTTTCTTAAAAAAGGAAAACAAATGCTAGTCACAACTGATAGGGCTTCTGAGAGTTGCTATTTTCATTTCAAAGGATAGAGTTAGCCCCAGACAAAATGATGAAGCTGGTGCTTGCTCAGGGACACTCCTATTGTGTTCCACAGCATTCTCTCCCCTTTGTTAAGTCTCATCCTTCTACTTACTTCTCCAGAGTACATGATGCTTTGCAGGGCTCCTCATGAAGAGCCAAATTTGAAAATTGTACCAGATTACTATCTTTTCTTTTAACTCTTCCTTTTTTGTCATTAAGTTTATAGGTACATTTTAGGGATACAATACAATTACATTCATCATAGGGAATTTGTACCTTTACCTGATGTATCTTGGTTCTTATTTTTCCCCATTCTCCTGCACCCCCAACCCGTACACCTCTTCCTATTTATAAAAACTGTTTCCACTTTTTCCTGTTCTCATATTTTTTCCTTTCCTATCCTTCCTTCTCTTATCCCGCCCATTTGCCCTACCACTTTAGACCTTTCTATTTCATATTATCAATTATATATTTTGATACTTACTTACACTTTTAGTTTATCACAACAGAAAAACTATTTGGTATTTACACATGGGTGACCTGTTTATTTCACTGAAGAGAATGTCCTCAATGTGCATCCACTTAGCCATAAATGTCTCTAGCCTCTCATTCTTTATGGCTGAGTAGTACTCCATGTTACTAAAAAAAAAGCACCCATATCATCTTTATCCAGTCTCCAGGTGAAGGGCAACTGGGCTATTTCCAAGCTTTATCCATTACATATTGTGCCATTATAAACATCGGTGTTGCATATATCACTGTGGTATGATTTTTAAAGTTATTTTGGGAAAATAATCAGCAGAGCAACAGCTGGTCAAATGGGATCTCTAATCCTAGTTTTTTGAGGTATTTCCATATTGATTTCCACAATGGTTGCACCAATCTGCACTCCCATGAACAACGGAGAAGGGTTCTTTTGTCCCCATAACTCTGCCAGCATTTGTTATTGGTTGATTTCTTGATAGCAGCCAAACTCAGTGTTGTTTTCATCTGCATCTCTCAAATGACCAGTGATGTAGAACATTTTTTCATACATTTATTTGCTGCTTTGACTTCTCTGAGAAATGTCTGTTCCTTTCTGATGTGCATTTTTGAATCGGGTCTTTATATTTAGGGGTCTGATTTTTAAAAGTTCTTTATATGTATATCCTTTGTCTGAGGAACAGCTAATAATTTTTTTCCCACATTGTAGGTTGTCTCTTAGCTCTGTTAGTGGTTTCACTTGCAGTGCACTTTTAGTTTATCACACCAGTAAAGTGAGATCCCAGTTGTTGATTCTTTGTGCTAGTTCTGGTGCTAATGAGGTTTTGTTCATAGTCTTTTCCTATGCCAATGTCTTCAAGAGTTCTAACTCATCTTCCAGCAAGTTTAGTATTTCTTTTTAATATTTAGATCTCTAATTCACTTCAATTTTAGTTTAGTGCAAGGTGAAAGAAAGGGGTCTAGTTTTGATCTTTGGCAGGTTGCAATCCAGTTTTTCCAACACCATTTATTAAAGAGGTATCTTTCCTCCAGCGAGGATGGTCTTCTCTTTTGTTAAAGATGCGTTAGTGGGATATGTCAGGAGTTGTTTCTACATCTTCTAATCTATTTCATTGATCCTCAGGTCTGTTTCTTTCCAGTACCATGCTGTTTTTATCACCATGGCTTTGTAGTATAGTTTCAAGTTGGGGATTGTGATACCCACTGCCATGTCTGTGTTAACTAGAATTGCTTTTGTTATTCTAGGTGTCTTCTGATTCCAAATGAATTTTAGGATTGTTTTCTCTAGTTCTTTGAAACATATTGTTGAGATTTCAATCAGAATTATAATGAATCTGTATAGCAATATTGTTAGTATGGCCATTTTCACTATATTGGTTCTTCCTAAGTAGGAACAAGGGATGTCTTACCATTTTCTTATATCCTCTTCCATCTCTTTTCAGAGTTCTATAATTTTTCAATGTAGAGGACTTTTGCTTCCTTCCTTAGATTGATTTCTAGATATTTCATTTTTTGAATGCTATTGTTAAAGATATTGTTTCCTTAATTTCTCTCTCAGGGAGTCTGTACAAGATGTCTATTGATTTTTTAGTGTTGATCTTGTATCCAGCTACTTTACTGAAATCTTTTAATTAAGTCTAGAAGTATTATGGCAGAGATTTTTGGGTCTTTTATGTAGAGTATCATACAGCAAATAATGACAGCTTAACTTCTTTCTTTCTTATGCTTATTCCCTTTATTTCTTTCTCTTATCTAATTGCTGTGGCTGTTTTCAGAATTATATTGAACAGGAATGGTGATAGTGGCCATCCTTGCCTTGTTCCTAATTTTCACATAAAAGTTTCAGTGTTTGACCATTTAGTAAGATGTTGACTGTTGGTTTTTCATAGATAGCCTTAATCAGGTTGAAATTCAGACCTTCTGTTCCAATTCTGTGTTGGGTTTTTTATCATGAATGGGTGTTGGATTTTGTCAAATGCTTTTTCTGCAACTATTGAGATGATCATGTGGTTTTTGTCTTTGACCCTGTTAATATAGTTTATTATATTTATTGATTTGCATATGTTTAACCATCCTTGCATCTGTGGGATAAATCTGACTTGGTCAGGGTGTATGATCTTCTTGATGACCCTCTGTATTCTGTTTTCCAGTATCATATTGAGGATTTTTGCATCTATGTTCATTATGGAGATTGGCTTGTAGTTCTGTTTCTGGTTGGGTCTTTCCCTGGTTTTTAATCAAAGCAACACTTGCTTCCAGGAATGAATTTGGAAGTATTGTTTCCCTCTCAAGGTTTAAAAACTACTGGTGATAGTTCTTCTCTAAATGTCTTGTAGAATTCAACAATGAAGCCGTCAGGACCTGGGCTTTCCTTTGTTGGTAAATTCACTGATTGTAATTGGGATGTTTAGAATATTTATGTCTTTTTCATTCCAATTTGGTAGGTCATATGTGTCTAGGAATCTGTCCATTTCTTCTGTTTCCATTTTATTAGAGTACAGCTTCTTGAAGTAGGTCATGATGATCCTCTGGATTTTTGCTATATCTGCTGTGACTTCAACTTTTTTGTTTCTAATTGCATGGATTTGAACATTTTCTTTCCTTTTTTGATAAGGTTGGCTAAAGGATTATGGATTTTATTTATTCTTTCAAAAAAATAAACTCTTCAACTTGTTGATATTTTGTATCCTTCTTAGTCTCCATTACATTTATTTCTACTCTGATCTTTATAATTTCCTCCCTTGTATAAGCTTTGTGTTTGTCTTGCTCTTCTTTTTTCTAAGAGCTTGTGGTTCAGCATTAGGTTGTTTCTTTGACCTCAAGTATGCTATGAATTTCCCTTGTAGAACTGCTTTCATTATGTCCCATAGATTCCTGTATGTTTTACTGGCATTATCATTTGATTGTAAAAACTGTCAAATCTCTTCTTTAATTTCCTTTGTGCTATGACATTTATTGATTTACATATGTTGAACCATCTTTGCATCCCTGGAATAAATCCGACTTGGTCAGGGTGTATGATCTTGATGATCTTCTGCATTCTATTTGCCAGTGTGTTATTAAGGATTTTTGCATCTATGTTCATTAGTGAGATTGGCCTATAGTTCTCTTTTTTGGTTGGGTCTTTCTCTGCTTTGGGTATTAAGGTGATGCTTACTTCCTGAAATGAATTCTGGAGTATTGCTTCCCTTTCAGTTTTATTGAACTATTTAAATAGTAATGGCAATATTTCTTCTCTAAATGTCTTGTAGAATTCAGCAGTGAAGTCATCAAGACCTTGACTTTTCTTTGTTGGTAAGTTTTTAACTATGTTTTCTATTTAACTGATTGATTTTGGGTCACATAGAATTTTTAGGTCATCTTTGTTCAACTGTGGTAATTCATACATATCAAGGAATCTGTCCATTTCTTCTGTATTTTCCATTTTATTGGCATACAGTACTGATGATCTTCTGGATTTCTGCTGGATATGTTGTAATTTCACCCTTTTCATTCCTAATTGCATGGATTTGGGCTTTTCCTTTTTTTGTATAAGGTTGGTTTGTCAATTTTCTTTATCCTTTCAAAGAACCAACTTTTGGCTTCATTGATTTTTTTGTATTGTTCTCCTAGTCTCCATTGCATTGATTTCTGCCCTGTTCTTTACAATTTCCTCCTTTGTATGAGCTTTGGGTTTGTCCTGCTCTTTTTCAAGAAGCTTGAAGTTCAGCATCAGTTTGGGCAATTGAGCTCAGTCTGTTTTCCTATTATGATTATTCACTGCTATGAATTCCCCTCATAAGACTGCTTTCATTGCATCTCATAGACTCTGATATGTTGTATTGTCATTGTCATTTAATTGTAGGAACTGTCTGATTTCTTCTTTAATTTCCTCTGTGACCCATCATTTATTCAGGATTTGTTATTCAATTTCCATGTGTTTCTTTTGCTATTGATCTCCAATTTCATCACACTGTGGTCTGATAACTTCAATTCCTTTGTACTTACTTAAACATATTCTACGAGCGAGTATGTGGTTTATTTTTAAGAACGACCCATGTACAACTGAAAGAATGTGCATTCTGATTTTGTGGTGTGGGTTACTCTGTAAACATCTGTTAATTTCATTTGTACAAGAGTTCGATTGCATTCTAGTATTTTGTTTTTATTTTTACTTTTTGTCTAGTTGACCTGTTTGTGACAGTTGGGTATTGAGGTCCTCCACTAGAATTGTATTAGTGCTTATTTGATTTTTCATGTCCATTAGTATTTGTTTTATATAGTTGGGTGCACTAATGTTTGGTGCATGTATATTAATAATTGTCATTTCTTCATCTTGAATTGTTCCCTTTACAAGGTTGCAGTGTCCTTCCTTGTCTGACTTAATCAGTGTTGGTTTGAAATGCACTTGATCTGCAAAGAGGATAGCTACTCCTGATTTTTTGTTTGTTTATTTCCTATCACATGGAGTATTTTATTCTGCCCTGTAATTTTCAGTCTATGAGTTTCTTTTTGAATTAAGTATTTCTTGTATGCAGCATATTGTTGGATTTTGCTTCTTTACCCATTCTGTCTGTTTTAATTGGTGAATTGAGAGCATTAACATTGATGGTTATAAATGATATGCATCGACTTATCCTTGTCATGACTTTTTGTTTTTGTTGGATTCTCCCCCTTTGTGTTTAATTTCTTGTCATGCCCGATAGATTAGTTCTGCTGGGCTTCCTGGGGTTGTGATCCTTATTGTCCTTTCCTAGGATATTGTTTAAAATTGTTTTGAATTCTGATTTGTTATTCATGAAGTTGCTTAGGTGTTCTTTTTCATGCAAGTATCTTAGTTCTCCATCATTTTTGAAAGATAGTTTTGCAGTGTACATCAATCTTGGTTTTAGGTTGTTTTCTTTTAAGGATTGAAATGCCTCACTCCAAGCTCTTCTTGCCTTGAGGGTTTGTATGGAGAAATCTGCTGTGATTCTGATGGGCTTTCCTTTGTATGTGATTCATTTCTTTTCTATAACTGCTTATAGAATTTTGTTTTTCTATTGTGTTTCTGGAATCTTAACTATTATATGCCCATGTGTAGATTTTTTATTTTTAACATGGCTAGTTGGAGTCCTGTTCCTATATGCCTCACTTCTCTGTATGTCATTTTTCCCCCTACTGGGATGTTTTCTGACATTACTTCTGTGAAGTTTTTTTTTTTTGGTTGTTTGTTTTTTGTTGTTTTTTTGTTTTTTTTATATCTTCTGCTCTCCTATTTCCTCATTGACTCCAATCAACCTTATGTTATTCTTTGCATTGTCTACAGGTGCTGGGTTGATTTCTGGTGGTCCCTTAATATTTTTAAGAATTTTTCTTTTACTGATCACTAATTGTAATCCTATCTTCTATATCTGAAATTCTCTCCTGTCACTGGCTCATTCTGATGTGTAAACTTTCAATGGAATTTTTAATCTCTTGGTAATCTGTTTGCATTTGTTTTATGGATTCCAGTTGTTTCCTATGTTGGGATTCCATCATGTTCCTCAGCTCCTCTGCTTTTTATCTGTGTTTACAATAGATTTATTAATCATGTCTAGCACTATGGACAAAATCTCTGTTATTAGCTGAGAAATTATTTCTGATTTCAATTTTTCCAGGTCCATTTTTCTTTCCAGTTCAGGGAGTCCAGGTTGTTCGGTATCAGATTGTTACATCTACTTGCCCTTTGTGGTTGCCATAGGTGATCTAGAAGTCTGGTTTTGAGACTTGTTAGCATGTCTTTTCATTTCAACAGATGCAGATTGCTGTACCTTTGTTCAGTCAACTCTTTGCTCACCCAGTGGTCATCAGTTCTCAGCAAGCCACCAAGAGGCCTTTCCTCTGCTGCCTATGTCAGAATTTTGGCTTTCTGGATCCCTGAGCTGACCTGTTCACTGGGTGGGCTTCTGGCTGGGGCCTGTGTACACTCTGGAAGGGTATCTAGGTGTGCTTCTCACTGGAGTGCCTAGGTAGCTGTTATCTGGGAGGGTCTTTGGCTTATGGCTCTCCACCCCAGTTCCTGTTGTCTGAGCAGGCTTCTGGCTAGGGTCTCCATGCACTTATCAATAGTATGGTGAGCCTCTGGCTGTTGATTGTGTGCCTGTGTAGCTCTTTTCCAGGTGGACCTTTGGCTGTGGCCTGTGTGCCCAATCTTCTGGGGTCAGAGCAGAGCCTTGGATGGGATCTGCCTGCAGCCATGGCCTTCTGGTCCACACAGCTGCTCCCCCAGGGTCTGTGTGCACTTATCAATGGCATGGCTGGCCCCTGGCTGAAGTTTGTGTGCCTCTGAAGCTCTTTCCTGGGCTTTTGGTTCAGGCAGGTGTGCTTGAGCTTCTGCGCTCGGGAAAGACCCCTGGGTGGAATCTGCCTGCAGCCACACTGCTCTGGTCCACACTGCTGCTTCCAGGGTTCTGTGTGAGGATGGGCCCTGGTGCATATATAGCTATGATTGCCTTCTCTTCCTTTCAGATTGTTTCTTTTACAAGGATTAGTGACCTTCTTTGTCTCTCTTTATTAGTTTTGGTTTGAAATCTGACTTGTCTGCAAATAAGATAGCTGCCCCTGCTTTTTCCAGGTTCCTTTCACATGGAGAATTGTTTTCTCATCCTTTTACTTTCAGTCTAGGAATTTATTTTTGAATTAGTTGTGCTTCTTGTATATAGCATAGTGTTGGATTTTTGCTTGTTAATCCATTCTCCCAGTTTATTTTGCTTGATTGGTGAATTGAGGCCATTTACAGTGATGGTTATAACTGATATACATAAACTTATCTTTGTCATGTTATTTTCCTGTTGCTGGCTCCTTTTTATTTTTTCCCCTCTCCCTTTAATTTCTTGCCTTGCTTAATGGCTTTGCTCTATTGGGCCCAATGGAGTACTGACCTTCATTTTCTTTTTCTAGGATATTGTTTAAAATTGTTTGGAGTGCTGGTTTCATATTCATGAAGTTTCTCAGGTGTTCTTGTCATGGAAGTATCTTATTTCCCTGTCAATTTTGAAAGATAGTTTTGCAGAATACATCAATCTAGTTTGGAAGTTAAGCTGTTTTCTTTTAGGGCTTGAAATACCTCACTCTTGTCTTTCCTTGACTTGAGGGCTTGTGTTGAAAAGTCTGCTGTGATTCTGATGGGCTTTGTGTGTGTGTGTGTGTGTGTGTGTGTGTGTGTGTGTGTTATTTGTTTCTTTTCTCTAACTGCTTGTAGTATTTTTTTTTCCTGTTGGGTTTCTGGAATATTGACTATTATATGTCTAGGTATAGATGTTTTATTTTTATTTTTTTATCATGGTTAATTGGAATCCTATATGCCTCACTTATCTGTATGTCAAATTTTCCCCCTCTGTTTGGGAAGTTTTCTGTCATTAATTCTTTTTTTTTTTTTTTGACTTTTTTTTCAGTTAAAAATTTTTTTTAATTTTATTGAGTTTATTGGTACATTTTAGGGATACAGTACAGTTACATTCATTGTTGGGATCATGTACCTCTACATGGCAAGTCTTGATTCTCATTTTTCTGTCATTAATTCTGTGAATAGTTTTTCTAATGTCATTTGTACTTTCTCCTGCTTTTCATGGCCTCCTATCAGTCTCATATTTTTCTTCTTTAGAAATCATCATCTAGGAGCTAATGGATTGATTTCTCATGGTCCCTTACTATTTTTAAGAGATCTCTCTTTTCATGGTCAATAAGCACAATCCTTCTACATCTCACATTCCATCCTCACTTTAGCCCATTCTGCTGCAAGTACTTTCAGTAGAGTTTTTAATCGCCAGGTATTTGTTTCAATCTGTTTTATGGCTTCCACTTTTTTCCTATGTTGGGTACTCATGGTTTCCATGTCTTTTCTACTTTGGGCCTTCATGGCTTCTATCATAGCACTGAGCTCATCTATTTTTTTTTTTTTTTGGTCTCTTTTTGTGCTAGAGACTCTAGTTATGTCTTTCATTCTGCTCACCATCTCTGTAGTTATTTCAGAAACTATTTCTGTTTTGAATTTTTCTAGAGCCCCACGCATTTGTTTTGTTAACTCCTGTTCAGGGTGACCAGGTGATTGATTATCAGATTTTTCCACTTCGTTTCCCAAGACTTTGCCTGTGGTGAGCTGAAAGTCTGGGTTTGCAGACTTTACTTAGGTGTCTTCTCATTTCTATTTTTGTTGTTGTTGCTGTTTTTGGTTCAATTCCTGGGTTGATACTTTAATATTGCTTATTGTAAGTATCTTTGTTGCTTAGATTTAAAACCCTTATAGAATGATTGCTTCTCAGAGGTGTCTTCCAGGTATAGCTGGTGTTTAGGTTTTGAGTCTCTAATGACTCTTTGGCAATCTCGTTTTCAGTATGCCAGGAAGGACAACTGATTAGATCAATCACAGCACCTTAGCCCAAGTGATACAATCAGCAACAACAATAGCATCAAGCATAGTTTAGAAACTTATTTGTGGTAGTTATTAATCTATCACCTTTAACCATGTGAATTAAATCAACACCGAGAACAAGCCCAATGTTTATGTTTACAGTGAATAAATTGTTTAATATAGCAACTTTACCCTAAAGGATGAGGACTGAGAAGGAGTTGGGGAGGGAGAGATAGATAGGTAGAAGGGAAAGGTTAGAAGTGAGGCCAGAGGACACATAAGATCATGCAAACTTTGGGAAACTGTTGAAGATAAGAGGAAAGGACAGAACAAAAGACAAGAACATACAAATTAACAGCAATAGGGAAGCTAGAAACTATTCACTTTCCTATAAAACTAATAACAATTGAGAGAAGGAAAAATAAGAAAAGAAAAAGAAAGAAAAAAAATCCAAAGTAGGATAGGAATGAAACAAAAAGGCAGAGAGATGAAGAAGTGTTTGGGAACTTTTCAAATGATAATACTGCATTATTTCAGGAATGTGCTACCCTTTCAGTATCAAAGTGTGATGTCCCTCAATTTATGATGTGGTTACATCTGAATGAGTCCATTACAAATTGAAAATATCCTATGTCAAAATATATATTTAACATACTTAACTTACTGAACCTCATAGCTTGGCCTAATCTACCTTAATGTTCAAGATGTTTATATTAGCCCACACTTGGGGAAAAATCAGCTAACACAAGGCTTTTTTTTTTTTTAAAGTAGTGTACTTTGTTGGATAATGTACTGACAGTGAAAACCATCATGGCTGTATGAGTACACTTTTATACCATCATAAAGTTGAAGAATGTTTATAAGTTGAGGATTTTTTGTATGATGAACAGTTTAGTTCACCCAAGTTTCTGTGTTCAGTGCTCTTATTAAGCCTTCGTTCAGTAGCTATGATTGAACACAACACTGGGCACGTGGATGAACTCAATCTCTGGCCTCCTTCCATTTCCCAGAAGTGGAGCTGACACCACTTGGCTTGACCTGTCTCATCTCAAGGTTGGTTTTTACCTCATGGCGAGCTCCCATCCTGACTCATTTCACAACTGTAACTATGTGCTTGAGGTTCAGCTATGGAGAACAAAAGCATGCCTATTTCTCAGGAAACCCAAAGATCCCTGCTATGGTTAGGATGAATATTTCCCAAAGACCCAGTTGGTGCTCCCTGCAGGTGGGAGACTGTTGAGAGGGGGCAAGGGGTAGTCCTGAGGACACTGGGGTCATGGCCCTGAGTGGAGTTGTGGGACCTTGGTCTCTTCCCTTTCCTTGCTTCTTGGGATGGGTTTGGTATTGAGAGTCAAGGAAGAACTCCTAGAATTCAATAAAATTTATAAACAACTTAGTTAAAAAAATAAGGAAGGGAATGCATATTTTTCCAAAGAAGATATGCAGACAGACAACAAAAACAGACTCAGCATCATTAACTAATTTTGATCAATTCAGCCTACCATAAAAAAAACTTAGAATCTGTAATTTATTAGAACTTACTTTATTTTATTGTGTTTAATAGTAGATGTTTGTTATATGCAATGATCACATTCATTATGGAGAAGTGGCACATGTACACAGCACATCTTAATTATTTTACTTCCCTTTGATCTCCTTTCCTTCACCCTCCCTCCATCATTAGTTCCCATCCCATTGCAGAAGATCTCTCTTCATTTCATATTATCTATCTTTGATTTTGCACTTTATATTATTTATACCTTGGGTTTGCTGTATAAGAGAAACCATTCAACATTTATTCTCTTATACGTAATTTATTTCAATTAATGTTATGGTCTTAAGGTGCATATATTTTCCTATAAAGCACTGAAATTTTTATCCTTATGGCTGAGGAGCACGCCATTATGTATCCATATCACGTTGTTTATTCATTTATCTGTTGATGAACGTACCCAAAATTTAGCTATTATGTATTATGCTGATATAAATATGGGTGCACATATACCACTGTAATATAATGTCTTTAAGTCTTTAAGAAAACAAAGGGGGATAGCTGGGTTGAATAGAATTCTATGTTTAGTTTTATTAGGAATTTTTATACTGATTTCTATAGTGGTTGTATTAGTTTACATTCTCACCAAAAATTATGTTCCTTTTCCCTTGGCCTCTCCATCATTTATTACATTTGACTTCTTGATTATAGTCATACTTTCTGGAATAAGATGGTGTCTCAGTGTTATTTTAATTTGGATTCTCTCATAGCAAATGATGCTGAAGTTTTTCTGTGTGTATATTGGTCTTTTGTACTACTTTTCAGAAGTGCTTAGTCATTTCAGTTGCTTGCTTTTTGATTGGGTATTTTATTCGGTAGGATCTATTTTTTAAGTTCTTTATTTAGATATTAGACCTGTTCAAGGAGTAGCTAGCAAATATTTTTCCCTATTTGTAGGTTTTCTCTTCACTCTGGTGGCTCTTTCCCTTCCTGTGCTAAAGCTTTCTAATTTGATATAATCCAATTTGTTGATTATTGATGTTATTTCTTGATATTATATCTTGTTCTGTTCAAAAACTATGCTTATGTCCTCAAGAGTTTCACTCATTTTATCTTCCAGAATACTAAGTGTTCCTGTTTTAATATCCAGATCTTCCATCTATTTTCATTTTGTTTTAACATGGTGAT
>NW_022900944.1:6769472-6788677 GCF_012274545.1 Fukomys damarensis | reverse complement strand
AGTGTTCCTGTTTTAATATCCAGATCTTCCATCTATTTTCATTTTGTTTTAGCACATGGTGATAGATATGGGTCTAAATTCAATCTTCTGTATGTGTGTCACCAGTTTTTCAAGTACCATTTGTTATAGAGATTTTCTTCCATGGTACACTTTTAGACCCTTTGTAAAACTTCTAATGACTGAATGTGCCTGAGGTTGTTTCTGCATCCTTTATCTTGCTCCATTTACCTACATGTCAGTTTTTATGCCAGTGTCACACTTTTTTTTAAAAAATCAAGTAGCTTTAGACTGTAATATGAAATCTAGGATTGTGTTGCTTCCCACTTTGTTTTTCTTGACCAAGATTGCTTTTGCTATTCTGGGTCATTCCTGGTTCTTTATAAATTTTAGGACTTTTTTCTATTTCTGTGACAAATGCTGTTGGCATTTTGATGGAAATTACATTAAAGCTATGTATTGCTTATATCTAGATACCTCTCAAAGCCTTATGAGCTCATAGGTGAGGATTTTGAAAGGTGACTGAATCATGGGTGTAGGACACTGATGATTTTATAGCTGGGTATGATGTAGGGAGGTGAAGCCTGGTGGGAAGAAGTGGGTCACTATAGGCATGGTCTGGAAGGATGAATACCTATAAACTTACTTCTCCCTTGCTGCTGCTCTACTTCCTGCCTCCACACCATGAACTGTTTCTCTGCCATGCTGCCCTAACTTGGAGTCAGCTGACTATGAACTGAAATGCCTGCCTACAAAGTGTTAAATAAAATAAACCTTTCCTTTGTTAACTTGTGGTTGGGTATTGGGTTATGCAACAATATACTTTTAAGCTTGTATAGCAATAAAAAGATAACTAAGACCATGTATATATCATATTTTGTAAAATGGACTGCTTGACAATGTTGGTTCTAGCTAACAAGGAATAGGGGATGTCTTTCCATTTTATGATGTCATCTGTGATCTCCTTTTTCAGCCTACTGTAATTTTCATTGAGGAGGTTTTTCACTTTCATGTTTAGGTTTAATTTCTAAGTATTTAATGTTTTTTATTGGAAGAATCATTTTACTTTATTTTTATTTTTCCCATTAAGTTTATTGGTGCATTTTATATATACAATACAGTTACATTTAAATCTTGTACCTCAACATGATGCATCTTTGTTCTTATTTTTTCTCCACTTCCCTGCCCTCCCTTCACCCCCTCCACCCTTCCCTGTTTACAGAGACTTTGTTTCCATGTTTGTCCTTTTCTCATATTTTTCTTGTCCCTTTTTTCCTTTTCCCTTCCACTAATATTTAATATTAATATGTAATATTCAATATGCAATGCTTATTGAAGGTATTCTGAATGGTATTGTTTGCCTAATTTCTTTACAGATGAGTTCATTATTGGTGTGCAGGAACACTTAATTTTTTAATTCTGTTGCACTGCTGAGTTTCACTATTTGTTTTATGAGTCTTTTGGTAGAATTTTTAAAATCTTCTGTGTGAATGATCAAACAATTTTTAAATAAAAATAGTTGAACTTTTTCCATTCCTTTGCACATCCCTTTTGTAAAATTTCTCTCATTAGCTAAAGTTTCTAGTACTTTATTGGACAGAAGTGGTGATAGAGGACATCTTTGTCTTGTTCCTGACTTTTGAGGGAAAGCTTTCCACTTTTGCCATTTAATGTGATGTTTGTTAGGTTTGTCATAAGTGGCATTAATCAGATTGAGATAAGGTCTTTCTGTATTTATCTTCTTTAGTGATTTTATCATAAATGGATGTTGGATTTTGTCAAAAGCATTTTCTACATCTATTGAGGTGAACATGCGATTTTTGTCTCACTTCTATTTGTGTGATGCACTACATTTATTGATGTGATATGCTGAGTCATACTTGCATCCCTGGGATGAACCCTATTTGGTCATGATGGATGGTTTTTATGATGATTTGGTACAATGATTAACCAAGGTTCTTGGAGAAGGAGGGTAGGGAATGGACATGTAGATCAAAGGACCCAGCATAGAAGATGAGATGAAAATGTCTAGAGATCTAATGTATGACATGAAGACAACTGTTAATAAAACTATAGAGATTTCTGCTAACTGAGTATGTTTTTAGGGTTCTTGTCAAAAAAAGTTACTGCAACATGATTGATGCTGTTCTGCTTCATTAGAGAAACCATTTTACTATCTATATGTATCCCATAAAGCAATGTTGCAAATCTCAAATATGCACAATAATATTTAAGAAAATAATAATCCCTCTAAATTTATGTGCTTTTTGCTTCAAACTTTTGTTATTATATATCACCAAGATTTCTGCCATACTTCACGGTGATTTGATTAATTCTAAATCAAGATTGCAAAAAATATATAACCAGTACTCCTTGGAGACATTTTTTGTTCCAATTATAGATGTTTCTGCCTCTATAGAGCTGTCTATAACCTATGGTATTTAATTATCTTAATTTATCTAAGGACTACTATGGTAGACAGAATAATAGCCTTCCAAAAGCTATTCAACTTCCTGATCTCCAAAACTTCTGAACATATGGCCAGACGGATTCTGCAGATATGAGTAACATTCCCATATTTCAGATGGGGAGATTATCTTGGTTTGTCCAGGTGTGCTCAGTCTAATACACAGCCTCTTATAAACAGAGAAATTTCCTGGCTGCAATAAGAGAGATTCAAAAGAAGAGAAACATGGGGAGAGAGAGGAAGCAGAAAATTTTTAAATATGAGAAAGATATGAGCTATTATTGCTCACTTTGACTGTGGAAGGGAGTGGCCATGTGCTGAGGAATGTGGTTGGTCACTAAAGCTGAAAATCACCCTCTTCTGACAGTCAGCAAAGAGATGAGAGCCTCAGTATCACAATTCCATGGAACTGAACTCTGCCAGTGGGATAAATAAATTTATTGTTATAAGGTGCTAAATTTTGTAATGACAATGATAAAAACTCTGAAAATAATAAACTAGACAATTCTGCAATACTTGGCGGTACATCTTGCTAAATTTCTTTGAGACAGTATTCACAATTTAATACCAACCAAGAGAATATAATTTTCAAACATTTTAACCTTCCTTTTGGATGATGATCTGACATTTAATAATCTCTGAAATTAATCAACATAACTCAAAATTCTTTGAAATTCAGTTCCTTTTCCCTAGGTGTATCTTGACTTTTCATAAAGGCCACCCAAGAAAATCAAAGGACAACAAGAAAAATAAAAGAACATTGTTATTTTCTTATTTTTTCCTAGTGAGTTAGAAAAATCTCATATCAAACATTACATATTTGATGTTGAATAATAATGACTCAGGAGATGATTCTCACTTTCAGAATTAATAAAAAAACATTGGGACAAAGAAAAATGTCTGTACACTGGGCAAGATGGCTCTCTGAACACTATTTTTCTTAGGACTTGCTCTGAACCTCAAGGCCAAGACAGCTGGGCTAACCCCACAAGTCTAGAGTAAATGTCTCAAGGATGGAAAGTAGACACAAATATGATTCAGATACAAGTGATCTGAAATGGAGATGTCTTCTTTTCCCTCTGCATTATTGCTAAATTTTCTGTTTCCCATCTATAGCATTAGTTTTATATTATTATGTAACTAATTATCAGGACCCAAGTGCTTATGAGAATACACAGTTGTCCCCATGAAATCCCACAGGGGAGTGGGCCTGACACAGTCTGAACAGGTGCTCTGCTCAGGTTTTCAACAGGCTGCAGTCAGGACACTGGCTGTGCTGTTTTCAGCTAGAAGTTCAGCTGGGAAAATAAGTGCTTTCCAGCTCCTCCAGACTATGACAGAATTCACTTCCTCATGGCTATATCACTGGAGGCCAAGGCCCTGAGGTTTTTCTGCCTGTCAATATCAGGTGGAGCAACCAACCACCCGGTCCCAGAGGCCACCATCAGCTCGTGGCCATGTGGGCATTTCACGTGACTGCTGCTTCACAATCCAGCCAGAAGTTCTGAACAGCTAGCGGACAGAATGAGAGTAATCACAGCAAGGACCTTGCACCATCTTTTTCTATACTTCTAGAAATAAGTGACCTCTATTCTAGGGAGGGGGATTGTGGAAAGCTGCAACCACTGATGGGCTGGAGTTTTGCAGTGAGCCAAAGGTCTCATTAGAGTCTCAGACAGATTTCATGATGCTGTGTTGCATTCCTGTGCTTCAAAAATGAAAAGATAGCTAGACTTGGATTGCTGTTAAAAAAAAAAAATCCCCAGGCTCATTTAGAGATAAATATAGCTAGCTTGGTTAGGATCACTAGTACTGAACTATTATAGGCCTAGGATCAAGAGTCACTTGTAATGTGAAACTTTGGGCCAGTTGTTTGCTCTAACACTCGAATTACTCTATGGAAAAATGTAGATTAAATTACCTATTTACTAATTACCCCATGTATTGCCCTAAATATCCTATTTACTAATTTTTCTATGAGAATTAAATGACAGAATATATGTAACATGCTTAGTAAAGTGAAACAATAAAATTGAGAAAATAATGATTTATTTCATAAATGCATTTTTTAAAATTAAATTTTATTGGTACATTTTTCGTGTACAAAATGATCACAGTCATCCTATGGAATTTGTGCCAATACATGATGTATCCTGATTCTTCTTTTTTTTCCCCATCCTCCCTCTTCAACCACTCTTCCTCTCCTCACTTACTAAAGCCCTTTTTCCTTCTTTTCTCATTTAAAAAGATTTTTCCTTCCTCCCTTCCCCACTCCTACCTCTCTAATTCCCCCTTCCTTTTAAACAATATTTCCTATTTCACAATGTCTATTACACATCTTGGTTCCTATTTACACTTCCAGTGTCTTACACCTGAGAGACAATATACTATTTACACATGGGTGTTGGTGGGAGTGCAGACTGGTGCAGCCACTGTGGAAATCAGTGTGGAGATACCTCAAAGAACTAGGATTAAAAGTCACATTTGACCCAGCTATTCCTCTGCTTGGCATCTTCCCAAAAGAATTGAAAATGTCATGCCACAGTGATATGTACACATCCATGTTTATAGAAACACAGTTTGTAATAGCCAAATCTTTGAAACAGCCCATCAGCTGGTGACTGGACAAAAAGATGTCATTTTTCTACACAATGGAGTATCACTCAGCCATAAAGAAGGATAAATTGAGACATTTATAGCTAACCATTTAGCTATCATATATGTCTTTATGTATCATATATGTCTTTGGGGTTTTTTGGTTTGTTCTTATAAAAACACTTTTTCCTAATTCTCAAGCAAGAGTTAAAATTAGTATTCTTGGCAAAATAATACCAGTTTTACTTGGTATCTGTAGTGTAAGCCTGTCAAAGATAGCATATGCTATGTAAAGAGATTTTACTATCTATCACTTTAGATCCTTCTTTTTAGTTCATTAATACAAGATTTGGGAAATTTAATTTTATAAATTTCAAATTTAAGATTAAAAGCTCACATTTTAAAATAATTGTCTAAAATTTGCTTAGCTGACATGTAATTATTGAACTTCTGAACATTTTTTTATTTCTTCTTGCTGATCCTTCCCTTAAGTCATAAATTTGTTATGAGAAGTGTGAAATCATACAAATCTTTAAATATACAAATCAAGTGACAGTAAAAGGTGCAATTTTTCTAACAACCACTGTTTCATTAGCCCTTGTGGGCCCCATTCAGTTTCACATAAATTGTTGAAGTAGAAAGCATAGTTCACAATATGAGTTCATGTACCAGATAAATTTATTTTTTTGTCACTTAACAGCTGCATATGTTGCTGAACTCATTTGGCTACTATACTGCATTTCATTTAGATTGCAGGATCCAGTGCAGATCACATCAGCCCATAGCTGTACTGCAAGGAAGAAGTTTTGTGGCCATTGTCATGGCCAGGTGGTATTTCCTTTTCGCTTTTGATTCTTCACTCATGGTAGGTAGATAGATAGGACTATTCTTCTGAGCCATTCATGCCGTATCCTTTTGGTAACTGAGCAACACTGTTTCCTACTGATAAAACTTGCTGAAATGAATTTTTATGTCAGGAAATTGTATTTTAAAATTAGGGAAGAATGTTAATTTCTGGTTTGCTGTTCATGTTCCACATTTGTCTGTGTTTTAGTGCTTTTTTAAATACAGTTCTTTGTCCTTCATGACTATCATTAAAATAACTGTGAATTTCAAGAATGCGATACAATTCTAGTTCCAAGACCTGGGGCCGGGAGTTGTAATTCATAACTCATGGCTTCATCATAATCACTGCTTCTGTTGATCCTCGCATTCCTCACTTATAAAGAGGGGATTACTACATTTCTTTCCTAACTACTATGATACAAATAACATATTCAGTGTGTATAACAGTTACTACTTTATTGTGCGAGTAGATGGCTTAGTCTGAACCAGCCACACAAACACAATTCTATTTATTATTTCTATATGAAAAATGCATGTAACTTTTAAATTCTGTTCTTACTGACATACAATGTAACTTCTGCTGGATGTCAGATTACTAAGATTATGGTCCCACGACATCCTGGAATGAAGTTGTAAACCACAGGAAGAAATCAGGAGAGTTTTATTGGAAATAAGGAGTGAAAAAAAAAAATAGCTCCTGGATTTCTAGGAGGAGTCCTAGATGGGGTGGCCACTAAGGCCCTTTGTCAGGAGTAATTTTACAGCATTGTGGATAAAATGTGGGCCAAGCTACAGGATTACCAGTCTAGCCACTTCGCTGATACTGATCCAATAGGGAAATGAGTCATGTAGTAAAGGTGCATGGAAAGAACAAAGGCATTTTGGTGGTCTACATGCTGTGGTCACCCACTTGGGCAACTGATGCCTATCTGGAGTTCCTGGACCAGGTGGTGCCATTTATAGTATAATTCCAAGTTATTGTTTATCTCTTAGGGTGGCATGGAAGCCTGGCTGTTGCATCTCTTATCTAAAGGCTCGGCCTTCTTCAGATGTGCCCCCAGCCACAATTCTGATGTCTTTCTATTTTGTGCTGACCTTCTTGAATGTCCAGGCCCCTCTGACTGTGTATTAATTTCTATCTAACTTAGCTGCCTTTGATACTATGCCATTGCATTAGCTTCTATAAAAATGTTTTATATTCACTTCTGAGTAAAACGACTATCATGCAAAGATGTGCTTTAAGCTTAAGGATTTTCTGGCCTTTGGTAGCATTGTAAATAAAACTGCTTTATAAATTATAAATGTTTTACACGTCTGAATTATTACTGATAAGGAAAAGTGGATAACATAGTCTTTCTCTGATAAATAAGCTAATCTTTAATAAAAGAATATTCATGGATTAAATTTAGGAGGGCACAATATGTGATAGAAGAATAAATATGAATGTTCTGTAATATTTGCTCAAGGTGCATTGAAAGTAGTTATTGTCAACAGGAGGAAGGATGTTAAAACTGTAACTATTATCTTTTTTTTTTTTGTTAATGAGTTTGTTGATACATTTTAGGTGTACAGTACAGTTACATTCATCACTAGGATGTTTTACCTTTACATGACAGGTCTTGGTTCTCATTTTTCCCCTTGTCCCTGCCCTCCCTTCAGTTGTAACTATTATCTTATGAGATAAATGTCCTTTAAGCAAGAGGATACTAAATAATTGCAAGAGCTCCTGGTGTAATGACACTAGGTACCGAGTTACAAAGCGTAGTGAGCCTTGTGCTGATTGTGACACAATAAATCAAAGGGGCAGTTTAGTGGCAAATTAAATAATTCAGTCTTATCAATAGCTATCTAGCGTATTTCTAAGACAAGTGGATATAAATACATATATACACATACTGCCTTAATGTGACAGCCACGATGAAGGTTTGACTCGGAAAACAATGTGACTTATTTTTGATGGAAAATGCACCACATTGTTCCTGATTCGCACAAGCAGAACTGTGAAACAGCTAGGACTTTGTGCTTCCAAATATGCACATTTTCCCAGACTCCTTCCTCATCCCAGAAAATCCAGGTGAGGGAGCATTTCTGTGTCACTGAGTGAGAGCTACAGAGCTCTGCATTTCCAAAGCGATCCTATAGGACATCTGGAGCTTAGAGGAAGTCATGGGTCCTTGAGTCCCTCCCCCGGAGTTACACAGCTGCACCACTCATACTGTTCTGATAAAAATGGACTTCCACGGAAGCAAGATCATTTGATATATGATACAATAAATAGAGGAGAGAGCATAAATATGAAATGGAGAAAATTTACAAGGTGACTATAGTCTTTCAATTTTTATGCTTCTACATTATATCATTACAATTCCATTCAGCTGTTCATTCTCTTAAAGTTGGCTAAATTGTTCCATTTAAGATTTATGTACTAGATTCCTACAAATACAGAATGTAACTGTCTGTGAATTATATTGTGAATATGGCACTTCTGAATCATTGTCACTTGGGCTTCAGCAAAAGAAGTAGAAGGTCATATTCATGTTTGCTTGAGCTTACTACATCTACCATTTGATTTTTATAAAACATGGTTAAAAATCCTATCAGGTGATCTTGTTGAAATATAAAACTGAATGTATATTTTATTATCTCATTTTCTAATTTATTTGTCCCCATTTTATACCCTCAACACTGAATGATTCGTGTCTTTCCCAAAAGCATTTTCAATTCCAGTTAAAGTAACTCCGAGTGTAAATGGCTCCAGTATTATTCTCTTCAGCAAATCAGCTCTTTATTGTGTAAATCTGGACATTGAAAAATAGACCCCTTATGTCCAGGTGTTTTGTAGAGCCCCTTTTCTAATTTGTGCTTTGACTGGGAGCAGGGTAGTCTGAGAACAGTTTAGTTGTGATGAGATTGCCATAAATTACCAATATAAAGCGCGTTGGTCCTTGAGGATATTTTGATAGGAGGGTAAAGAAAATGAAACAAAAACTGGCTAATGCTAATTTATTTTTACCACTCATTAAGTCATTTGATGAGAAAAATTACACCTATATTACCTAGGTATTCTTAAACAAACTTACTCCCTCCCTTCCCTCTTGTCACTCTACTCAGATTTCCACCAATCTTACCACCATTCTTCCATGAGTCATTCATTTGTTAACAATTATTGTGTATCAACTATGCACCAGTCATCTTCGCTGACCACTTGGCATGAGGCCATGAACAGAAGAGACGAAACTAGCCTGTCCTCTTGATGCTTCCATACATGGGGTGGGGTAGGAGTGCTGGATATCAAAGTAATTACATAATGGGGATCAGGGGAAAAGGCAGGGCAGGAGACTGGTTAGGGAATTTAGTGTAATTTTGGTCAGACTGGCAAAAGGAGGGTTTACTGAGAAGGAAGCATTTGGTAAGAGAACAAAGAGAAGAATGAGCTGAGCTATATGGTGATTAGGAAAAAATATCCAGGCATAGTATAACTGCCCTTTGAAGTCAGAGCAATCTGCAGTATATGAAGAATGGCAATTATAGCAGTGTGGTAAAGCAAGCAGAGTGCATGAAGAGGAAGTTAGTAGAAAACGAAGTCCAGGAGGTGATGAGAGAGGCGTGGGCACTGTAAGGGCTTTGGCTTCTGCTCTGACCGGCACAGGACACTAGTAAAGAGTTTTACGTAGTGATGAGGCATTTTACTTAGGTCTTCAAAAGCTCGCTCTGGTCTGTTGAGAGGAGAATGAGGAGTAGCTAAGGACAAAAACAGAGTGGCTACAGAAGCGGGTGAAAGCAGAGCAATGAGGTGGAGTGGTAAGATGCAGGACAAGTTTAGAAGGTAGAGTCTACAGCATTTGCTTACAGATTAAATGTGAGTGTGAAAGACACACACACAAAAGAAGAAATAGGAAGACTCCCAGGATTTTGGGCCTGAGACCCTAGGAAAATACCGATAGAATTAAAGACCAAGAAGGGCAGATCTGGGGAAGTTCTAAGGAACTCTGTTTGGGGCATGATGTGCTTAGGATGGCCACTAGACATCTAAGCAAAGAGAAGAAGACCTAGTTGAGCCTGGGTAGCACCGCAGTGATAGAGAGCTTTCTTGGCATGTGCAAGGCTCTGGATCTCACCCCCACCCACTGCCAAAGTGTTTATAAAAGAGAATTAGTCGAATATGTGTCTAATACTCAACCGAGTGAACTCGAAGACTTGAGGCAGGATCCATATTTAGTGTGGAATACACTGACTGCGATGAGAACACTGAAACAACGAGTGGTGACAGTGACGAGAAGTCAATGGATCAGTTAAACCCCCGACCAATTACTGGTCTGTCAGCTTTGGGTTTCTTCAATTCTTTTTGGCTTTACATACGATTGATTTTTCACGTGGGTAAGGAGGCAATATAAACCTTCTTTGATGACTTATGTTTTGGCTGATTTGCATGTGGAGTATCATTTGGAACTTAGGTACAGATAATATATTTATTGACTTTTCCTGTGAGTTTAACATATTTTACTCAGCAATGCATACGAAAAGGTAGTACCTAAGATTTTTTTGAGCCACTATGCCAGCTAGTTTATTTATTTTTTCTCATTGAGTTTATTGGTACATTTTAGGTATACAGTACAGTTACATTCATCATTGGGATCTCATACCTTCACATCACAGGTCTTGGTTCTTTTTCCCCTTACCCCTGCCCTCCCTTCACCCCCTCCTCCCTTCCCTATTTACAAAGACTTCGTTTCCATTTTTTTGTTTTCTCATGCTTTTCTTTTGCCTTATTTCCTTTCCCCTATCTTTCCACTTCCCCTACACTTTTAGTCCTCTTCTTCCTAAGAATTACCATAGTAGATAATGATTACCTTATATTATAGCAATTATTTTTCCTTATTTCAAAAGTAGCAAAGTGTGGGGATGCTGGGCCAGTGAGCTGAAGGGGGATCTGGACAGGCGAGGAGCAGACATTATGAAGCAGGAGACAAACTTTGATTTCCAGCATAGAGCTTATCGTAGTTCTCTATCAGCTTACGGAGACCAGTAAGACGAAACATTCTGGAAAACCTTGCAGATCGTGTGGTCCATGCAAAATTGTCTATGCTGATTCATCGTTATATAGTGAAGCCCCGTTGAGTGCCTGTGCTACATGAAGGAAGTGTGTCCTCAGGTGCCCTCAGATGCACTCAGATACCTGGGCATTAAAGTATCTCCCAGTAGCCCTTAGAGGGGGACTGGTCAGGAGTGAGTGACAAAACTGTGGGACCAAGGTGCCTAGGCTCACTGAGGGCTACATGATTAAAAAATGAGGAAAAAGCACACAAATGATTAAACTGTGGGGCAAAAAGCATGCAGGTTCTCCGAGAATCAAACGGCTAACCAATCAGTTTAGATTAATGAAATAGGTAGTGCCTGGCCATATCCTTCCCTGTCCCCAAGAAAATCTGCTCCAGGCCCAAACTGCTTTTCTCCTGCTGTTTTGTCTTACACTGATATTCCAAATACAAACCAGAGAGTTCTCGGCTTGGCAGCTTTTCTTCTCCCAGTGTCTCCCTGATGGCTGGGCACCATCTTCACGCCACCTGGGGTCGGAGACTGCCACAGCAAAGGAGAGATTCTCAATTCAAAACCTGGCATTTTAGGTAGCATCTAGCACGCTGTTTCATATATAGAGTGTTCTCAATGTATGCTAATTGAATGAGTAGTTGTGTGTGCTAATTGATTTGATGTGTGAGAAATTTGAAGAAGAAATTTTACTAATACAATTCAAGAAATAGTATTCTCATTAGTGTATTCCCTACTCTTAATTTTTAATTTTGAAAACGATTATACAAATATGGTTAAAAATAAAATTAAAAGAAAAAGTAAGCATTTGGAAGCATTAAACAACCACTATTATCATTCTGCAGTATTATTTTCCAATCATCTTATATAAATACTTTAAATTTAGTAATGGTAGATTTTGATATAGTTCATCGATATTGTCTATTTTAGCAGTATTATAATAAAATATTTTCTGATTGTTAAAGCCAATAGCAACATTATTAAGCCATTAATTTTCTTTTAAGGATACCATAGATGTTTCCAATTTTTCATGATCAAAAATAATGTTCAAGTTGGGGATTTAGTTCAGCAGTTCGGTGGCCTGCCTTGCAAGCACAAGGACCCAAGTTCAATCCCCAGTACAAACAAACAAACAAAATAATAATGTTCAATAAATATCTTTGCACATAAATTTACTTTTTCAAATTATTTCTTTGATGATATTCTAGACTTAATAAAGTGTTTTAGATCTTCAAACTCAAGATCTATCTATCATTATTCATATAGTAACAATCTTTGCAATACTCTTCAAAAATGAGGTGTAAATTTCATTGGATGTTTAAACTTATATATGGAATATACCTATGACTATGTCTCCATACTGTCTATAATTTGATATATATTCAAGGTAACACAAATATGTTGATGTTTTCATGGAACAGTACTAATTAAACTATTATAATCTAAGGTCACAGTGCTATTGGAAACACCATTTGGTAAGCAGGGAATCTTTCACTCCATCTCTTCGTGACAGCTAGAAATCAAGAATGAGTAAAACAGCCCTGCTTAAGAAGTAGACGAGACAGCAAGGGATACAGAGGACAGAGGCTGCATCGTGGCCCACGTCCAGGGCCTGCAGGTTACGTGACAGAGGGACTGTGGCCACCATGGGAGGGAAAGAGCCTTCCTCTGTAAGTATGTCTCCAGAGCAGCCTTGGAGGATGAATCCTGAAGGCATTCACAGTTGGTCTAGAAACTCTCATGTTCTCCATTACTCTTTCCACTCTAAATTTCCCTTTCCTCAGTTTCTCCTTCTACTCCCAAATCTTTATCATACTGATTGATTTAGGCTTTGCAATCAAGTTCTCCATCCTTTTCCTTACCATCTGGTTCTTTCACTTTCAAATTATCTAAGAAGTTTTATTCTTCCTTTGGGGAAAAGGACGGGCGTGAAATAGGCAAGGGGAAGAAATATTCATATGGTAATAAATTTAGTTGGATATCATATTTTCCTCATCATTACTTGAAATATAGCATCCCAGTATTTAAGTGTGCCACTAAACCCACAAGCCTCTTTCTTTGTGGTAAATGTAATTTCACACGGTCATTTCTGAAGGTGGTAGTCAGCATGGCCTGTTTGTGGCAAACAAGATCCTGTCTCTGAGATTTTGCACTTGATCTTAGCCAAAAGGCCGAGAAGCGATATCTCTGGAATTTTGTAATCAGGTATCAGGTGGGGAAAGAGTAGGAGTTGGTTATCAGGATTTGAGTATCAGCTGTCAATGCTGGACAACCCCTACTGGGGTTACTTTCTTTTTTTTTACCACTCATGGGTACTCATGTAATAAACAAAAGGTCAACCTCATCTGTAAATCTGGGAATTCCATATAACAGTAGTTTCCTTCACCAATGACTAGAATTTAGACAAACTATTGGTGGGACAAAATTGAATATAAAAAAATTGGCTGTGTGTGTGTGTGTGTGTGTGTGTGTGTGTACTTTTTCTACTATGAATTTATCTACTACCACTGCCTACTTATTAAATTATAGATGCTTAGATTTTATAAATATTAAAATATCTATGGGATAATTTATGAGTGGGTTCAAAGAGGCCAAAGAAGAGATCTAGCAGTGTGACATGAAAAGGAATCAGTAATTTTTTTTTAAAAAGGAAACTGCTGCTAAATGTAAGCCCACTTGGTTTTGATTATATGGAGATATTAGACTTTCCATGGAATTCAATAAATATTGCTTTAGTAAACAAATTAACTTCCAGTCACAATGTTTTCTTTTTTTAAATCTTTCTTGGAGTTTTACATGAATAAAATAGTCAAATCTTCTGTGAAGAATTTGGTGATTTTCCTGAGAAGATGAAAAAGAAAAGACACTCATTTTGAAGTCTCATTTAGCTTCATAATTTTATGTACATCTTCATCTTTATTTATTAGCATGTCTGAGTAACTTTCTAGGAGCAGATGTTAATTTTTACAGCTTCAAAATAATTTGCAAGCTTGATTACCATTTTCATTTGTCAACTATGAATTTTTCATTTTTGTTTTTAAGGTATAATTTTTTAACAAATAGGTTATCACAAAAGAATTGATACTCATGAGTACAGAGAGTAACTTGCTTATCTTTCTGTATCATTCCTTTAAGGACTAAGTTGATTTAAAAATGCTAATTATCTAAAAATTCTGACCAGTCCTCAAATTGGAAATGCTGTTAATTGATAACCATTGAGGCCATCATGAAGCAATTACTCCAGCACCAAGATTGGCACCAGTGTGTGCTCAACAAGCATTTGTGACTTCAAGTGAATTGAGTCAATAAATTTGGCTTGAGCTTCTTGTGGGCTGCTCACTCCATGATGTTATGTTGTATAAAGAAAGAAACCAATTCACCAACAAGAGTCACACTGACCCTGAATTCACACATTTTAGTGCAACAGTCGTGATGAGTGATATTTTTTCATAGTACTGAGGGTGCACATAACATGTTTTAGAAATCATGACCATATACATAAAGTCTACCTTTTAGGCTCACAGCATAGGTAGTGTGAGAGTTCCATCTTGCTTTTCCTATTGTCAGCCTCTCTACTATATCTATGAGTAACGGAAATGTTATCATTATAATCCTTACAACAGTCAAGTCAAATCTAGTAGTCAAAAGTTGAAAATAAAAGATAAAATAGGAAAAGAAAAAAATTACCCTCAAAATAAGTTTAGAGCTATATGATTCTTTGATAGAAATTTTATTATTTTATTCTTCAGTTTATTACATATTCTCCTCTTACAGTGATTTGGGAGAAAAGTAATAATATGACTAGCATGTCTTTCATCTTTAGTTCCACTTAATTTTAGAAGTGGACTGACATACCTAGTCATCTTTTACCTTTGAGTTTCCACTGCAAGTCTATGGCTGATTTCTTGGATCAATAACTGAAAAGAAAAGATAGCATTGGTATTTTTGCTTTTTGACTAAAAAATGACATCAGAAATTTTAGCATAATAAGAAAGTATTGTGGTTGGTTGATGTATTTTGTAACATTTTCAAAAATATGAGGAATGTACAGAACAGTTTTAACAAGGTGAAAGACCTAGCAGTGGTCTTCATTTCAAAAAAAATTTCTCCTTCTTTACAGTGGGTCATCCTAGCAAACACAAAGAGAATAGAATTTAAGATCTATTAAGAAGACTGGCAGTGTAGCTTAGCAAAAGGCCCTGGAAATGATCCCTGCTAACGCACACAGAGGTATTATGAAATAAACAATTTAACACGATTTAACTCACCTGCCAAGGAATTATATAATGCATGTAGCAAAGTTCAGAGTTTCCCTCTGAAGATTTGATGATTGAGTCTGTTAAAATAAACAAAAAATAGACTAACAGAAGAAAAGATATACACATTTGTTAATGCGCATGAGTCACAGAAAATAAGAAAATCAAAGAGATACGTTTTAGTTGGCTTTCCATTACTGTGACAAAAGATAAAAGAGCAAAGTTTACTTTGGTTCACAGGTTGAGAGGTTTAAATTGACATTTGTTTGGATTTGTTGCTTTAGGCCTGTGGCAACAGAGTACATCATGGCAGGAATGTGTGGTGGGTTAAACTGCTCACCTCATGGTTCCGAGGAAGCAGCAGAGAGAGGAAGAGACCAGCATTCTCAGTCTCCCAAGGACGCACCCCCAGCGACCTAACTTCCCAACACAAGCCCCGCCCCTTAAGGTTTCACCACCTCCTAATCTGGCAGAAGACAATGACTTCAGGGAACAATTCCAGTCGGAGCTACAATGAGGAGTCCAATGGATGCTGCCTAAATCCTCTTTCACAGGGGAGAAATGCATGGGGATGTAGGCAGATTTAAAGGAGTGGTAAACGAGATTTAAAGGAGTGGAAATGCATGGGCCCAAAATTTAAAGAGTTGCCTGAGAAATGTCGCTCTCAGCTCTAGGTATTATGTTGATTTTCAGTCACTTTCTCATGAATTTAATGTTCCTTGGTTAGTGACGTTTCAATAAGATTGAAAGCAATTGTATTCTTTGGTGAATTCAGTCTTTAAGTAGATAGGTGAATGTCAGAGAAAACCCTTATCCAGCATCTGCTGATCCCCCCAAGTGTCTTTAAAATAATTAGCCCACCAAGGTACTGTGTATGGGATCTTGTTTACTAAGCCCAACATCAGACATTAACATGTATACTTTACATGGCGAAGTGTGTTGTCCTCACAGTCAAGAGTTATAAAGTTCCTCACCGTATGAAGAGGTTATGCCCTTGTAAATTCATTGTAAGTTGAAATATTATAAGTTGAAAATGCATTTAATACATCTAACCCACTAAACACCTTGGCAGAGTCACACATTACACCATGTGTAGTGTTCACCCCGATCCCAGGGCTGACAGCCAGCCAGGTCTCCCTGCCACTATTGTGGCATTGTGAGGAAGTGCATCCCTAGCCTGGAAAATATTGAAATCTAAGCTTTAAAGTGTAATTTCTACTGAATGCATATTGGTTTTGTAAGTTAAAGATTGTGTATGATAGTGTGTTGATTTCTCAAAATCATGCCCCATTGAGTAACATCATTTAAATCTTTGACTAAATAATAAAGCTGTCATTGTTATTTTAATACTCATTTTATGCTAGCTAGTGCTTTTAATTCTCACCATATGTTAATTACCACTGTACTCATCTTGTATCGCACAGAACCCTCTGAAATATAAAATAATACTGTTTTTTGTCAATGAAAACCAAAGACACTGAGGCTCAGAATGCCTCAGATATGTCCCCATGGGTTTTCTCCCTCTGGAGCCAGTACCCTCAAACACTACATCACCAGCCTCTCTCACAGAAAAATAACATATATAAATTTCATTTTCTGGCTAACGTGTTTCTTGTTTTTATTTTTGCCTTTTATTTTTTTCCCTTGGATTGTCTTTTGCTTTTCTTTAATTTTCAGTGGTGCCTCAGTTCACTAGCATAATTCTTTCCACAGTTCTGGAAAAGGTAGCCACATTTGTGTCCCTTCAGGAAAGATGGCCGTGATCGTGCTTGTCACCTGATGCTGAGTTTGCAAATAGAAGTCAAATTTGGCCAAACGCTTTTGTTTGCAAACCAAATTGCAATCAAAAGTGTTCATGAACTGAGGTACTATTGTATAAGGCAATAATTTCTGTCTTACTACATTTTGGTTTGGATTGCGGTCTTACTCAACTTTGGGCAGTAACTCAGGATATATAAAAGATTACACAAGATTTCTGTGTATTAGCAATTTCTGGCTTAAATTTTTAAGAGTTTGTGATGTTAAATAATATTTTCCTCGAGGGGACATGGTTTAATTCACAAATTCCTTCTGAAGGATCTCTTTCAAATAGGATGTACTTTTAAGGACATCCCAAATTGCAACCTATGCATTAATTGCCATGCTTCATGCTCTGAATAGCAAAGTCTGTTTTAAAGTTTCCTTTCCTAGATGCAGAAACGATCATCACATTTAAATTCTTGGGGTTGGGGGTGGGGATTTAGCTTAGTGGCACTGAGCCTGTCTTGCAAGCCCAAGGTCCTGAGTTTGGTCCTGGTACCAAAAAAAAAAAAAAAAAAAAAAAAATTCTTTGACCTAAGCCTGAAAAATTGAGCATTTATGTATATTTTGAGCAAGTAAAGAGACCTGTGTCATTCCTAGATTAGCAGTTGCACTGTTAAAATGGCCCAGATGAAGAGAAAATGAAGATTCTTAAGAACTGTGCAGCCTTCCTATAAACTCTGGGCTATAGTGTCTGGATAGCGTTAACGTTTTCCTCTCCTGAATACTACTTTCAATTTACTGAAAAGCTGCCTGAAGTTGTTCAGCCGGAGTTGTATTAAGTGCTTATTTACCACCACCACCACCACTCCCCGTCATCTGAGAGCAGCTTGAGGACGCTCGCCCAAACAGTTGTCATTTTGAGAAAGCCCTGAGAACACCTGTTCTCCAGGGTGGGGGACTCTGCCCCTTGAGTACACAACAGCTGGCTCTTTTTAGCAGACTTCAAGTCACAAACACACATTAAGCACATCACACCTGGGGGCTCATGCGTTGCTTTCCTTTGCATTATGGGCAGTTGCTCCTCCCACTGAGACTCACTGGGGACTCATTGCACTGACAGATGACTTCTGAGGGTCATGTGTGTTCCTTGTGGGAACACAGGGAACCGTGGAGTCACAGCTCCCACCTTCAGTCATGCATGTGGAATGATGTTCCCCCAGGACACAGGTAAAATAGGATCAAATGTCCTTGTGGAAGAGAGAAGAAAAACAAATGGGTGATAAACTACGAAAAGACAATACTAGCCTGGTACTGAGAGAAACAATTTGAAACATTTTGTTGGTCTCTTTTTGCAAAAATTATTTTTAAGAATATGTAAGGGTGAATTATTTTCATGTGTACTTGCAAGAATTTAAATGATGAAAGTGACTGAATGGCTCTACAGGGAAGTTACACCATTAAAAAATGGACTACTTACAATTCCTGGAGAGAAAGGCACACAAGGAGCACTTCACAGAGAGCCACGGGAGACACCGGGCTGGCAGAAGGCTGGAGACAGTTGCCAGAACTCACAGACTGAAAGCCTTTGGGAGTTTTCCATGGAAAGGGAAGAGGAAATAGCCTAGAGTGGACCAGCTAGACAAACTGCGGTGGGCTGTGGGCTATCGTCTCCGTCTTCAGGAGCCTGGTATCTAGCCTTGGGATGAACAGGAAAGGGGAAATGTGAGCTTGTTGTGTGAGAGTCAGATAAAGGAGGTGGTTGGATTACAGATGCCTCACTGTTTGATCGCAAGTAAAAGATAGGTTCTCAACTAAGCTTTGTGTATTATTTTTAGGAATCAGCTAACCCTAAGAGGTCTGTAAGCCTCTCAAACACTGAGAATCAAGGCTGTTTTTGCAGAATTTGATTATCCACAAAGGATTAACTAACTAAGCCAAGGCACATCAATACATAACAGGTTATCAGAAACTGTTAGGGAGAATGAGGGCTTCTTAGTGAGGGAACCTTGGACAATTTACCTAATCCTTTGCACATTCTCATATGTACATGAGGATAATAATTGTAGCTAATACACTAGTTACCCAGTTCATTTCTGGCAAGTGCTGGGAAAGAAGTGCAGCACATAGCTATTATAAATGTCAAAATTTATTATCTATAATACATTATGAAATATAGCTGCATTGTATAGTTAGTACTGTGAATAGATCAGATTGCAGGCTCTGTATGTGTATGTGTATATATATTTTATATATAT
>NW_022900944.1:6662616-6769449 GCF_012274545.1 Fukomys damarensis | reverse complement strand
ATATAATTACCTGAGAGTATAATGAATATTTATACACTCACATATACATATATATCCAAGTTTTATTTATAAACAAATCTGAATAGATATTTACTCTAGGGTGATTTTCTATTTCATACATTTATTCAGTGAAAACTTTTCCATGTATGATATATTTAGTATTCTCCAAGCATTAACTTTTAAAAAGTAGAAAAAGGTTACATTAATTGGAGAAACAGTCTGGGGAGCAAAATTTCTTCCAAATAATGAGAAAATTAAATCACACATAAAAAATAGGCCCAATACTCAAGAAGTACTTGTGGTCAGATTATTCGTCAGATATGGGTATCATAATCATATATGAAATCTTTTTTTGTTTGTTTTTTTTTGCTTTTGTTTTTGTTTTTTTGAGACAGGGTCTCATTATGTAGTTGAGACTGACCTGGAACTCACTGTGTAGCCCAGGCTGATCTTGAACTCACAGCGATCCTCTTGCCTCAGCCTCCTGAGTGCTGGGATTACAGTGAAATCTTTTGATTCTTGTATACCTTACTAATCTCTATCAAATATACTTCAAGTGGTTGAAATAAATACTTTTTGTACATTTATTTCACAGAACAATTTCTCCTGGCTTTTATGTTTAATCCTTTTTGATATGTTTATGAATATGGTTATTTATCTATTGGATTCACATTTGTTTTCTGTTTGTCCTGTTTGTTGTTTTGTAACTTACCTCTGCATTCCTACCTTCTTTAGTATAAATCAGATATATTTTAGGATGCCTTTTTAATTACCTCCATCAGAATTATTATAATATATATTATAGTATTATATATTATTTCCATGTGTTATAATATATAGCATTCATTTTCCATGGTATACATTAAAATATTACCCTATTTCATTGATAGTGTAAAACAGTGTAATATGGTCTTATTGTCAAATTTTCTCCTCTGTATGCTAAAAACATAGTGCCCTAATAAGTCATTATTTAAAAAATACTTAAGAAATTATTATGTGCATCTGTAAATAAAACAAAAGGTATTTAATATTTATTCATGTTTTACATGTTTAAAGTAATTTCTTTACTTCCTTATTCTCATTTCATCCAAATGTTTCCAGTTCCTGAAAAATATTTCTAGTTTTACATCTTGGGGAGTTTTGCTCAGAATGAATTTTCTCAATTTCTCTTGGTCTGAGAATGCCTTTCTTTTGCCTTCATTTTTGAGGAACATTTTCTCCTGATGTGGTATTCTAATTTGACAGTTCCTTCTTGTTCCCCACCCGCCGCCAGAACTTTAAAGATATCATGCAGCTGTACTTGTTCCTCGCTGTTTCCAGTGAGAAGTTAGTTCTAAATATAACTCTGAATAATCATTTTTTTCTTCAGCTGGTTCTAAGATTTTTCCTCTTTTGGTGTTGCTTGTACCGGTTTGACCATGGTGAAGCTAATTAGGGTTTTCTTAGCAGTTATGTTGATTGAGGTTAATTAAGCTTTTTTAGACTATGAATTGATAACAGTTTGTAATTTTTTAGAAAATTCTCAGCCACAAGCTCTTCCAATCGTTCTCCTGGGGTTGTCCTACTTTCTGTCATGTCGGGACGGCCCGTGTATTGTACCGTTCGATATTACTGCACACACTGTAAGACTTCCGGTTGTTTTTCTTTTTTTCTGTCTGTTCTTCTTCCTTTGGTTTGCTCTGGATAATTCCTCTTGGCAGTGATCTTCAGAATCACGGGTTATTTTCTATTGTAACTGGACAGTTATTCATTTCATAGAACATTTCCCGGTCATTGTATTTTTCATTTCTAGATTTGCCAACTTGTTTCCTTTGACAGTGTCTGCCTCTCTGCCGAGATTCCCTCCCTATGCCCGTTTCCCACCTTTTTACTCGGCATGTTCTTCCTGGTTATTTAGTAGTCCGTACTTGAGAATTCCAGCATCAGAGCCAACTTTAGTTTTATTTCCATTATTTCTCCTCTTCATCAAAAGTCGCATTGCTTTTTTTCCCTCTTATTACTGTTTTTTAATGAAAACATTGCAGGTAAAGACTAAAGTAAATAATTTTTTCTCCAGGAAGGGGATTTCTTTTTTTAGCTTTTAGTAATGGAGACTGAATTGACCTAATCTATATTTGACCTCCACTTGGGTTTTTTTGTAAATTTTATAAACTCAGTTCATCACTGACTTAAAATACTTTGAAAAACTGACTTGAGATGATCCCCTTTAGTCAGTCTTGAGATGAACAAAGAGCCCGGTAATCTTTTCATTTCTATCTGTCTTTCTGGGCCACTTAGGGGCTCTCTGCCTGCTGACCCTGCTCCTTGGACATCTCTTTCTGTCCTGCTGCTGGCTTGGAGGCCCTGAGGCTCTGTGCACCTGCCAAAGGGCCGGTTTCTCAGAGAAGCTACTCTCCGCTCTGCAGCCATGCCTGCTGCCTTTGGTAGAAGTTGGCAAGGTCTGGAGCCTCTCTAAGTGTACTTCTCATTTCTCTTCTGGGATCCTGCTTTTGGGTGTGACTGCTTTGCTTTTAGAAAAATCTCCATGCACGTTTGAAGGTGTGTCACGCACTCTTTTCCTCTGTCCCTACCTAGGTGTACCCACCTGTGGTGAATGAATCTGTGAGCACAGACTGTGGCTGAAATTCCATGAAATTCACATCAGCCATACCAGTCTGCACACAGCTGTGAAATGTCAGTAAAGACTGGCCCAACTTCTATATTCCATACTCTTATCTCTGGAAATCTCCTTTCATCAGAGGTGAAAGCAGCTACCCAAGTGCTTATAGCATTCTGGACCTGAGTTCATCTTGGCTTCTTTGCATACTCAATTCTCTGATCTTTCAAAATTAGGGATTTTCATCCTAGGTTATTTTTGTTGCTTGGGTGGAGTAACACTCCTGGTGACTTTCTTTTCTTTTTCTTTTTTTCTTTATTGGTTCATTTTAGGTATACAATACAGTTGCATTCATCATTGGGATCTTGTACCTTCACATGACTTGGTTCTCATTTTTTCCCCATTCCCCTGGCCTCCCTTCATTCCCTCCAGCCTTTCCTATTTATAAAGACTTTGTTTCCATTTTTTCCTTTTCTCTTCTTTTTTCTTTTCCCTTCTTACCTTTCCCCTACACCTTTAGACCTTTTCTCCTATTACATAATATCAATTATACATTTTGAGCCTTATTTACACTTTTAGTTTATCACACCAGAGAAACTATACAGTATTTACACGTGTGTCTCACTTGAGTATGTCCTCAATGTGCATCCACTTAGCTATAAATGTCTCTTGTTTCTCATTCTTTATGGCTGAGTAGTACTCCATTTTATAGAAAAACCACATCTTCTTTATCCAGTCTCCATTTGATGGGCAATTGGGCTATTTCCAAGTTTTGGCTATTATAAACTGTGCTGCTATAAACATGGGTGAGTATATATCACTCTGGTATGATTCTTTTAATTCTTTTGGGAAGATTCCCAGTAGAGGAATAGCTGGGTCAAATGCGACTTCCAATTCTAGTTGTCTGAGGTGTCTCCATATTGATCTCCACAGTGGCTGCACCAGCCTGCACTCCCACCAACAGTGGAGAAGGGGTCCTATCTCCTCACAACCCCACCAGCATTTGTTATCCTTTTCTAACTTCAACTGGTGAAGTTTTGGAGCAAAGCCTCAAAAATTATATTAATTCTGGGATATATGAAATTCACAGCCAACCTCAGAAAATTATTAGGAAAATACCACACAAATTTTTCTATTTCCATTCTCTTCCTTTATTTCACACATGTTCCTTTATAAAAATATTTACTGGTTTTCTTTCTTTTTTTTCAGCTTTAATTGAGTTTACTGGTACATTTTAGGGATATGGTACAGTTACATTCATTGTTGGGATCTTGTACCTCTACATGACAAGTCTTGATTCTCATTTTTTCCCCTTATCTCTGCCCTCCCTTCACTCTCTCCTCCCTCCCCCATCTACAACTGCACTCTTTTCCTCTGTCCCTACCTAGGTGTACCCACCTGTGGTGAATGAATCTGTGAGCACAGACTGTGGCTGAAATTCCATGAAATTCACATCAGCCATACCAGTCTGCACACAGCTGTGAAATGTCAGTAAAGACTGGCCCAACTTCTATATTCCATACTCTTATCTCTGGAAATCTCCTTTCATCAGAGGTGAAAGCAGCTACCCAAGTGCTTATAGCATTCTGGACCTGAGTTCATCTTGGCTTCTTTGCATACTCAATTCTCTGATCTTTCAAAATTAGGGATTTTCATCCTAGGTTATTTTTGTTGCTTGGGTGGAGTAACACTCCTGGTGACTTTCTTTTCTTTTTCTTTTTTTCTTTATTGGTTCATTTTAGGTATACAATACAGTTACATTCATCATTGGGATCTTGTACCTTCACATGACTTGGTTCTCATTTTTTCCCCATTCCCCTGGCCTCCCTTCATTCCCTCCAGCCTTTCCTATTTATAAAGACTTTGTTTCCATTTTTTCCTTTTCTCTTCTTTTTTCTTTTCCCTTCTTACTTTTCCCCTACACCTTTAGACCTTTTCTCCTATTACATAATATCAATTATACATTTTGAGCCTTATTTACACTTTTAGTTTATCACACCAGAGAAACTATACAGTATTTACACGTGTGTCTCACTTGAGTATGTCCTCAATGTGCATCCACTTAGCTATAAATGTCTCTTGTTTCTCATTCTTTATGGCTGAGTAGTACTCCATTTTATAGAAAAACCACATCTTCTTTATCCAGTCTCCATTTGATGGGCAATTGGGCTATTTCCAAGTTTTGGCTATTATAAACTGTGCTGCTATAAACATGGGTGAGTATATATCACTCTGGTATGATTCTTTTAATTCTTTTGGGAAGATTCCCAGTAGAGGAATAGCTGGGTCGAATGGGACTTCCAATTCTAGTTGTCTGAGGTGTCTCCATATTGATCTCCACAGTGGCTGCACCAGCCTGCACTCCCACCAACAGTGGAGAAGGGGTCCTATCTCCTCACAACCCCACCAGCATTTGTTATCCTTTTCTAACTTCAACTGGTGAAGTTTTGGAGCAAAGCCTCAAAAATTATATTAATTCTGGGATATATGAAATTCACAGCCAACCTCAGAAAATTATTAGGAAAATACCACACAAATTTTTCTATTTCCATTCTCTTCCTTTATTTCACACATGTTCCTTTATAAAAATATTTACTGGTTTTCTTTCTTTTTTTTCAGCTTTAATTGAGTTTACTGGTACATTTTAGGGATATGGTACAGTTACATTCATTGTTGGGATCTTGTACCTCTACATGACAAGTCTTGATTCTCATTTTTTCCCCTTATCTCTGCCCTCCCTTCACTCTCTCCTCCCTCCCCCATCTACAACGACTTTATTTTCATCTTTTCATTCTCTCACATTTTTTTCTTTTCCCTTTTTACTCTTCCCCTACCCATCCCACCTTCCCTACACCTTTTACTGGTTTTCTTTATGAACTTCAGCTCATTTCTTCATTATGTTTCTTTGTGATGACTGCCTCAGTTGACTTGTATTAACAGTGTCTTTTTTATATTTTTTGTTAGTTTGTTTTTGGTTTTTGTGGTGCTAGGGTTGGAACCCAGAGCCCTGTACTTACTACCCAAGCACTCTGTTACTGAGATATAGCTCTAGCAGAGCATTCCTTGTTTTTAGGACAGTTTCTTTGTATAAAGACATATGATTTGATTTTAAGTGTGAGTCTTTTGGTAATTCTCTTTTAACCCCTTCCCATCTTTTGGCAACTTCATGCAATTAGATATTTATACAGTTCCTACTCTGAATTTATGTGCATTATCATTCAAATAAGTAAGGCCCATGGATTTATCATCTAAATATGTTAATGAACACGTATTTTCTCAATTTATTTTACTTGACTGAATTTTCTTGACTATATTTGCTGTGAATCAAAATAAACAAAATGGAATCTGTTCTAGGGAGTTTGTCCATATATTACTGTTATATTTTTATATTTCCCTAAGTTTTATAACTTTATTATGGAATTAAATGCTGATTATTTGATGAACGATAAGTTATTTTAAATTTTAATATTATTGAGGTGACTAAATATTTAATTCAATGCTATGATCATAGATCTTCATTTTAAGCATCATACAATATTGAAATTAAGTATGGAGTTGTCAAAGTGAACATGAAAGGATGGATTCTTATTTTTATTAATGTGAAAATGTTTTGTTAGAGAGTTATTTCACCTTATGGAAAGTCCAGATTGTAAAATATAATATCAGGATTTACATGTTCAACTGTATATATTCAGTAGTGCTGTCTAAATAGGTAGTGTATTTCCACAACTTAGGATTTTTTAAAAATTCAGTTTGATTAGGAGAAAAAAGGCCAAATAAATTCATTTACCAAAACATCACTTAGCTAATTTTTAATCAAATTAATTATTGAAATTCAAGTATTCAGTTCTTCCATAGATCCTGTTATTACACATTTAGCCAAAGCAAATAATACAAATTATATTTAAGCTTTTGAAAACATTTGGTAAAAATTTGAAATTGGGCTAAATTCCCGATGCTGGAACTTCACTGATTGCTACTCAGATAGGTATTTGAATGTGTGTATGTGTTTTAATCATATTATAGTCCTGAGCTAATGCAAGAGTAGGATGTTTTAGAGTTGTGCAATAATAGTTTTTAATTCCTCAATTTCAGAAGAGGGAAGAAAAATCTCATTTCTGTATATTGAATGGAATATTTTGAAATGAACAGCTTTTTAATGAAGACTGGAATGAGAGTTGTTGTACATTATCACCCAGGGAAATGTCCTAGCAAGGAAAATAGAAGTCATAGAAACATCTGGGTTGGATTTTTGGCACAAGCAACCGAGAATTGTGCTCATGAGAAACAAACCATTCAAAAAAAACACGTGAGCAAAGCCGTCTGCTTTTATAAATGTGCCCCAGTGGTGAGTCTCTGGGGGTGATGGATCACCCTCATTTAAGGAATGATGTGCTGGAAAAATGCATTATTTTCCAGAGTAAGAAAGTGGATTAGTGCAAGTGTGTGGTGAAAACAATTCAAAACTCTCTCATGATATATGCTGATTTTCGGCGCTCCCCATTTGCACGGCTGTTTAAGCAAACACTCTAAATGGAAATGCACTTGACATTTTTGCAACTGGATGTGATCAAACAACACGAGAATTTAGCTGATTTTTCATAAAATGATTAAACCATTTTCTTTCTCATTTTCAATACTTGAAAAGAAAAGAGATATATTAATAAAACAGACCCTCTAAATGAAACACTGCCTGGGAGCACGGAAGGTTGACATCTTCTTTGCCCTTTCCCTTGCTCCCTTTTTCTGTCACAACAGTCCTGGCCCCCACACATCATCAGAGGGGAGTGTTGATCACCTGTCCCTTGGCTTGGTAAAGCAATTCAGAATAAATGTCCCAGAAGGTACCTTGAGACTGAATTATGCTTCCCATTAATGTTTATGTCACAAGACTTGTTAATAAAGAAACATTCTTAAACAGGGTAATAAATGATTTTGGCCTTGCAGCATCTGGTAGTAGACAACTGAGCATTAACTCTGCCAGGGAAGAAAGAAAGAGCATAACAGCCACCAGACGCCAGTCACAAGTGCTCCCTGCAGGACCCGTTCAAGCTAAGGTGACATAAGAGTAGGAGGATGAGGGAAAAACAAGATTTTTAGGCCTACTTATAGCTTTTATACATGAGGAAATTCCTGTTGGTTTGTTGAAATAATGGAGAAATGACTCTTTAGTTATGTGTTATCATGAATTTAGCGGCTAAAACAACACAATATTTCTTTCCTACTAGTTTCCACAGTAGGAGCCTAGGCCTGGCTTGCCTGGGCCCTCTGCCTTAGGGTGTTTCACTGATCTGAGGTTTGATGAGAAAGTATCCACATCTGAACTTATGTGCTTGTTGGTAGGACTCAGGTCTTCCTGGCTCTTGGCTAAAGGTCTCCTGCATTTCTTTGCCGTATAACCTTTTCATATGGCAGCTTGTACCATCAGTGCCCACAACACAGAGAGCCAACAGTAAGAATCTGCCAGAAAGTGGAAATTACAGTCTCTGGCAAAGTAAAAAAAGAATTAAAATCTATCATCTTTGGCGAATTGCACAGTGTAGAAAGTATCTCACAGGCCCTTTCCTTACTCAAAACAAATAAATGGCTCCTAGCTGTAGTAAGTATGACCAGGTAGCCTCAGTTTCCCTGGTTTTGTTGGTCTGAGGCCTCCTATAGCATAATGACTTGAAGCATTTTGAGCTATTGCTCATAAGTTCATCACACTTGTGAACTTTACCCTCTTGAGAATCATTCTCTCTCTGCTGCCAAATGCCACCCACAATTTCTGAGCCTTTTCTCATCAAGGACTCTGTTGTCTTCCCTGGCAACAGTGGAAGGTAGCAGGCTTAAACTGGGCCTTCTCCTCCTCAACAGCTCATGAAAAAATCGATAGAACATCAGGTGTGGTGGCTCGTGCCTGTGGTGTAGCACTCGGGAGGCTGAGAAAGGAGGATCACTAGGAGTTCGAGGCCAGCCTGGGTTACATAGTGAGTTCAAGGCCAGCTGGACTACACAGCAAGACCCTGTTTCAAAAAAAAAAAAAAATAGAGGAGCTTAATGTAGAAATAAAATATCAGCTTTAATGCTTGGGTTGTGGCTGCTGTTTCAGTGAAGATAAAAACCTTTTAGTTGTCTAATTACAGTGGACCCTTGACTTACAAACTCAATTTGTTCCTGGGGATTGGTTGTAACTCACAATGATCAGGGAAGTCTCAGCTCCTCTACACAGTCTTCAAAGTCTGTCACCTATCTACAGGCCGATCTCAGTGTCCTTAGAGAGACACTGGCCCAGGATTTCTGAATTAACCCCACACAGGAAAGGATGCTGTCATGTTCCTTTCAGAACTCTGTAAGGGTTAAATCTGTATGTGAGACCATCTGGAAGTAGTAGCAGGCAGCATGTGGGTCGTAACTCAAGACTTTGGCTATAATTTAAAACTCACATTCCAGTCATAACCCAATTTATTTTGATGTCAGGCCAGTTGTACCTCAAGGGTCCGCTGTATAAGCTCATGGGCTTGAGCAACACATATTAATACCTGCTGATTTCTGTGTTCAGGAACGAACTTCCTGATAGCCATTACCTGAGTTCCAGTCCTGGGACACACTCCTTTCAGGAATACAGAGTCTGCAGGATGCGCAAGTCATTTTGTAAAGAAGCTACCAGGGGAAATCACAGCCTCATGCCCAGTAAGTCCGGGTTGCTGGAAGAAAGACAGTGGAGTCCTGTGACACAGACTCTGCTTTGCCTGTCGGATCATCCTTGTTCTCGGAGAGGAGACACTAGCGGGAGGACAGACAAGCTGAAGGAAGAAGCTCATACAAAGCTGGAAGCGTGTATTCCTGAATATTCGGAATGCTCTCAGACACAAGTGTAGATGGGTGGACACCTGACTTTAGTCGCTCTAAGGCGGAAAGTACTGTACCAGCTATTCTGGCCTGGGATGGAGCCGGAGAAGTGTCAGCTCCTGTCTAGCTCAGCTTGCCACCTGCAATAGAAACGAAGCATAACTGGCCTGGATGGTGATGCTTACTCCATGAGGACCGCACCAGGTCTGGTCTCAAACTCAGCTGAAGGGCGTGACAGTGCGGCAATGGCAGCACTTCTGGTGTTGGTTGGTGGTATGAAGTCACGCTCCCCATTCACCGAGAGCTACCTTGAATTCCGTACTGCATGGCATGGGTATGGTGTGCTGGAAGCAATTTTCCTCTTTTGATTTTCTAAGTTGGATGCAGTCTCATGTGCCTTTCCAGGAGTTTTAGAAAATTGCAGCCAGTCTAAAGACTGTCAAATACTAAGGAAAAATGAGGTGGTTTGCAAATTACTGTATATTTAGAATACTGAGTGTGACCCAGGTAGTGGAAAAGAAATTATTAGTGAACTAATTTTTAAAACAATATAAAGGCGAAAGTCAATTTCATTTTACCTCCATTAAGCATAAGCAGAATTGAAACAATACTTTAAATCTGTTTTGAGAAGTGGCAAATAAAACCCATTCAGGGGACCCTTCTATGCCACCCTGGTCTGCGTGTGTCTTGTCACCTTTTTAAGCAAAATTTGTTTTGCTGCATTTTTAGTTTGGGGACATTACTCTTATCTGCATACCCACTGGGTGCAGTCACAATGACTGTCTTTTCTCTTGCTCTAAAAGAAGTAACATTTGTTTCTAAGTCTGAATTATTGTCCAGTGAATTGTTAGTTTCTCAAAAAATTAGGCTTCTCTGCTTTTGCAGTTTCCCATTTATGACCAAAGAGTTCTGACAGCTTAGTTTAAGCCAGAATTTCAGTTACACCCCCACTACTCTTATCTGTTTCTTTCAGTAGTAACTTGGGAATATGATGGAAGCAACAAAATAAATGGGGATTTAGGAATAAAATGTCTACACCTGGTACTTTTTCTATGGGTAAGGTTGAGGGAGAACTGAAGTTCTGATAATTCTGTCCAACTTTATGTGTAAACCAGGTAAGAAACTGCATGTAAAAACTTGTCATGACAAGTTTTGAGTATTTTCTTGGAGTATTTTCTTTCTGTTGTGTGCACCACAGGTGGTTTGTCCATTACACAATCACAAGGGTGGCACAAAGCTGAAGGTGGAGTCTAAACACAGTGGTTCCCTTTGTGCAGGGTGAGATTGCCTCTGAGGTGTAAAACACATTATATTGCAGGTGTGGACCCAACCCTTACTGATGCAGAGGAAAGTGCAGCCCCACGATAGGAAAGGGAGCTAAGGGTGTTTCCTGTTGTGTGCACAGCCCTCCCATCACCATCCATTAGTCTCTGTAGAGGGTTTTATTGGCTGCTGTGCTCCATAACTCTTCTGTTAAACAGTTCTCATCTCAAAAAATGACTCAATCATCCACCTGTCTGTCACCCATCATGAGGCCGTTGTGCAATGATGAGAGAGAAAATTACTAAATAAAATATCTCACTTTGAATATAGAACTATAGCAAGACAATAAAGACCGTGCTTTGATATTTCCTTGAAAAGAATTGTGCTGATTCTAACCAGCCTTTATGGTAGATGTTGCCACAGCTAAGGATATTTGTAAGAGCAGCATAACTCCTTAGATGAGACTCATAATTTATATCTCTTCCTCCAAAGCTGGCAGGGCAGTTATGACAAGAGGAAGGTCATACCTAGTGTAAAGAGGCTGCTTCCTGTAAGGATTTCAGAGTTTTCACCTGTTTCCTGAGACCTAAAATCATTCATTCAAAGTATAGTTCTGGACGAGGATAGTGTAAAGGAATGGATCAAATATCATTTCTTATAAAGCCACTCCATGCTATGATTTTTTAAATCAGAAATGTGCAAATTTGACATTAGATGAAATCGCTGGGAAAAAAGTTGCAATAATACTGAAAAGTTTTACTTGTAACTAAAAGAAAAAAAATTCTCATTTTAAAAATCCAGATTACAAATATTTATATGTGTTTATTCTCTTTTTGCAAAGCCTTGATTTCTGAAAAGCACTCAGATGAAGACAGGGGTCAGAGTGGGAGAAATGAATACAGCTCAGGCTTCTGTACCCAGCAAAGCCCAAGTGTTTCTTCTGACAACTTCAGAACTGCTGTCCGCTCCCATTGGTGGTGTACAGAAGCTTGTTGGGTACACTGCATATGCACTCGGAGAAAAACTGATTATTTATAGTCTGTGGGAGGCTAAAATAGAGACAGTACTTGGATTGAAATAGGTTTATGAACCCTGGGCCATTGTAAATCTTATAACTAATCATATTTTCTTTGTTTGCACTTGAAACCTGTGAGCCCATATTTAGTATCTGAATAAGTCTTTGTGATGTCTGTTTTAAAAATTTCCTTTAATATGGATTTCCTGTGTCTGTATGTATGTGCTGCCTCACCACGTATGTGTAGACACACACACACACACACACACACACACCTCGACATATTTGTGTGTGATCTACATACCAGAAATATGTTTCGAGCTTATTATGCTGGACAGCAATTATTAATTAAATAACAAATTTGAGAGCTTAATACAAATCACTTTCTCCTTCAGATTAAGTCTTCATTCTCCTGCCATTGTTTGAATTCTCCTGGTGGTGCTTTATTTTGTCATGTTAAAAATTGAAAGGATCAGATATTTCTTTGTTTTTTTTTTCATCCCAAATTTCATGGGTTTGGTTTTGTTTAATAGATTCCTTCAAAAAGGTGGGCTCTTGCCCTTGGTGTCTAAGGGAGCCTTTTGGTAAGCTCAAGCTCAGCAATCACAATGCTGGAAGTAACTCATGTGGTAGACACTGTTTGCTCTCCTGAGGATTTCATAAGCATGCCAGTGTTTATATTCATCGTGTGAGTATGCCTTACAAACCTCTGATCTGGGGCCTTGTGTTCAGTCCCTGTGCCTGACGCTGCAGTTGCACCAGGCTGTGCTGTGCTTAATCCTAGTCACATGATAAATACAAAGGGAAAACCAACCGACAAACACAAACTACAAAAAGTAGCCTTCAAAACATATTCTTGTTTAGTGAACACAGCAGAAAGGAAAAAAGTATTAAAGGCACATAAAGCCAGGAAAAAAAAGTTCCTTGCGTTTTTCTCTACCTGTCTTGGTATCTCCCTTCCTCCCTTTCTTCCTCCCTCTTTCCTCCCATGGAGATGGAGGCCAGAGCTTTGTGTATGATAAATAGGCACTCACTCTACCGCTCAATGCTGAACTGTACACTCAGCCCAATGCATGTTTTTTCCTAAACCATAAAGCTCGTTAGAAGACAGCATTGGCAGAGAAGATTCATGTTAATTCAATTTGTTTTTATGCTTCTCTGTGAAAGTCAAGGAGAAATACAGGGAGAGACAGATGAGGACAAAAGCTGCCAGCCCAATATCCTCCTAATTAAGTCTTGGAGGTGAAACCTATCACTCTACCTTTAAACACCCCACTGGCCCAAAGCAAAACTCCTGTTGCCCTTGCTTTCCTGTTGAAGCCTATGCGCATTGCCATTGTGGGATAAAAATTATTTTGAGCTGAAGGCACTTGGCACATGAAATCCTTTATCAATTTAGAAGATAAGCTTCCTCCCAAAACTCAAAAGATTCAATTTTCATAAGTCTCCTTTCAGAGAGCAACCGGAGAGCCCTGACTCATTCCCAGAGACCTTGGAAGGCTGGCATCACATCTAAACAGACTGTCACAGAAGGGTCCCATCTCCCATCTGTCCTCCTGAGACCCATCTATCTTTCCAAAAAGTAATCTGTTTTCCCATAAGTATGTCCTTTCTCCCTGGTCCTCATCTGTTTTGAAGTCATTAGTTTTCCCATAGTTACTCTTCTTACTCTCTTTTCACCTACTTAGCGGATATATAAGCACCAAATTCTAGCCAGATTTTTGAGTCATATTTCTTTGTGAACTCCCTTATATATGTGATGAGTAAAGTTTGTCTTTTCACTTAAGAATTTTTTCTTTGGTCAGTTTAATGCACAGGCTCTTGATTAAAGAACCTGAAAGCAGAGCAGATGTTTTTCTTCCATTACAGGGTTTTATGCTTATGCTTTACAATTTTAGAAAAATTTTCTGTCCTTTTAGTTGGCTTCCAAAATTTTAGACACACACAGTTATAACATGTACACACATATATGCACACATATATCAAATTTTTACTTACATCTATTTGTATGAAAGTACAGTATTTCTCTAAGATATAGTCTTGAAGGAAAAGGAGAATCATGGAAAAATGTGTTTATTGAAAACTCTGGTTTCTGGCAAGTGACAATTTTCTGATTCCAAGAGAGATATTTTATATCAGATGCATAGAAAAATATTAAATTCAAGTTCATATTAACCAAGAATTTTTGATGTGATACCTTCTTTGTCTTTCTATTTTTCATAGCTTGATTTCTAGAGGAATAACAGAAACGTGGCTCTTTTTATTTATTTGTTTCTTATCAGCTGTTTGTTTTAGACCCTGGGTGACTAATTTATGGAAGATGATAGAAAGCACACTGTGCAGGCAGCACCTTGCAAAGGTCACAGGGATATGAATGCATGAAAATCCAGATTTACAATAAGAAAGTGATTGACACGAACTGTTTAAGGTGCTCATTCTGTGGGAGCGTGCTCTCTAGGAGCCTTTTGTTTCAACTTTTAGCAAACTGCCTAATCATCTCACATCCACAAACAGTTGTCTTCACCACAGTACCACGTCACTTAACATGGTAGTCAGGCCTAATTATTCCTCTTCTCGTGCTCTTTGATAGATCCGTCATAGCGCCTGTCACATTCTATTATGATTATCTGTTTTACTTTTTATTTCCATTGCTAAATTAATATTCCATCAAGATAGGAGCAGTCCATGCTGGTTTCCGGAGACACTAACACAAATAATTTCTGTGTGACAGCACCTGACTCTTGTGGACTTGTATCTGAGATGTTCCCTCTGATCTTTCTGCCTGCCTGGCTCTTATACTTCCATCAGCATTGAGTTTAAAAATTATCTTTGTGATGCCTTGCCTGATTGCACAGGCCAAATTAGTCACACCCTAATCTATTCTCCCAGGGCTCTCTGCTTCTATCACACTAAAGAGCAGTATTTTAAATACTTATTTCTATATTTTATTATAGGTAAGAAATAGACCTAATTCAGTTTTATGACTTAAGATCCAGCATTGTGTTTAAAAACAGGGTTTTAAAAATGAATAGGGGAACAAACCTCTATAACGGAATTTTTAAGTCTTTTTTTTATAGTATATGGGTTGAATTTTGTCCCCCCAAATAATATGTTGACATCTTGAGTTCCACTGCCTCAAAATATGACCCTATTTAGAATTAAGGTTATCACAAATATAATTAATTAAAACACAGAGTAGGGTAGTGTTGGCTCATAACCCTAACAGGTGGAGTCTTTATAAGAAATACAAAGAGAGATACAAGGGCCATTCGAAGACAAGGGTAACACTGGAGCTTTGCTACTACAAGCTGAGCAACAGATGAGGAGGCGACCTGAATCTGGAAGAGATGAGAAAAGCTTATCTGGTGGGTTCAGGGGGAATGGGACTTCCTACACTTGACTTTGGATTTCCCGCCTCCAGAATGATGATGGGATGCATTTCCATTGTCTAAAGCCACCCAGTCTGTGGAACTTTGTTAGGGCAGTTCTAATAGACTAATATACTTACCGTATTTGAGCCATCTTACTGTCATTATTCAGAGTTATCTCCAAGTTGAAATTGACTTAATTTCAACAAGTATTTAACTGTGGATCCCATATTCCATAAAGCACCCAGTAGTATTACTGGTCTCCCAATATGGCATTCGACTGCAATTTAAGCTCCTTGGAGTGAACAAAGAAACGAACACATATGTCTGTAACTTCTAGGGTGTGATGAACCTTGTTTACAAAATTGAGTGCAAACCTGCTCTGTTCTATTCCATCCTGCCTGGTACATGAACCATCTCTGTCTCTAATATATGTGGGCCGTGTAGGCCCCCTGACAACCATTTTGAAGTCATCTTGATTATCACATCAACTGCTTGTGCCTGGACTCAATTAATTCTTATTTGACTTCATAGGGGCCTCAAAGCACAAAATTGGTGGTGCTGGTAATTAGAGTAGGGCAAAAATGAACCACAAAGTATTCCTTTTAAGTGAAAGCATCCAAGTATAATAGGATATTATGAAGTGGAACTAACTTCACATAACTTTTATTAAAGTAGATTGTTATGAATGTTCTATTTTGTTCTTAGTTATTATTCTGAATCTCTTACTCTGCCTAGTTTATAAATTAAATTTTATCATCAATTTGTAGGTATAGATAAAACATAGTCTATGTTGTGTTTGGTACTATCTGTGGTTTCAAGCATCCACTGAGGGTCTTGGAATGTGCCCCTGTGGACAAAGGTAGGCTTCTGTAGTCTTATCTGACATAGGATTCCAAGGGCCTTTCTGGTGGTTGTTTGTGAGAAGAAATCATCTTAGGGGTGAGCAAGAGTAGAAGTCAACAGAATTGTTAGATGTACATTGCAATACTGTATTTGAAAGGTCACTATGACTTAAATTATGTTGGTAGAAGAGTTGGTCAGGAATTGATTGAAATCTGTATGTGTCTTGGAAATAGAATCAGCAAGGTTTGAAACTGAGTATGTGGATAGAGCTGAGTGGAATTTTTGGTGGACTAGTAAACATCATGGTGAATATGGATTGAAGTGACAAGCATGCTGCATGTTCCATGAAGAGACGTAGAAGGTTAGGGAAAGAGTAGACAGATGCTTGGAGATTTAGGAATCTCTCAAGAATTAGAAAGGAGAGGTAAAAATGACAGACCAGATTTCAGATCTCAGTGAAACCTTGCTTATGTTGATCTATTGCTGTCCTGTGGACCTTGGCGTTTACCGTGATGATGGTAAGAAGTCATTGAAGGGGTTTTGCAAGGTAAAGTAGCATTGTGTTTATGTTTTAAGATGCTCCTCATGACTAGAGGGAAGCAGACTTGAGCTGAGGTCAGGTCATTACTGTCTGTACTCTTTTGTTATAACCAGGTTTTATAATCTGGCCTAGCTCTGAGGTGGATGATGATACTACTAATCAGAACTGTGACTATAAAGGAGAAACATATCTGTATGTGGGTATGGGAGGTGGAGAAGGAAGAACATAATGCCACCAGTGAATTTCTAGGTCTATACTTCAAGTTTAAATCACATGTCTGGAGTGCAAAAGTGAGGCCTGGCTTCAACCATCGACAATGGATGTCTTTAGAGAATTTGGGATAGGAAATCCCAAAAGGGGTTAACATAAGAAGAGAGAGGAGTCAGTATATCGATTTTATTGAACATTAGAATTCAAGCTCTGAAGGTAGAAGGAATATTCTGGAAAGGGAGTCTGAGATGGAACTGCCATCGATGTAGGAAAGAAAGGAGAACGTGAATCTCATCCCCCAAGGAGCAAGAGATACATTCGGAGTTGATGAGAACAGCTTAGGTGAGGAATGAAGACTTTTGAGAGGGTTCAGCCACTGGGAGGTCATAGATGGTGTGAGCTATAATCACTTGGAAAGAAAGGTGCAGAAATCAGGTACTGGAAATAGCCCATTTGTCCATCTGTTGGAAATTGGATAAGGAAGATGTGGTTTTTCTATAAAATGGAATACTACTCAGCCATAAAGAATGAGAAATTAGAGTCATTCATAGGAAAATGGATACATATTGAGGCTATGCTTCTAAGTGAAATAAATAAGTCACACATGTGTAAATACCAAATAGTTTCTCTGGTGTGAAAAGCTATAATAGTACACAAGATCCTAATGCGATAATTGACCATGTGGAATAGGAAGAAAAGGGCTAAACTTGTAGGGAAAATGGGCAGGATAGGGGAAAGATAATAAGGGAAAAGAAAAAAATATGACAAAATGAAAAAATGGAAATAAAGTGTTTGTACATGGGAAGGGAGGGAGGGGTGAAGGGAGAGCACAGACAAGGGGAAAAAAATGAGAACCAAGACCTGTCATGTAAAGGTACAAGATCCCAGTAATGAATGTAATTGTACTATATCCCTAAAATGTACCAATAAACTCAATTAAAAAAAAAGAAATCAGGTACAGTGGGCTCGGTAAATGGCGGGTGAAGCTCTGGAGCCAGAGTATAACAGTGTTTCTGAAGTAGAGATTTCCAAAAGGAGGAGAGGCTGGATAATAATGGATTGTTTATTTGTTGAGAGAAGCAAATCTTAAGCAAGTGCTGAGACACTGTTTGAGCATACTCCAGATGGACTAAGCTATCAAAAAGCCCTGGAAAATGCAGATGATTGCATTATTTTAAGTGGTTCTGTTGAAAGAATATTTGTATCAGGTAGAAGGAGAGAAGTGGGAGAATTTTTTAAGCCACAGAATACCAAAATAAAGGCAAGTAGGGACTGAAATCATGAGGGAACTAGCTAATTAAAATTATCTCTTCATCTTCACAAATGCTGGAAGGTTAAAGTGAGAAAATAATCTCATGGCACATAATATGTTTTCCATTAATGCTAGATTTTTCTTTGCTGAATATCTAGAAATAGATAACAGAAAATGAGATGCCAAAGTGTGTCAAAATTAAAGAGCTAATTTCCAGTTCTGAGCATGCTGTTTCAAGTAGAATACTGTAGAGATAGGGTGGGGATCTTCACAAAGGCAGTGAGCAGCACATAGTGTGCTCTTGCCCCATATCAAAGGCAAGGGCTTGAGGAAACCCAGCTTACAATGCCACATGATTCTGACAGCTCGACAAGCATGCATGAAATGCTGTACTTGTAAATTCTTCTCAAATAGATCCTATATTTATAGGATCCTAGACCCTTAGGAGAAAGAGAAGTGCAGAAATATAACCAGTGATCTTTGAGAGAATGGAGCAGATGAACTCCGTGACTGATTGAGGCCTTCTTTTTGTCTCAAGGCAGATGCCACTAACTATGGCATTCACCGTGTGCAATGAACTCATAGCTCTATGCATTCAAAAATGAGCTTTCATTTTTTGGCTCTTCTTACAGTTAATATTTTTGCTTTTTCTTTATGTGTTTCTAAAAAACTTCGAAGAATGAGCCTTTGTTGGGAGAATCTTGATTTCAAATAACCCATTTCTCCTCCAATTTGGCATTTCTTTCCTTTCTTTGGCCACAGTGTCCCATCCCATTGGATGACTCTCCTTTCCCCTGGAATTTTTAGGACAAAATCATTATAAGCATTTTACTTAGAATAACAAAGGAAACAAGGAAATAGTTGAAAAATTTTGGGTGCTGCATTATCTTTTTGACCCTTGGCAATGAAGACTTCAAAAGACCTTAATTAAGATCTAAGATAGGAATAGTGGGAAATTTAATCACCTGGAGGCATAAGTCCTGTATTCCATTTAACAACCCAGGGCTGCACTTTCAAGGCAATCAGATGGAGTGCTGTTTGGCAAATAATTTTCTTGAAATGCTGAGGGTAATTAGATGGCTCTCCTGTCTGTCATTAAAGACAAGTTGTTTGTAAATGGTTAACATTTGAGTACTACACTGTGTCTTCAACCTTTATTGTAATTATCTTTCCAATATTGCATGAAATATTTTAAATGAAGAAATAGGAGTTTATTACAAGGTTAATTGCTTGATAATGAATTACTGCTGCTCTTAAGAAAACTTGCACTATTTATTTATTATTTTGGCTTAATTTTCTTTAGAGGTTTTAATGATTGCAATTCAAATATACTCAGAAGACATCGTCTGTAAAAAGAATCATATATCCTGTGATAGTGGCTAATTTTGCTCCTACCTGCAGCTGTGAACAATTCAAAGACAAAAGTCTTAGCCATTTCTAAAATCCACTGGCTTGAAAGAGACCTGGATGTCAACACAGTTGTCAGTGCTCCCTAGTGAAATATAAGGAACAATAAAATATGTTTGACTGTTAGTAATGTTTTGAGGCTGATATCATCAGCTTCTCTCATGCTTTATAGCAATTCACTGCACCCCAATATAATCTTATCATTTTAACGCACTTGATTCAGTCAGTAGTCATCCTACATGCAATTAGGAGTTCCAGACCAAAGATACTTGATTCAAGTTCCTGACTATTTTATGGTGATTGAATTTGGATCTGCATATTCTGCATTTCAAACAGTCACTTGTATCTTAATTACTGGAAAATTATGAACAAAACATTATGGAGATGTTCCTGGTTAGTTAGTATATTGTCTTTTTTTTTTTTTTTTTTTTTTTTTTTTTTTTTTTTGTAGCAGTGATTGAACTCAGATCTTTGTCCTTGCAAGGCAGGCAGCAGACCACTGAACTAAATCCCCGGCCTGGTATATTGTCTTAAAGATAATTATCATCATTGAAAAAGAATATTGCAAGGCACAGATATCAAATGTATTGTAGGGATATTGGTAGAACCCAAATGCATATTTTCCATTGTCTGCCCAATAAAACGTGTGTTATAATAAATAATAAACTCTAAATACTTTAGCCAGTATTTATTTAGTGGTTGCTCTATGCTAGGAAGTGTGCTAACTCCTTTCATATATTTTACTAATTTTATAATAATCATATGAAAGAGAAATAATTCTTTTCTCTTAATAAATAAAGAAAGCCTTTAAGATATTATTTTTACTGAAACCACAGCAAGTAGATAGTCCACAGCAATAAGAACCTATAGAGGTATTTATGGCCTAAAGAAAGCTTTGTGTCACTGTTGTAAAAGTTCTGTTAATTGTGTCTAATTTAAATCTCAGTCTGATAAATAGTGCGGGTGTAACACAATACATATTTACTAGTTTGTTTCTGAAAAATAATTGTTTTAATTTGAGTTTTTAAATTTTCACAAAATTTGATCATTGATGCTTAATTAAATATACTTTTTCCTTTGTGAATGGTCTTTCCAAATCTTACTGACTGCATAATTATTTAAAAACATATGGGAACATTTGCTTTTAATATTGTAAGCAGAAAGAAACCACAATGAATTTAAATAAATAAATGGAGAGATGCACAGTGATACCTCAGCTGATGAAATTAATTCATTCCAGAATTTTGGAGAAAATGGCTGAGGTCATATCTATTACCTGACACAGAGTTCACACATGGAAGTGAAATTGTGCTGAACACTTCTGTTTGTGAACTGAGATGTTCAGGAACAGAAGCTTTCATGAACTGAGGTATTCCTGTATTCTATTGATAGATTGGAATATTCAATTTAGTAAATATGTCAATGTCAATTTTTTATACTGATATGCAGGCTTAGCTTAATGCAATTTCCATAAAATTTCTATCAAGATAATTTTTGGTCTTGGTTTTGTTTTTTTGTTTGTTTTTGGTACCAGGGATTGAACTCAGGCCCTTGTGCTTGTGAGGTAGGTGCCAGAACCACCGAGCTAAATCCCTGGCCCTCAAGATAATTTTTGTAGAACATTCTGAAATTTATATGGACTGGGACATGGTGATGCACACCTGTAATCCTAGCACTCAGGAGGTTGAGGCAGGAAGATTGCCAAGAGTTCAAAGCCAGCCTGGGTTACATTGGAAGTTCAAGGCCAGCTTGAACTACATAGTGAGACCTTGTCTCAAAAGAACAAAATAAAACAAAACATAAATAAATAAAAATAAAATTTATAAAGGAAGACGCAACAGTTCAAATAAAACAATTTTGAAAGAGAAGAATACATTGAGTTAGATTTGTCTACTTAATTTCAAAATATTTTATAGCTACAGTAGTCAAGACTGTGGTATCATCGGAAGGAATAGGGACTCAGATCAACAGTACAGAACAGATAATCAAAAAATAACTCTGCACGAACACCCTTATGATATTCTGATAACATAAATATATATATCTGATCTCTGCCTGCGGCTCTTGGCACAAAGCTTCTAAGTCTCTTGGAATTTCCTAGGTGACAAGAAAATCTTTCACTTCAATAAGAGACTCTGGGTGGCTTCCTGAATGCCTGTCCCAGGATGGGAACTGGCTGCTTGGGAAACGCACGTGTGAAGAGAGCATGGAAACTTCTGGCCCTACCCTTGACTCCTGGAGAGGGAAGAAGGGATAAAGGTTCAGCCGAACACCAAAGGTGATAGTGTAGGCAGTCACTCTGTGACCCCAGCTGCACTGATGGTGGAGCCCAGAGCAGGCTGCGCAGGGCCGTGCTCTGTTCCCGCACCTCAATCCGTGCACATCGTCAATCTATCCAGTCATCTGTATCCCTTCAAGGAATCTTTAACACAAATGGGTAAATATTAGTAAAATGTTTCCCTGAGTTCTGTGTGCCATTTAGCACATTAATTGAACCCAAAGAAGAAGTTATGGGAATCCCAAATTATGATCAGTTGATCAAAAGCATAGACCACAACCTGAGCCTGAGACCAGTATCTGAAGTCAGGAGATCAGCTTTTAATCTGTGGGCTCTAACTCTGCAATGTCCATGCACTCAGTTCAAGCCTGAATGTGAATCACGTGGTGTGTGGGGAAACTGCCCCCAATATTTGGTGTTGAAATGGTGTGCAGGGTATTATGTGAAAATAGGGTTGAAATGTTTTGTTCTTTTGTTTTTTTTACCTTTTGAAATACTCTACTGACATTTGACAATGATGCAAAAACAATTCATTGGAAAAAATGACATTTAAAAAATGATTCTGGGGCAATTAGACATCCATAGGCACATAAAAAATAGCAACAACAAATCTTCAACCTAAATCTTACCCTCTAAACAAAAACATCAACTCAAAAAAGATCATAAATGTGAATCTAGGGCTAGATGGAGTTCTTAGAAAGTACCATCACTAATACAAAAAAATAAAAGATAAAATGAATTATATTTGTATTTAAAAAGCACGTGCTTCACAAAAGCCCCTGTAAATGGTCACATGCTAAGTCACAGACTAGGTGAAAATGATTGTAAACCATATACTGTCCAGTTTTGAGAATACATAAAATCTTCTCAAATATCAAAAGCAGAAACAAGGGCAAACAAAATAGAAGCATACCGAAAAACAAAACAAAACAAAACAAAAAAAAACCAACTCGACAACAACAAATATAAAGAAACATTCAGGTTAGAAAACCAACCAAAGACATAAAGACATTTTATCAAAGAGGATATGCAAATGGAAAATAAGGACAGGAGAAGCTGTTTTAAAATAGCCCCTCATCATAGGGAATGCAAGTAGAAACCACAATGAGATAATGCTAATCCTTGTCAGGAGGGTTAAAATAATATTTTTAAAAGTGGGTATGGTTGTGGACACTTTAATCCCAGCAACCAGGAGGCTAAGGCAAGAGAATCACCATAAGTTTGAGGCCAGATTGGGCTACATAGTGAGTTCAGGGCTAGCTAAAATACATACCAAGAGCTTGTCTCCAAAAATCAAAAGAAACAATAAAAATAATATTTAAAAAGTGACAATGTTAAATACTGACAAGGATGTGGATAAACCAGGTCACTCATGTTTGCTGGTGGAGGTGTAAAGGCTCTCTATAAAACAATTTGGCAACTTCTTAATGTCCTAAATGTACAGCTATTGTATGACTCAACTATTGTGCTAGTGGGCACTAATTTCAGAGAAATGAGGACTTACGGATAGATTTTTAAAAATGAACATAAACATTTAGAATTACAGAATATTCCCAAACTGGAAACAACACAGATGGCTTCAATGGATAATCATTGTGAAGCCGAGTAAATGCATGTCATTTATTATTACCCAGCAAAAGAAAACAAGCATCGACATACAACAACCTGGATGAATTTGTAGAAAATTCTTCTGAGTGAAAAAAATGCCAATTCTGAATGATTATATACAGTATGACTCTATTCATCTGGTTTTTTTGAAATTACAACTTTTTAGAATGGATAACAGATTACTGGCTTCCAGGGGATTAAGAAGTAAGAAGAAGGTAATGGGCATGACTACAAAAGAGAAACAGGAAGAGTCCCTGTGGGAATGGGACCATGTAGAATCAAAGTCTCGGCTGTGATGTCCTATGGCTTCACGAGGGATAGTGTTATGGCTTGTATCTAGATGTCCCCCCAAAGCCTCATGAGCTCATAGGTGGGACTTTCCAGAATTGGCTGGATCTAGGATGTGTGGTACTAAGATTATGATTATTTGCTACCAAATCAGTTGACTGATTGGTGTAGCATAGTTCTGGGTGGCACCACCCAAAAGGCTGGTAGCCAAGATGGGATAAAAGGGAGGCAGGCTGGCTGCTGTTGCTTGCTGCTTGCTGCCTTCTTCCTGCCACACCATGCACTGGTTCTCCTTTGTGATGACCCTCTGCCATGACATCTGGCCTTTGAGCCAGCCCACCATGGACTGAAAGCTTTATAAATTGTGAGCTGAAATAAATCTTTTCTCCTTTAATTTGTGGATATTGGGTATTTTCTTTCAGCAACATGAAAACTAAGACAGATACTATTGGGGGAAACAGTGAAAGGTCCTCAGGACATTTCTGTGTTCTTTCTTTTTTTTTTCTTCTCTCATTGAGTTTATTGGTACATGTTAGGTATACAGTACAGTTACATTCATCATTGGGATCTTGTACTTTTACACCAGGTCTTGTGGTCCTCAGGACATTTCTGTGTTCTTTCTTTTTTTTTTCTTCTCTCATTGAGTTTATTGGTACATGTTAGGTATACAGTACAGTTACATTCATCATTGGGATCTTGTACTTTTACATGACAGGTCTTGGTCTCTGTTATTTTTTATAGCTGTGCAAATCTACACTTAACAAAATAAATTTAAAAAAGATAAAAGGCTGGTTGCGCTACCAAAAGGTATCTCCTGTGGTTGGTTTTGAAAGTATCAAATGATACATTTTTTTTTACAAATTTCAAATTAAAATAATAGATTTAGCTTACCATATGCTTACTGACCACGAATTATAATCAAAGCATAATGCTAGTTAAAGTAGTTTGGATAGGTAATGAATACAAAGTTGTATTCTAGGAGCTTGCAGTCTCTGGAGAGAGAGAAAGGTGTGTACAAATAGTTATATTCTAAAGCAAATGATCGCAAATGTGAAAGAGCTTGGATTTGAAGAAAATATAAAATTGCAGAAAGGGGCCTATTAGCTACATTTGTGTGTTGGAAATGTGGAAACGGGGTGTTCAGGCAGGTAGATGGTCTGGTCTGAGCAGCATTTCTTTTTAAGGCAGGATTTTCTTTAAAAATTTCACAAATGTGTCCATTTTCTTTGACTGATTTTAAAAATAATGGATGCCTAAAATAATCTGAACTGTGCTAAAATTCTTGTGTGATGCTTAGTGTTTGCCAATTTGTATTCAAAGCAACAGTAATGTTTTGAGGGATCATGTGTTCTGATTCCATTTCTAACGCTTGAAGAAGGGGTGCTGAAACCTCTTTTTATGTATAATTCCCATGATAAACTTAGTGTCCACAAGCATGTTAGTGACTACTATGCAATCAGGCATCCTGGTGGTCCATTAGGGCAATGAGCCAAAAGAAAAATAACTTTCAGGTCTTCAAGAACCACAATAGTACAAACGAAAGGCAAAACCCATACATCTCTCAAAACATCAATTTGTACACCAGGAAAGTACAGTTATTATTCACCAATTAAAGAAAATAATCTAAAGAAAGAGGAGCGGCCCTGGCTCCCTGCTGTTTCCTCTTTTCCTACAAGTTGGGGCTTCGATCAGGGCAGGTGGATGGAGGGAATCATCTCATACCCGAGGAGCCCCACGCAATAGTTTCCTTCCTTCTGATGGACTTACAGGCCCAGAGACCAAAAGAGGGAAGGGTTAGAGTGAAACAGTGCTGAGTCTAGGGGACAGAAGAGCCTCTGTGGAGGCCTTGGGAAAAAGGCATCTGAGTATGGGGAGATGGGCTGAGGTGCAGGCACAGGTGAGTCTGAGTGTGTCCACATTGGAGAGGGCCACACCCTCAGCTGTGTACTAATGCCTTACATGAAGCCACAGTGCTCCAGCCGCCCTGCATGAGGACAGTCCTCCCATGAGACTTACAGACGGACATAAGGAAGGCCTGTATCTGAGAAATCAAACATGGGTTTTTGTCTTAGAACTAAATGGCCTGAAAGCAAGAAATACTCTGATTTTTAAATAAATCTCTTTGGAAACTGTAGCCACATTTTAGTGAATAAATTAAGCAGGAAAACACTCTCATTTCTTCTTTCTAGTGTCAAGTTAGGTCTGGAAATAATTGATGATTTAGCAATACTGGGCCAGGGATTTAGCTCACTGGTGCTGCCGCCGGCCTTGTAAGTTCAGGGGCCTGAGTTTGACTCCCAGTACCCATCCAAACAACCCCAAAAACAAACAAACACAAAAACAAAACAAGACAAAAACCAACTAAGCAAATGAAATGGATAGCTCATGTTTTTTTTTGTGTGTGTGTGTGTGTGTGTGACCAATCTATTAAGTAATTTAGAATTTAATTTTGATAAATAGGTTATCATTGAATTATATCAGAAACTCCAATTTACAAATAATCCTGGCAGAATGACCATTGGATATCAGAAGTTGCTACACCAAGCAATATTCATGGTATTTCTCATTTTTGCTTTGTCACATTTTATTTTCTGGTAACCCTTGGTACTTCTAATAAATCAACTTGGACAATATAATACTTGTAGGTAATGTGCATTGCCTTGGTTAATTTTTTTTTTTAGAAGCGAGTTTATGGTAGGAGACTTATGTAAAAACTGGGCATAATAATATGTTTGTACTACTCTTAGCCTAATAGCATGAATAGATGCTTATTAGAGAGATACAGGAACTTATTATCTGAATGGAGAACTGGATAATATACACATGTAATAATACTGTTATCCTTTGTATAGACCAAGGATTCTGTGGTAGTTTCCATATCGAGTGTCCTGCAAAGTTCCACATCTCAAAGAGGGTACAGGCAGGTTGAGAAGCGTTAGGAGGTGGGGATTATTGGCATGGCCTAACAGCCTTGAAATCATGTGCTAAAAGGGGTGGAGGGACTTGGTGTCCTCTCTGCTTTGGGCTGAGATGTGACCACTTGCTCCCGCATCTGCTGCCACCATGGTCTGCTCTCATCCCCTGCCCTCATTGGAGGCTGAGCCAATGGAGCCGCCTGATCAGAGAAATTGAACCTCCCAAGCTGTGAGCTAAATAAACCCTTTCTCATTTTAAGTTATGTACTTCAGGTACATACTATTTACAAATTTATTAGGTACAAATTTATTACGGAGGGGAGGAAGAGCACGTGTGGAGTGTGTTGTCCTCCATGGCCTGCTGTTATGGTCAACGGGAACTACAACAACTTCACCCAGGCAGGAGGATGCATGGCCCAGAACCTTCCAGAATGGAAATGTGGGTTTCCCCACCAGGTATAGACCCAAGACCTGCTCAGGTGCTTATCAAAAGCCCGGGGAATACAGATTGGATACTGTGAGAAGCTGGTTAGCAGGCCGGGGACTTAGCTTAGTGGTGTAGCTGTGACCAGTGACAGAAATAAGGGCTATAATCATCGTGAGTACTACTTTCCTATTTTCCTCTTTGTATGTTTATGTACATATATGCATATGTTAAGCACATATCTTTATTTTATTTCTAATATAATGCTGATTAATTTAATATTAGTATTGTTAAATTGATGTTATGATAATTAAGTTATGGAATGACAGGAGAAGAGTGAGCCTTACCCAAGGAGAAACTAACTTTGTGTTCTATTCTGGGGACAGGATGAATACATTTCTGTTTGTGTGCAGAATACCTTTATCAAGTTAGGTGTGATGATGAACTTGCTGTTGTACTGGGAGACTAAGGTGGTTTAAGGGGATGTGTGCGCTTGTCAAGTTGGCAATGGGCACATTCTGACCAGCAATCGTGGTATATCGACCTGCATGAATTAAGAAATGCCCAGCAGAATAGTGCAGTACACCCTGGCTGTGTCTGAGGGAGTGCCTGTGGGTGATGGGCATATTGGCCAGCCACTGAGTGGAGAAGACCTCCATTGGATGTGGGTTCCCCAACCAATGGACTTGTAGCTTGAATGGAACAAAAGAGGGAGGAAGAAAGTGGGCCTATTTTGGAAAAGCTCCTGTCTGCCCCATCAGCTCCAACCTTTGTCTGCAGCTTCCTCAGTCTCCAGCACAGACTTGCACCAGTGACTCCACAGTGAGCTTCGAGGCCTTCAGCTGTGGATGGGTGCTGCATCCTTGCTCGTTCTCATTCTGTGGCTCCCATGTTGTTGGGTTCACAGCCCCCCTGGGTCCTTCCACCCCAGCACACAGGATGACACTTGAGCTCTTGTTTCTGATCCCACAGAAGGCATTGTGAATTTCCAATCCTGTGAGGCTACCTGTTAAATCCCCTTGAATAATTGTGAATTATTTCCTCATGGTTCTGTTCCCATACAGAACCTTAATACAGTACACTAATAGATGAAATGCAAAATCACATAATCCTGTGATAAGTGCATGTTGCTAGGTTAATTACACTGCTGTATTTACAAGTTGCCCCTGAATTTGTCTCATTGCCAAAGACACACATATCCATGTGAGCTTTTTGTTGTTGCTGCTGGAGATCCTTCCCAAGGCTTTGTGTGTGCTAGGCAAGCTTGTTAGCCCTGAGCCACATCTCTAGTCCGGCAAACAGGCTGGTGGAGAGGATATAAGTAATATTTTGTGGCATTGCCATATTTACCTCCCAGGCTCACTGAGACTATACATATTTTAATGTCTTAGAACTTCTTGACTGTTCTAGATCAAAAGGGAAGAGAAAAAATGCTTAAATATGGGTGATGTTTTAACTGGTAAATATATATGAAACTTTTTCACAAAATTCTTAAGCTTTTGGTGATATTTCCTTTTTGACTTATGTGGCCTAATATTGATTCTTTTAATTTTTTAGCATGATTGAATTCTTATTCATAGAAATAATTAGGTTTATTTACTTTTCATTGTACTTGGAGTCTAATAGAAATTGTATTTTTTTCTCTCTCCCCTCTCTCTTTCCCTGTGTATAGTACACATGTACAGACACAGACATATGGCCCATGGTTGAAACACATGCTAAACACCTTTTCTGTGCATATGCACATGGTTGTAAAGAGCTTGGCAATTGAAAGAAAAACCCTTTGTCATGTTCATGCTGGACTTTTCCTACTTCCTAAGTGCTGGTCGCAGTGGTCTGTGCTGTCAGCCTTCATACTGGCATCAGGTCATGCAAGACTTCTCCCTGCAGAAAACTGGAAGGTAAATTCACAGAGAAGCACACATGAAGGAGCATAGTAAAAGTCTAATCAATCACTTGTATTTTCATTCTCCTCCTTCCAAAGAACATAATAAATATTCAGATGGCAGTAATGCCAATTAATGAAGTCTCATAATAGGTTCTTTTTATATTTTTTATTTGATTTAGTTTTCGTTTCATGTTTTACAGATTGAGTAGATGGCTAGAAATTTAACAAAAAAGTATAAAGATCATAGGAAAAGATGGTAAATAAAGTGGATTGTTCTGAATTCAAATGATTTTTCTAAGAAAATAGATTGTGATGAGTGAAAGCAGGTTTCTAAGTCTTGAGTTAATTAGAGTAGCATTTATATTCAAAACTGATAATATTTTCTAACAAGTAAGTACATCTACCTCGTGCTTACAATAAGAGCAGCTGTCTCATTTCTTCGTGAAAAGAGAACATTCTGAGAGCAAATGCATGCTCTCTGAACAGCGACTGGGTACCACACGCTCCCCCAGGCATCCCCAGCTGAGGAGCATGAGCAGTCTGCCCTGACAGAGTTCTGGAGCAATTAGGCGACCGCTGAATTTAGGACACGTCAGGATTCTGTTTGTTTGCTCTCCTCACTCTCCTGTCTTCTGTTCTTGCCTTCCCACTGCCTGGAATGTTTGCCTTTCGGAGCTCCCTGCAATTCCCTGTATGAAGTCCCACTCTAACGCCTCTTCTCCAGAAAGCAATTTCCTAGCCAGCTTTGCATTAACTTATTTGTCTTTTTATCCCAAATGCAACCTCCATGAGAAATAAAAAGCTTAATACAAATATGTTGAATTCATATAAACAACTAAAAACACAGCTTTACCAGCTATACCTATGCAAATAGATATTTAGACACAAAACCAGAAAAGATGAGAAATATTTGAATTTAAGATGTAAATTATTTGAGATTTATATGCTGTTATAACTTGGTTAGATTGGAATCTGTGCTAAAAGCTAAAGTGTGGCACTTACACACAATGGCGTACTACTCTGCCATAAAGAAGAATAAATCTAGGTCATTTGTTGAAAAATGAATGCACCCTTGACACTATAACTTTTTTTTTTATACTGGGGATTGAATTCGGGTCCTTTTACCTGCAGGGCAGGTGGCAGAACCACTGAGCTAACTCCTTGTCCCAAGACTATAATGTTAAATGAAATAAATCAGACAAACAAGCTTAAATATCACAGGGTTTTGTCCTATATGAGATACCCAAAATATGAATGAAAAGCAATATGAAAGATAGATAGTAAGAAATAAAGAGATAAAAACTTTGCAAAAGGGACTGAAACCTAGAAATGCAGGAGATGGAGGAAGGAGGGGAGGAAAAGGGGATTAAAAAAGATCTAAGATGTGTTTTCTACATTTATCAACTCCTGATAAGGAATGTAATCATTACGTACTGCGAATATGGATTAATAAGAAGCTGAAATATGAAACAAAACAAAACAAAACAGAAGTATACAACTAAGCAAATAACCCAAAAAAGTTCTATTTTTTTAAAAAGTTTCGATTCATTTAAATAAAAAGGTTGTGTTTTGGAGTAGAACGTGTAGTCCTGTTATTTTCAATCTGTGCAGATTATACCTTACCTGTATGGTAGATATAACTTTGGTCTTGCAAGGGAGGCACAGTGCCTCTGAGCTAAATGTCTGGCCTCTGGCCCTATTTTTTTAATATTAAGTAGTTCTAAATTCCTTGATGAGCACATTAAATGCCAGAGAAAGAAGGGAGAAAGTTCTGTGTGATCTGGAAATGGTGCTTCTTCTTACAACTAAAGAACATATTAAAAAGAATGGCTGTTTAAATACTACTTAAAATTCAGTTAGAAAATCAATATTCTTCAATCTTTTAGAAATCCAGAATTCTGAAAATAGCTACAGTGGAGAATCATTGGTGATATACCTTATGTTTTATATGACATATTGTCTATCTTGGTCTAAATTCAGTAACAAAGCAAGCAGCAATCAACATTTGAAGGATTTTTCCCATTATTTGTACTCATTTGTAAAATATCACCTTTAGTTATATTTTATCCACAGTGTGTCTTTGGTTGTGAGGAAGTGGGGGACTGCTCTTTTCTCCCAAATTTTTCCTTTCTATAGCTTCTCTATTACATTAAGTTGCAAGTCTGCCAGAAATCCCTAGTGATACTTTGTAAACAGTACTTTAAATGTTATTTCCACATCTTAGCTAAATGTTATCAAGTCCATAGGGAGGGTGACAAGGATAGTCAGTGATACACAAAAATAATCTTTACGTATGATGAAATTTTCATTAACAGTTCACAAGAAAAGGTGCTTTCAACTCCTGACAAGATGAACTAGCTTGTCTGCTGCCTTTGCTCCTCACACACAAAACCAAAAAGAGAAAAGAGAATGGCACTGATGGATCCATGGCTCGAGACAAGTTGCCAGCAATCCCTTGCAAGAAAACACATGTGAATTCCATTTAATGATAACTCTGGAAAAAGAGGTCAGAGGAGAATTAGAAGCCACGAACCAGGTGAGGGCTTTCCAATTGCTCCTTTTTCTCTTCCTTTCTTGTCTGTGGGGGCAACAGTTGTCTATAGTGGCACCACTGACATAAGAAGCAGTAGCACCAAGTACCACAGCGTAATCAAGGAGAAGAGGCAAACAGCCAGAGAGGATGGATGGTATCAGGCTCCAGCTGAAGCAGTGAGAAGGTAATGTCTGCAAAGGATAGGTGGCTCTGTCCTACGAATGAATGTTCCCCTCCCTTTCTAAGTGATTTTGACTGAGAGGTGTAGCTCCTGGCAAAGAACAGCACCAGAGATAAAAAAGGGTAAACCAGGAAAATAGTATTGCAAAGAAAAGCTGTGATGTTGATATTAAAATTAAAATATAATCTAAAAGATGGAGATGACACTGCTCAAGATACAGAAATGCGGTTTGTGATAAGGTCATCTTATTGGGGTAGGTGTGTGCAGAGTGGTGGAGCAGATTATAATAGCAAATATTCTTCCATGACGTTTGTTCCACATCTTCAAACCATAAATCATCACAGGGAAAATTTCCAAGTTGCTCCCATAAGCAACTAGGAGCCAATCAATACAGCTGATGCATTCAGGGAAGACCTCAAATAAAACACTGATTTGTCAGTGAAGAATGCATTCACTGACATAAGGAAAAATTTGATTGGTTTAATTTAATCTATTCAATCTATATTTGATTTTTATTATGTTACATGTAAAAAATCAAAAAACTGAAAAGATATCTCAGAGAATGGAGAAAAATTTGGGAAAATATATGCACCTGTATCAGATTATAAAGTAGTGTAAGTGATAGAATATAGAAAAATATTCTCAATAGTAAAAGATAAATCAATTAAAAAGTGTAAAAATGATCTGAATAGAAGCCATACAGATGGCCAAACACATATGAAAAATGTTCCACCTCATTAGACATTAGAGAAATTCAAATTAAACAATAATTACAATGAATGAGTATAGATTAAACTCAACAATTATACAGTGGAGATTCTCCAATAGAATAGCAAGTCAAAAATATGACCCAGAAATGTATTTATCAGAGAGACAAATTTAAATGATGAAGGTTTGGAAATGAAGAACGCATATAAGTGTAATTTTAGCTCCCACATTTTTTCCTCCCAAATCTGTTATTTGATATTTAGTTTTGCCTCAGACATTGGAAGGGCAAATGGCTGAGTGCTCATTTCAACTCTGTCATTCGATCTAGATTTATATTCATATAACATTTTCAAACAAGATGAAATATCAGCCTTTACACATCTAACAGATTGCTTCAGGGAAATACACTCTTCAATACCAACTTAACAGAACTTTTTAACAATGGAGTGTGACTTGCATAAAAAGTAGGTTTGTTATTGATACTTGCTGAAATTTCTCTGTCTTACTGGTTTAGATATTTCTTCATGAGTACAGGGAAGAGTTCTTGCAGAAAAGATTCAGAGTCAAATCTATCTTTCTACCTCCTGTACTAAAATATAATTACAAATATTTAGAAATTCTATTGAAAAAGTGCAAAAAACTTTGGCATAATTGCTACACAGACTTGAAAGAGTGTAAAAATTTTAATCCAGTAAAATAGCTTGATAACTGATGCAGTTTGTTATCAGATGTTTTTGTTCTTTCCTAGCCTTCACAAGGAGGGAGCATCTTTTTCACTATCCGAAGTCCATCATTACTGCAAGAATGGTCCAGGAGTCAGCAGTGCTGAAAACTTATTTCTACACTAAAATGTCAAATGTTTCAAATTTGACCACTAAATAAAATTGTAATAAAGTTATGAATTTCAGATAAAATATCATATTATCACATTTATTATTGATGATATTTAACTTTTGCCTCAGTCTATCAAATATTATTTTTTACATTTAACTGTTCTCTGTGTGCTTAAATTATGTACTAAGTGTATTTTTGTAAATAATCATATGAAAAATACATAGGAGGTAGAGGTAAATATTATTTAAAAGAAAATCTAGAGTAGAAATTATAAAGTCAAATAAAATCTTTATAGCCAGTAAATAAACATTCATTTCAAGCTTTCTCAGAAAAGTGACCATCTTTAAGGCTGTACACTCTTTAAAATGACCAACAAAACTGGGCAATTTGAAAACCCATAGTGCAATAAAATTTGATATACAAAATTTGAAATACAAAATCAGAAAGTGTTACCTATCTGGTTACTGAAAGAATTTGAATGGTATTAGAGTTAAAGGAAAGTGGAAATCAAAAATATTGGAATTGAGTTAAATTAATAACATTGCCAAATGTTATCAGAAACAGATAAAAATATTTAGAGAAATATTTTGTATCTCCAGCTTTGCGAAAACAAAAAGCCAAGAGTCAAATGTTTAACCCCAGAAACAAGAATATAACAACCGAAAAAACTCACAAATAAAATACAGAAAAATGTGGAACATATATAAAAAATTTAAAAGATTTTTTAAAAAGAATATTAGGCAATGCTATAGCAAGATAGAACAATGAAAAAAAAAATAGAACTAGCCAGATATAACAAGATTAAAAGAAACACGCTACAATAATGAGAACATGAATACATTTGAAAACTACAGAAAATGAAAAATTTTTTCCAAAATATATGTTGGCATACCAAAAAAGTGGTACTAGACGTAATTAACACTTGAATATACTAAAATTCTTAAAACGTAACTAAAAAAACAAACAACTGAAATGGTAAAATTATAATTTCAGGGCCATAAATTATGTCATGCTTTGGGGTCTATGACGTGTCCCAAAAGCTCATTGTGTGGGAAACATGGCTGTTTGGTTGCTGATGGGCTTTGAGAAAGGATTGGCTTGTGAGGGTTTAAATCAGGAGATCATAGTTTGATGGCATTATTCTGAGGTGCTGGGGACTGGGTCTTGGAGTTTGACCTTAGAGTTTGTGTCTTGTCCTTGACTCCCTCCTCTCTGTTTCTCTCTGTCTCTACTTTTCAGCTCCCGTGAAGTGAGCAACCTTGCCTTGCCCACCTCTTCTGCCCTGATGTTTCGATCTCACTCAAGGCTTAAGAATAATGGGGCCACCTGACCAAAGATGGAAACCTCTGAAACCGTAAGCCAAAATACAACTTCTCTTTTTAAGTGGTTTTTCTCAAGTATTTGATCACAGCACCAAAAAGCTGATTAATATGTCTTATGAATGAGGCGCTAAACAAAAAAGACTCCAGGTACAGGCAGATTGTGTGTAATATCTAACATGAAATACCAGTGAAACTTCCCTTTAAATATCCTCTTTATTTTCTATATGTTGCCCATAAGAAGTGGGAAAGTGCTAAACTTTCTGTGATGGTAGTAAAAATTTGATACCACACTGATTAAAGACAGTGTTTAACTTTAAATCAAAGAAAAAACTAACTATTAATGGCTTAGAGATTTATTTTCCCTCATAATTTGACTTTCAGAGGTATGATTTCTTCTGTTTATTCAGCTGCTTAATAATAAAATAAGAGATGCAGGCCTATTTTTATCTTTTCACACTTCTCCTGGCTGGTAGACTGTGATCTTCGTCCTTGTAGTCTCCTGGTTGCCGCAGGTTGCTGGGCACCCATTTAATAACTACCTTCGGGACAGTGAAAGGGAAAGAAGGAGAGCCACGCTCAATCCTTTTTTTCCTAATCACCGAAGTAAAAGCTCCCTCAGAAACTCCATACTTAACATCTGCATAAAGCCCATTAGCCAAAATTAAATCTCAGGGACAAATGCGATTTGAGGAGATCTGGAAAGCTGAAGACAAGACTAACTGATTTACATTCATCAGCGGTTCTCAAAGCATAATCTAGATACTTTCTGTTTTCAAGGGATTAGTGAATTCAAAACAACTTTCAGAGTAATATTTAGATGTTATTTACCTTTTCCACTCTTTGTTGTAAGAACTAAGGAGAATCCCCAGTGCCTGCATGACATAAAATGACCTATTCTGATAGCTATGGAATGTATGCTCATGCATTTTGGGTCATAAACACTTCCCAGTTTTAATTTCCATTATATATTACAAATCACTAGTAATTGTAAATCATCATATATCATTATATCAATAGATTTACGGACTTTGGTTTCTATAGACTTTTTAAAAATGTGAAAGTATCATCAGAGGAAAAAAGAAATTGAAAACTAGTGGCTTAGATTTATCAAGTTGCATATATGGCTGAGAAGATCACTGTCCCGAACAAATTAGTTATTTTGGCAAGGAAGACAGGAGATTTGATACTGAGTAGGGCCTAATGAAATCTGACCAGTGCATATAAGAAAAGTTTTTCTCCTGATTCTAATGGACTGAATGGATACCGTATATATGAGCTTAAAAGCATGGACAATTCCTAAATGAATTATCAGATAAATGACTACAACATCATATTGAAGATTAATATAACATGATTAAGTAGAATTTCACTCTGGAATATATAAATGGTTCACTATCAGAAAATGTATGAATGTAATTTAACATATAAGTGGTCTAAATTATTAAAATTATATATCTACCTCAAAGTATGAGGTGAAGTCCAAAATTGATTTATAATAAAAAATTATAGAAAATTATGAAAAATTTGATAAAGAGTAAAGGGTAGGGGAAAGGAAAGAAGGGAAAAAATATGAGAAAAGGAAAACATGGAAGCAAAGTCTATAAATAGGAGAGGTTGGAAGGGGTTAAGGGAGGGCAGAGGAATGGGGAAAAAATAAGAACCAAGACATATCATGTAAAGGTACAAGATCCCAATGACGAGTGTAACTGTACTGTGTACCTAAAAGGTACCAATAAATTTAAAGAAAAGAAGAAAAGGCATATCTTACAACATTTGTAAAGAATCAGCTGCTGACACTTAGTGATTGAAATAGGACAGCTGCTCAACAATTTATAAAAGAGCCAGAAGGGAATTTGTCTTCCCCCAGAGTGATTTCAATCCCTATATTTCCAGTGTCAATGTTTTTATTCAAATTCATACTTATGTTATCTGTCATTGAAATTTCTTCCAAATAATAAAAATTGTAAATGTGAAGTCTGAAAAGGATCTTTTCCACATTAAAGAAAAGAGTATTTGTCAAAGCACTTTAAGCAAACACCACAGTAAATGTGTTTTTAAAGATCAGGAACAAGAGGATGTATTTTATCACTGCAACTGAATAATATTGCTTTGGAGGTTGGGCTTTTGTGTATGTGTATGCACATCTCTACACATATAAACACACACACGTATTTGTCAGGTAGGACTTCTACATAGAAAGTGCGAATGAAGTGTTTGTAAAGGGGGAGGGGAGGAGGGTGAAGGGAGGGCAGGGACAAGGGGAAAAAATGAGAACCAAGACCTGTCATGTAAAGGTACAAGATCCCAATAATGAATGTAATTATACTGTATACCTAAAATGTACCAATAAACTCAAGAGGGGGAAAAAAAGAATCAACAAATTAGTAAATCTGCAAACATGCTGAATACAAAATAGCCTTATAGATACCGGTTGAACTTTCCATCTCCATTTTACCAGTGATCAAGTAGAAAGTGAAATTGACCCGAAAGAAATTGACCAATGGAAACCTAGGAACTTAGATGTTTAGTCTCTTCTTCCTGCCATGGTCATTTAATGAGCATCTGCCGACAAACAAAATGCATCGCCATATAAGACTGATGTACAGTATTATTAAAAAATAAAATTTCAGCCTTGCCTCAAAAAACATTGCAATAAAGCAAGGAAGATTTTGTTGCCACCTAAAATAATAACAAAGCACGTTTCCTAACATTATTATTTTTGAAATTGATTTTGACACCAACTAAAATATAGTCTGTTATATATTTGTTTCCCCTTAAGACTACTAGAAACTTTCTTTAAAGGGTGTACCCTACAATATGCCATCAACAAAACTTTCATTGTAATGTCACAACGGGTAACGACCCCTGTATTTTATACTGGAAATAGGAACTATAAGGCCCTTAGAAACTAGCTGAGGAGACACAACATAGGCACTTAAAACAAATTCTTAGCAATTCCAAAAACAACTTTCACCTCATGTAGTGAAGCCTTATGATTTAAGCATGCATTTCATTCTTTCAAGTGCATGCAACTCACACTAGACTGAATAATGCTCCAAAAAATAGTGTGCTAAATAATTATGTATAAATAAGAATGATTTCATTTCAAAATATTAAGTCACAAGAGTAATAAATTCCCAAACTACCTAGTGCTTACCTTAGACATTCAAAACCATCCTTGATGAGAATGAGCTGGTTTAAATGTTGACTCCTTAATGCATTTTCATATCCCTTATTCTCATGCATTTTCATTTCTTCAGTAATTACTTCTGAGAAAAATAAACATTTGTGACAGCCAACCCGACTCCAGCTTGACCCTCAATGCCATTTTGTACCTGTGCTTTTACAAAGCACCCAATATTCTCTTGCTGCTTGGCAGTAAACTCGCTGCAGTTGCTGGATGTTCTGTAGCTCACCTAGTGTGTGTGAAACTCCCTTGTGCTCCTCACTCACCTGGCATGGCTCTGCTTCTGTGAGATTCTGCTTGCTCTCCCCTGAGCCCTCCTGAAATGAAAGCATGGTTTAAAAGGAGAAATCAAAATGCTTCCCTTTGCTGAGAGAAGTTTCCAGGCAGTAGGCATTGTTAATCCCTTTGGCAGATTAGGCATTGTTATACAGCCTCTGATTCTGATTAAAGGCATTTTATCTAAAATGCATACTTAAAAAATTAATTTTATTGGGAAAATACACACTTTGTTTTACTTTTCTACATTTTACACACAAATAAAAACTAAAATGCTTATACGGTTCAATAGAATTGAAGGAACTCAAGTTCTTTTCATTGTAATCACTGTGCTCTATTTCTTTATTTCTAATCTAACAAAGTAAACACCAGAAGATGTATATTTCTGACTTAATTAAACACAGGGGGCCTCACAGTAAATAGAGATAAACTGTATCAAAAATCAGTTTGACAAATTCTGAGCTGCTATGAATTTACAGATGAGAAGAATATGTACAGTTAAGTTCATGTATAGTATTATCAATTATATGAATGTAATTTTCCTGAAATCAATATAATATAGAAATGATACATATTAAAGGGTAGGCAATATAAATGTGCAAATGCTAAACTTGTAGATTAGTAATACTACAGCAATTGTTTATAATATAGACCATCAAAGGATGGTTTTTTCATGGCGAAGTAATTTCCCACCAACACTTTCTAGAATTTCTAGTGCATTTACTTCCCTTTACTGCTGGTACCCAAGAGTGACTATTCCTGATGCGCATACATTGTTGAACACTGAATCAATTCCTGTATTTTCAGGTAGGCATTTTTAAAATGCATGTTTATCAGGGTTGAGTCCGGCTAAATCAGGTAGTGCTGCTACAAAGAAACATTTGCATTCCTAAAAATTACTATATAACTTGCCACAATCAAAATCTCAGTTCTTATGGAAAAAATGGGTTTAGAAGCATGACAATCAAAAGCCTCTTTGCCCATCAGTTGGAAAACTGGATAAGGAAGATGTGGTTTTTCTATAAAATGGAATACTACTCAGCCATAAAGAAGGAGAAGTTAGATTCATTCATAGGAAAATGGACATATATTGAGTATATACTCCTCAGTGAAATAAATAAGTCACACACGTGTAAATGTGGAATAGTTTCTCTGGTGTGAAAAACTATAACAGTACATAAGATCCTAATGAGATAATTGACCATGTGAGATAGGAAGAAAAGGGCTAAAGGTATAGGGAAAATGGGAAGGGTAGGGGAAGGTAATAAGGGAAAAGAAAAAATATGACAAAATGAAAAAATAAAAATAAAGTGTTTGTAAATGGGGAGAGGCGGAGGGGATGAAGGGAGGGCATGGACAAGGGGGAAAACATGAGAACCAAGACCTATCATGTAAAGGTACAAGATCCCAGTAATGAATGTAATTGTACTGTATACCTAAACTGTACCAATAAACTCAATAAAAGAAAAAAAAGCCTCTTCAGAGGGTCAGGGATTTAGCTCAGTGGCACCTCGCCTGCCTTGCAAGCACAAGGGCCTGAGTTTTATCCCTTATACTGGGGTTGGGTGGGGGTCGAATTACACATCAAAGGAACTCCATTTCCAAAGAAAAATAAAGAATGGAAAGAAAAAATGGAAACAAAGCTTTTGCAAATGGGGAGAGGAGGATGGATTAAGGGTGGGGAGGGAATAGAGGGAAAAGATTGATCTATATTATGTACAGGTACAAATTCCCTATGATGAATGTGATCAATCTATATGACAAATATGCACTAATAAAAGTAAAGTTAAAACATAGCTTCATTAAATACGGTAGCATAATCTAATCATTTTAGCTGGTGATAAAAACAAATATTTCACTGTGGCACATTACCTTAAAATATAGCTGAAATTTATTTGGAAATTGTCTTTGGGATGACTGAAGCCTGAGAATTGCAGAGAAATGGTGATGAAAGGCTGGTCTGAAATCAGTCAGAAAGTAGGCACACCAGATGTGAGCAGGTGTAACTCATCACACTGTGAACTGTAGTAACTGGTGGATGTAAGGAGGGTGTGTGTGTTTGGGTGTGTGTATTTTATGTCTATCTATGTGTCTCAGTTTAGTGGAGAATGGATTTTTGCCTTCAACTCGCTTTTCTCACTCATGAAATTATACATAAACAAATGTGAACTCACACTATGCTGAAATTATTCCATATATATATGTCTCATAGGAAGACATTATCTTTTAAAGCAAACCTTATAGCTGTGTGTCACTTCGACTGTGAGTACAACGTGAAGAAATACACATCCTTGTCTTCCAACACATAGATTAGAGTACCAGCCTGTTACTGGGGAACCAAGAAGTAACACCTCAGCAACATAGAATAAATCATAAAATTCCCCCTTCTGCAGTTTATTCCTAGTACTTTTTCTTCTTGGACTTCAATTTGACCTCAGAATCCTTTTAAAGGCAAACATTCAGAAAGCCACTTTGCATTTGGCCTGAAAAGATGGAAAATACTTGCCATCATGATAAGGGGGAGAAAAGCATGAAATCAGAAATATTTTAGATATAGTTGCAGGTCTTCCACCTTGCTCTCACTTGCAAATATGAGTCTTGATGAATGACCTTATCTTAATGGACTTTGTTCTTTCAACTATAAGACCAAGCTAATATCGCCTACTTCAAATGGTTGCTGCAAAAAGGATATAAGACCTGTGGATGGTGTGCCTCATGTAGTGTCTGCATCTGTCTTCCTTGTGTACTCTCCTTATTTTGCCTTTGGCTGCAGAAGCAAAGGAATAAATCTAGTTTGAACTTTAGGTTGAGGACGGAGGATAAGATGGAGGCAAGTCAGGAAGGTGGATGGAAATGACTATTATTTTTTCAAGGTGCATGCTCATCACGACCCCTGCATGAAGACAGACCAAAGCAGTGTAGTGCTATCAAAGCACGGGCCCACGAAATGCAGTGCCATGGGTCACACAGCGATCCTGGGTAAAATGCAGATCCCCTGTGATTGTGCTTAGCAGGATGGTATATTTGACATGATTTTTAAAGCTAAGCCAAGAGACAAAGATGGCAGTGGACAATGCTTGGTTCTTTTCTCTCCAAAAATGTCGATGATTCATGGTATAAACTCAGGTACACTGGATTGAACACAAACTATCACAATTATTTTTAATGGTAGCATAAAAATTAAATACAGAAAGCAGGAGAGCTCCTATTTTATTCAAAAAATAATGAGACAGGCATTAAAATAATTTTAAAAGGTGCTGATAAAAGGCGATTTACATGTTTCTTTCAGCTAGTAAAATAGAGACCATTTTGAAACTGATTAGAATCTGACAGAAAGGTAAGTAGTCTTGCTCTAGGATGTAAATTGCCCAGCTAAAAATATTGCTATCAAAGACACCATATTCTCAAGCTCTAGTATTATTTTCAGAGTCAAAGACCTATTTCTTTTGTGCTCTGATCTTTAGACAAGAAAATGCACACCCATAAACAGATGCACAATGATAAAGCTGTCTCGGAAAGATGAAAAGGAATGTTGGCAAAGCATGGTGCTGTGTCTGCCATCGTTCTGCCACTTACATGCTGCCTCCTGGACCACTGGAACATTACTTCAATTCAAAGGAAATGAGGACCCATAGGGGTTTGCACTCTGTTTCAAAAAGGGCAGTGATGAACTGAACTCAAATAAATGTCAGAGCTCCATAAGAATATATAAAGCAAAAATCATTTCTGTTTCCAGTTAATGTTAAGGGTGTACAATTTCACATCAAATTTAACATGAGTTACACAAGGTGCCAGATATATGTTCATTTGGTAAGAACATACCACTGATGAGAAATATTATTCATTGTTGTTACTTTGGTTATTTCACTGTGAAAGCACTGAGTTTTAAGTATCCTAAGCAACTACACTTGCTCTATTTTTCAGCCTTGAAAAGTTGTGGGTTGTGTTTTTGCTGCTGCAGAGAAGATACGTTATAATCTGTTAAACCAAAAGTTCTTCTGAAGTGTGAAGTAGAGCTATACTTCCTTCTCTGAAAATTTTCTCCTGGAAGCATGAGTGGCTTCATAATAAATCCCCAGGAGTACACGATGTGAATATTTCAATGACTCCCCAAGATGCTCTATTTTCATGGGTCAGTGGCAACAGGTCTAACGGAAAACAGCAGATAGTCTGGTTGGTGGGTAGAATGACGCTGGTGTCCAGAGAGATCGACTTCCTGCTGGGAGACGTCCCTTAATATGGCAGGATCTGGACTACCCACCTAAACCCAGCTGACTCGCCATCTGCTCCACAGTGCGAGTGGCACAGACTTTACCATGAAACCTCCTGACATTTGATGGAGTGGCCTTTGGGATGGAAACTCAATTGAATATGATAAGTTACGCTGCTTAATTGCTGATGTTAAAACCAAGATTTCAAGCCAAAAAAGGAAAGCAATTGTAAGATTCTTTTTTATGCTGAATTTTTTCATTTGGAATTATTATTCAGAAAGTGATTTCAGGTTCTCTGCTAAGGTATTGCATTTTTCAGAATTCATATTTATGATAAAATATCTTCGTCTAAAGATACGTGCAACTAATGTCAGGTTTATCGAATCATTCATTCCATGCTGCCAGGTCTTGAGACAGAATTCTCCTTTCATAGCTTTCTATCCTGTGTAAATACACCACACATTTGTGGGTGCACTTACTGTGCTACGACTGGTCAGCACATTCTGAGATGCCGTCGTGATAGGCAATCATTTGTGTGCTGAGAGACGACGGTGACCTGTGTGGCTGTACTCATTAATTCACACCAGTGCACTCTCCATGCAGTTCCCTTACAAAGGGATCGCCCTGTGAGAACTCGCACAGTACAAGGAGCACAGGATGAACTCTATGATTGTCACTTGATTTGATTCCAATGAAGTTATCTCCATGAACTTCTCCGGCTGTGGTTTGATGACACTGCCATGGCTTCAGTTTTTCTCCATGATGCGCTATTGCATTTAAGTCTCTATTCACAATCTAGTTTATGATTAGTTTTTAGATTTACCATTCTGTAGTTCCAGTCTGTACCCATTTTGTAGTTAAATGCAAACTTGTTCTACAGTTGACATGATTCAGTTTTTCTTTTGCCTATATGAAATTTAAAATGGATTATGTTAGTTTCTTTTTGATTTTTCTAATAAATCTAAGTTCCATCGCAATGAGAGATGAACGTATATTTGAGGCCAGAGGCAGCTCTGGTTTGCAAGAACAGCAGAGGACAAAAACAAATCTGAAAGGCCCTGGTCAGATGTGGCAGTTGAGCAGTCAGCCCCACAGTGAGGAGGCTGTAATGGTGAGATGTGTTACAGGCTTGTTGGGTTCAAGTTCATCAATCGCTGCAAACATTACAACCTGTTTGATTTGACACTGATAGATCCTGATTCTCAAAGCCCCTGCCACCTGCTTTCCAGAAAGGATCCTTCACTGTTTGTCTAAAATGTCTGACTCTCTAAAGAGTTAAACTATCCAAATTAAATCTATGCAAGGTGCTACATTACTTTGAAAATTTAGCTTTATTCAGGGAAGGAAGGCCACTGACCTTTAGAAAGTACTATAAGATGACTCTGGAAAATGCTTCAGTGCTTTCTCTTTTCAGCACGCAGAGAGAAATTTATAAGGGAGGTAAAATGTGGTACTGATTTATCAAATTTTTCCTGTTTTTTGTTTTTGATATTGTTTTTATGGTTCCAGAGATTGAACTCAGGACCTTGTGCTTATGAGGCAGGTGTGGCACCACTGAGCTAAATCCCCAGCCCTCTCCTCTGGTTTTTATCAGTTCTACCTTTTAACTTTACATTCCTGCAATCTGTGTAATGTGATATCTATGCTTGTTTTGTATTTATCAATGTTCACTTGTATTTTTTTCTTTTTATTGCAAAAATCTTCCAATACATATTTGGAATACTTACACATGTATAACATAGTATGAAATGAAGACAAAGCAAGCAGAAAAACATCTCAGAATATTTCAATTTAGTCACTATGTGAAGATAATGTGAACTATTGTGCACATTGAAAATGTATTTTTAAAAATTTGCCTATTAAAGATTTCAAGGACATTTATTTCAAAAAGCAGGGACATTTATTCCAAAACACAGATTAAAAAGAAAAACCTTATTGCTTCACTTAGTTGTTTTCTTATTATTCCTTATCTAAAATAAATCATATTGCATCAAGGATTGAAAGATGATACAAATAGTTTTTATATATATATATTTTTTAAAAAATGCTTGATTGGTTAAATTATTTGAGTGACTCTCCATCCCCACATGACTCTGTTTCCTATCCCTCCCACTTGATTAAGTAAAATCCCATTCAAAGGCAATTATTGATTTTGAGGAGAGTACATAGTAATTAAAATTACTTATGACCACTTAACCTTCACAGCAAAACTGACATGTGAAATTAGCCTGTATCTCATCAGTTAAAAGGAACTGAAGTCCCTCCAAATTTCTGCACCTTCAGGATCCCCTAATGAGTGATATCAAGGGAAGAAGCAGTGGTCTTGCCTCTTCTCTCAGGCAGAATTCCTGAGAGCACAGGTGGCCTCCTCCCTAGTCTTTCCAAGGCAGCTACTATACAGAAAACTCATTCATGCTCATGCAGAAAAACTTTCCTTCCTCTCTTTACAAGAGTCTAGAGGGTCTGTTGGTTTGGTCTTGGCTGAATGCTTTTAGCTTGCAGTAATATACATAAGATAGGAGTTCATTACCTTGGGTCAGACCCTAAATACCTGCTAAGGCCTATATATACTGCACAAATAGAGCCTGAAGCAGTAGGAGCAGAGACTGGGGGAAGTTTGGTCACTGAGCACAAACCCTTGCAGAGGGTGTTGGGATCCCAACTCTTGCTTCTCTTTCCTTTACTTTCTGGATGCCCTGGGGTGAACCATGCCTCTGCACACAGGATACACACAGAGATTGAGAAATATTTTGTTTCTGTCAATAACTTTGTATCTGAAAATTTGTTGTTCAATATGTTAAGCCTTTCACTAGAATTTTTATGAAAATATTGGTTATGATGTGGAGACTATGGATATATAGTTGTAGTGTGTTTGTGATATGATTGTCAATGTTCAGTTGATGTAACAAAATTCTTGAGGAGTATGATTAAAATGAACAAAAGTTCACTTTGTCGCACAGTTTCAGAGGTCATATCCAGGCAAAAGCCCATGGCAGAAGAAAAATAACCGTTTTCCTCATAGAAGCCAGAAAGCAGAGAGAGAGAGAGAGAGAGAGAGAGAGAGATCGCTCACTTTTAATGTGAAAACTATTGCTCCCAAACCCATTAAGATATGAATTCATAATTAATCAATTCATGAGGATGGAACTCTTGGGATCCAGTGGACTCCCAAGTGTTCTGCCTTGACACTACCGTGTTCGTACTAAGTTTTTTATGCATGGGCTTCTGGGAGACATTTAAGATTCAAAAGATAACAAAGATAAAAATGAGTTCATTTCAAAACTACAGCAGCTTAGTCCTTCTTACGGCTTTATTTATTTATTTTTTCAGTCCTCATACAATAAATACTCTGTCAAGAGAATCCCCTCAAGTAAACTTGCGAGATACCACGGACAGAAGCTCTGAACCATAGTGATGTAAACACCACTCCTCACACCTTACTGGAAGAAGTAAAATTCCTGTTCCACTAAGCACATTTACAAATGACAGCTTTTTCTCTCCAGCTCATTGCATTAGAAGTAGAAACAGTGTCAGAATATTTTGATGTAAAAATTCAGAAGGCTACAGTGGGTTTCACGCTCTGAGAACATATCCCAATCTAGGAGTTTGCTGTAACTGAGTTTCTTTGAAGAGTATCCTGAGAACCAGAATGCATCTGGAGAAACTCCTGAGAAAACTGGTTTGGATTTTGCTTTCCATACCAATTCCATGATACTCCAGGTGTGTTGCTCCAGGGAGCATCTCAGGGTCGTCTTGACAATAGTACTCTTACATTTAACCCTAGTAATACAAGGGACAGTGCAATCTATTTGCTTTAACAGTCAAATTTCTCAATAATGGAAAGTGTGCAGAACTGTTGCACTGCACAAATAATCATCATCTATTACCAACACCAGAAATTATGCAAATTCTATGAGAACTATTTTTTGCATGTTTTAACCCAATTCATACTCTCAGAAAGTGGTATCAATAGGCATAAAGTAAATCCATAACTTTGAATACACTAGATTTCTGAAGCATACCGTTATGACTTCTGGTGTCCTCCAACATCCTAATTTTTAATTAACATTTTAATGGGCAGCTGCACTCTGAAGGCTGTCTAAATACTGTCATTTGCCATTGTATTACTTTTAAAACAAACAGTAAGAAAATCTGTTCACTGTGGGCTACAAACAAATGGGCTAAGTTACGACATTTACAAAAGCATCAGTTTTATCATGTGCAGCTGTTAAAGTAGGTTTGGTGCACTTAATTAGGTTATTTGCACCACATTGCTGAACCAAATGGATTTTCACTTCCATACTCTGCTATTTTTGTAAATCTGCACATATGAATTGTATGCGTGGCACACACACCAATTGTGTACACTTCAAAATGTAAAGTTTTATTCCTTACCCAGAATGAAGAAATCTAGGAGGACATAATATATTTGGCCTGGGTTAAAATTCATGTGTATTCTTTCAATATGTAAATTATGAAAAGTCAAAAGCCATAAAACATATCATTAGTGTGAGTGCTTATTTGATGGTGTTTTGTCTGCTTCTCTGTCTTTTTAAGCATTTAATACGTCCCAGTGGAGGAGGAGAGTGACCCTCTTACTTTCTTATCTAATCTCTCTCTGTCTCTGTCTCTTCTCTCTTTCTGTGTCTCTTCTTGTCTCTGCCTCCCTCCCCTTCCCAGTTATGTCATTGCCAAAGTGCTCAGAGAGACACTGTATTTAATAGTAAATACATTGAATACAAAACTTATCGTGCCTTCAAAATTTAAGCATTATAGAAAGTCAAAGGTGGTGTGGTTCTTGCCTTTATATTCAAGATGAAATTTAACAATGAATAATTTACTCATGATTTGACTGCTTCTCCTGGAAATCCAAAACTGAAAAGCTGAAGCAGCAGAAATTTACTTCCTACTGCTCTCAAGGATGGGAAGGCCAATATCAAGGTTCATGTGATGTGGGTTTCTTTCTGAGGTCTGTTCTCTTACAAGCAGCCGCTGCTTTCCCTGGGTTGCTCTTGGGGCCTTTCTGCAGTGTCTGGAGAGAGGGAGCTCTCTGGTGTCCTTTCTTGAGGATGATAACCCTACTACATCAGAGACTCAACTTTATGACCCTATCCAACACTAAAGTTTCCTTAGAGATCTCAGCTCCCAGTAGAGTCATACTGAGGGTTAGAACCTCAACGCAAACATTTTGTGAGGGGCCCCAACATTCATTCTGTAGCACTCATGACAAAATTTTTCTGTTAATACATGGTCTGTGCCAACACATGGTTATAAAATAATAACAGAAATTCATTGTGCACAATATGGAAGATAAGATAATGATGAAAAATAAAACAAAAGAGCAGACCTGTGATTACTTAAGACTACTGCTAAGAGGAGGGTGTACTTTCTTCAAGTGTTTCACACATATCTACTTTTAGTTTTCTCTTCTTTAAAATTATAATTATGTGCTGTGAGTAGTACTTCATATGCATATAACATTTCACTTTAGATATATGCTGTTTATTGATTTGCCTCAGTTGAACTTGATGAGGTTAAGGACTCGGTTTCATACCTGAGATGGCAGCTAGAATTCATCTCCACTCTTCATTCAGCTCACATATGCTGGATATCTAGCACACAAGAGATTCTATTTTCCTGGGGCAGACAAATACGCATAAACATACAATACGATTTCCCACTGATACATGTGCCTAAAGTATAGCAGAGTAGGGGATTACCTTGGTATGGGGAGGAAGAGGGAAGATAATTTCCCATGAGGAAGTCAGCAGAGATTCTCTGAGGAATGTTAATTAACCAAGAATATGAAGGGATGAATGAGGCAAAATAAATAGAGGAAGGAAGTGGTTTTCAGGCAGAAGAACAAGTTCAAAGCCCTGAGTTATAAGGAGGATGAATATTAGGAGCAGCGCAGAAGCATGAAATAGAAAGGATGAAGAGAAGAAATCAAGAGGATAATTTGAGGCCAGCTCATGCAAAATGTTTTAGGACGTAGTAATGATTTTTTTCTAAGTGTGCAGGAAGCCACTGGAGAATATCGAGCAAAGGAGCAATCCAACAGGATAAATGTTTTAAAAAGATGTCGCAAATAAATAATAAATGTTTAAAAAATGGCCTTTCTACTGCTTATGAACCCTTTCTTCTTCTTTTTACATGACTATTTGGCTAATTCTACTGATGAATTTCTTATGGTGATTCATTCAGGCACATCTGGAATAAACTGTACTTGATTATATGGTCATCCTATGCAACTGATTATGTCATTGTTTTCTCTGGTATATTTACATTTATGCCAATGGATTGATTATCTCCTGCAGGTATTATCAGGAAATGTGTAGAAACTGAAACAGGTGCTGTTAAATCAATTTTAAACTGTGCATCTAATTGACAAATATTTGACAGTTCCTATCTGTTTTAATTATTTTGTGCTTGAAGCATTTCCAAGAAAGTAGTCAGAAAAGAGCTGGCATATGTAAAATCATATTTGGATTAGCAAGATGTAACTTTAAAAATGAATATCATTCTTTTCCTTTTCTATTTTTTGAGACAGGGTCTTGTTGTGTAGTGCAGGCTGGTCTTGGACTCACTATATAGTCCAGGGCAGCCTCAAACTTGTGGCAATCCTCCTGCCTCAGCCTCCCAAATGCTGGGATTACAGGTGTGCGCCATTGCACCCAGGTAGAAATGAATATGTTTTAATCCATGCTATTTCCCCTTCACTGCTAGATGAGAATGAGAAGTCAAACTAGCAAATGAAAAAATATAGAGGCTTAATAAATCAGCATTGTAGTGATTTAGATTACTATTTTTGAAAAATCACAGCCATAAAAGTGAAAAAGCGAACAGGTGGATGGACACATGAACCAATTGTATCATCATCTTCAGCAGAGAAATTTTCAGAATCTAAAGCTCCTTTCATCAACATTATTTATTGTAAAATTACAACATTGCAGCCATTCCAAGGTTTTATTTATTTTTTATATCACAACACTGTTTATCATGTGAATTTTTTAGAGTACAAACACAAATACAGAAATGCAGTATATGAATAAAGCTAAATGCAGAATGCTAACTTTTTCTCCATGGCCATGATTTCCATTTCTAGTGAAATAAAGACCGTCTAGGTAGAAACACGTTGGTTGTTAGCTTCACAGTTTGCATAGAAATGACCTATAAATGCATTTCCCCCCTACTACTTAAGTAAAGTGTAAAAAGTGAATTAAAGGAAAGTTTCCTTGTTGGTTTATACCATACAAAAGATGCTATATTTTATTTTAGCAGGGCCAATATATGGAAAATATCTAAATTAAATGTTATTACAAAAATGAAGCAGAATGAGATTCTGGCTAAAGAGGGCATAAAATGGAAATAATATGTAAGGAATCCAAAACAAACAAACAAAAAAGGTTACACAAAAGCTCTAAGTGTACTGTAAGCATATAGTATTTTTTCCATGTGTATATTTAAGCAATGGAAGTGTCAAAAAAGAGGTGTTAGATTAAATTAGATTAAATTACATTATTATGTAGGCTGCGTGGAATCTCTGTATTATAATTATCATAAGGAAGCATAGTTTGTACCATATTTAATCCTCATCCCAAGGTTTTAAGAGAGGCACTAGATAGAAATGACTAAGGACACACAGGACATGGCATACACATCACATCTTTACGTTTTTCCGTATGTGTGGCTTCTTGCCATAGCCTCTTTGCCAGTTTCATCATCTGTAAGAGAGAAAATATTAGGGTTTTACTGCAATTGTTGGTGAAATAGGACTTCTAGCAAAACACCTGCAGTACAGAATGACTTCTGTAAACAAAAATGGCTTACAGAGATGGTATAGCATTAGCTGTATAGGTCATAACTTGCTTCAAACTTTGGCACAAGTGTTCTGTAGCAGCTATCTTTGCCCTGGAGAAAGCTGATGAAAGTATAGTCAGAAGGCTGGGCCGAATGCCTCACTCTCTCCGCTCAACATTCCATGTAAGAGAGGTAATGGTTGTGTAGTGCTTTGTTCAGCAATGGGCACATGAGTGTTGTGGTTATTATAAGGGCATTTAGCTAAATTAAGGGCCTATTCTTTTAGAACTGAAGCATTTGCACAAATCGAGCAAGCTGTTACACAAGGGAAAGCTGTCCAGTGGCTACTCCTCTCTGCTGACTCCAGACAGCGCTTATCAAAGCTCAGCTTGCTGCAGCTCCTAAAAGCCACTCAACCCACTTTTCCTGCTGGTGTCTATATGGATGGTGGTGTTCCACATATGGCTTATCTGGTCAGGAAACAGTGTCACTTTCAGAGATGGGTGATGACCAGGCTGTCTGGCCAGAGTTGTCTGTGCTCCTGACATTCATCAGTAAGCCTGGCAAGCAAGGATTCTGCCTACAAAGGCACCTGTGAACTCAAAAGCTTTTGCTCCCCTTTTCTCAGAATTGTGAAGTGGGTCCAAACTCTGAAAGTCACACAGCAGCTGGGTGGGAGGAGAAGAAAAAGGCAGGCCAGGAAAATCTATCCCAGACCAGTTGAAGATGGATTTCTGAACATAGCACTTGACCTGAAAATGTTCTACTTGAAATGAATTGCACGAACTACCTAACACGAATGCCGTGGGAAACACGGCATCATTTCTCATATTGTAATAAAATTAAATGCAAGAATGTTAATAGTCTCATTTATGCTGCTGACTCAAATATTTGGCAAAGCCAGTCTAAATAGAGTCTGACATCTTAGCAGCCCATTGTATCTTTGTGTGTGTGTGTGCATGTGTGTGTATTTCAGCTGAATATGTATTTTCCAGAACTCTGCCATATATATATTTGGTGTGCTAGCTGATAAGAGCTCTTTCATTTTTGTGCTGAAGTAGTCTGTCTTATGGTGAATTCTTTACACCATTCTTCTTGATATTCTGTTAATAGGGAGTGATACACTTAATTCAATGAAAGCACAGTCGGGGGAAGCTGGCAGTTTAGAATTTAAAAAAAATACTTGCTGATATTTCTTAGAATTCATATTTTCCTGAGATGCCTCCATAGTATCTTCCCATTCCTCATTCCTCTGTGTGGAAAAATAATTTATCCAATAAAGCCTTTTGCAAATGTAAAGGCTTCCTCAACTACACAATCAAGCTTGTTTTTAAATTTAGTTACTCCTTGTGATCTTTTGAATGTCCTTTGTTCAAACAGTTTTAATCAAGTGGAGATTTGGTGGACTTGTGGCTAAAACTCTTTAGAGAATGGTTTTAAATGTCTGGCATCGTATTTCCCAAGCAGTCTTTGTGCGTCAGAAAATGATTTATTAACTAGAGTTCAGCCGCCTTTTGCTTTTGTTGTGCATGACAAAAGGGCATGGTTAAGCATGTTAAATTGGCTTAACAGAGTAGACAGAAATGATGGTTCACCATAGGAGAATTTGCTGCCAATGCATATTCTTCTTTGTGTTGCATATAAGGAATCCTTAATCTGACCTCAAAGAAAAGAAACATGTGCTCCCCCAGATAAGGTTCTAGAGATGAATGAGTCTGTCTACTATACAGCATTTGTTGATCAGGGGGAAGGGAGGAAAAAAGAAAGGTGGAAAATAAGCAGAAAATGAGTCTCACTGAAAGCTTGATTCCAAAAGGAAAAAGTGAAGTAAAACAGAGAAATGGCACATAAAATATAGTGTGCGTGTGTGTGCGTGTGTGTGTGTGTGTGTGTGCGTGGAAGGGGGTGGATGGGGAATGTAAAATGAGCACAGGTACACCAGCACTCAGCAGTCTCTGTGAGGCCATGCTTGTTATTTGGCCCTTAGCAAATAATTCTGGAATGTTAAACAGTCAGTGTGCTCGCGCTAATGAATTAAGCTGTCAAAAATAAATAAATATGCTCAATTTGGGGACTATGGTCCATCAACTACAAGATTCCAACAGGCAGAGACACTGCCCGGCTCTATCCGGGCTCGGTCTACATGCGCAGAAGTAAGACTGCGGAGCTCTCGGCCTGTGGGTGTGGGTGGTGTAGTGGAAGCGGACAGCTGTCCGTCCCTCCTCATTCCACATGAGGATGAATCGGGAGGGCTGCCCTGTGCTCAGGAAAGACTCTTTCGTTCATGTACCCATACGGTACCGTTGCCTGGAATCCTGAGCCTGGATCTCCTGTTCGCAGCCCGGTTCCATGCCTTCCGTTCCACGCCTTTTGGTGAGCGCCTGTTAGGACTCCATCCTTTTGCTTTCCAGATGCTTTACACATCAAATTCTCTTTTTTACCTTTCCGACCATTTCTTATTTAGTTTTCCTCTTTCTCTTTCCTTTGCTAAGTGTTTGTAAGCTAATAATAGTGAGAAAATGTTTTTTTTTTGTTAACTTCAATTTGAATATACTGCAAATTATAACTTCTTTTTTATTTTGACACCATATGTGATTCTTTATCAAGTCCTGGAACAATAAGGCAACTCCAATGTGTTGAGACCAACATCTAGCACTGTTTTAAACTCTCTTCTTTTCTGTGCTTCAAAGGATGGTGTATTTGGACATAAATCCCCATTTTTTGTGTCACAGATGAATGAGTTCAACATTTCTAGTTGCCCATTAGATATACTGAATGTTAAATTAGAAGTTTAAATTCATTTTTACAGTAAAGACTAAATAGTTCCCTCTTTTTTTCTCATTGAGTTTATTGGTACATTTTAGGTATACAGTACAGTTATATTCATTATTGGGATCTTGTACCTTCACATGATAGATCTTGGTTCTCTTTTTTTCCCCATATCCCTGCCCTCTCCTCACCCCTCCTCCCTTCCCTATTTACAAAGACTTTGTTTCCATTTTTTCCTTTTCTCGTATTTTTTCTTTTCCCTTCTTTCCTTTTCCATACTCTTCCCACTTCCTCTACTATTCCTTTAGCCCCTTTCTTCACAAAGTAAGGTACAGCTGAGAGAATGGAGAACTAATCCAAGATCAAATCCTGAGAAGCATTGAGTATGTTTCTGTAGAGTTTGAAGTTTTCCTTGATAGCAAATGGGAACCACTGAAGGGTTTTAGAGGAGATAGTGATCTGATCTAGTCTTGAAAGACACTATGGCTCGGATAAGAAACACATTAGAGCAGGCAAAACTGCTGGCCAAAACTGTGGACTATGAAATCAGTTAGCATAAGACAATGAGACGATACTGTTAGGGAAATTAACAGAATCTGTCATATTGTTCTTTGGCCTGAATGGTTTGCTGTTTTTTCTATGTAATATGAAATCTTTAAGGACAGTAACCTTATACTATTTATTCTATATGTGGCCATTCTTAGCCACCTTAAGAAGGTAGATGCTGTCTTAATGTTAGCCTGGTGAGTAAATAAGTATGAACTTGTTACTGTTTAAAACATTTGTAGAGCACATTTCATTAAAGGATCGATAAACAAAAAAAGATAAAAATAGTGAGAATTAGAAAAATTGCTGATGAATAAATCATATGAATAATCATAAAGAAAGTAAACAAAATTGGATAATAGGAGATGTAAGGGTTCCAAGGACTGGTGATTTAAGACACAGACTTTGACTTCCAAGTCCTCCCTTAATGGTAAAGCCCACACTGCCATCCCTGTTTGCTGAATACATGCGACCAAGCCAGAGTTAATGCTTTATATCCTCTAAGCGCTCTTTTTTAATTCTTCTATTTTTAGTTTGTGAAATATGATCTTGGCACCTGGCCAAGTAAAACTGGTACTAGGATTGGTTTTGTGTACTGTGCTGACATGCAGATGAACACAGTTTTAAAGTGTCAATGGGCACCCAAGTTATGACAGTAAGTGAATTACTCCTACGAGGTGTAGAGGACCAAACAGCTCCAAGTTAACTTGTTAAAACCAATCTCATGTAGTATCACAACCAGATCCCTCAGAAAATCTATGGCACTATTTTGTGGACAAAAGAAAAAATAGCCGTGTCATATTTTAAAGGAAAATTATTGATCCTGCATTTTTTTCAACCTTGAAATACATAATAAAGTGCAGGAAAGAGAAGAGGAAGCTATTCCGATTAGTTTTTCTGAGGCAGGGTGGAAAGGCTAGGCCTGATAGGCAGGCTGTTTGGCAGAAGCTATGAGTGTTTCCGCTTCAGAGTGGTGAGAATAGATGCCCAACCTTGAGCAGCGTGAACGAACACTGCAGAACCCTGGATACTCAGGGGCACACACAGAAGCCCAGCGAATGAGGCGTTTTAGTGCAGGGAGCTCATACATTTTTTCTTATGTTTTCTGCTGGAGCTGAAGGTTGAAGTAGGATAAAAATAGAGAGTTCTCACCTTGGTGACACTGACAGCAAAAATGATATTACGAGGCGAGCTTATTCTACAGACTGTCAGAAACGAAGGGAAATATTTATATGGGCAGAGGCTGTGCAGCAGAAGGACTAAATGTTTTTTAATGCAGCCATAGTCAGAGTTATTCCTTTGCAGAGTTGTTTTAGGGAATTTGCTTACATGGGCCACGACACTTTTCACCTTAACTTATTCAGTAAAATTTTGGTTTTTTTGTTTTGTTTTGTTTTGTTTTGTTTGTTTCTTAGTAGCTGTTTCCAGGACATAATACTTACATTTATCATTAGGCATTAGTACATTACATGGTGCATCTTGAGTCTTTTTGTTTTGTTTTGTAGCTTCCCTGCCCCTTTATCTCTTTATCCCCTTCCCATATAAGAAAGCTCAGTCTCCTTAGTTCTTACTATCTATTCTTTATTTTGTTCTTTATTTATATTTTTGGATTTTCATATAAAAGAAACCATGCAATATTTAATCTTGTGTGTCTGGTATACTTTACTTAACTTTTTGGTCTCAAGGCACACCCGTTTTTCCTACAAATGACTCAAGTTTATCCTTATTCTTGGCAGAGTAGTACTCCCTTGTATGTAAATAGCACATTCCCTTTCCCCATTCGTCTGTGGATGATCATACAGGCCATTTCCAAGATCTAGTTGTTATGAATTGTCCTATCATAAAGACATGTATACATATATTCATGTGATTTTAATCCTAGAGTAAGACATCTAGAGGGAGAATAGCTGAGTCAAATAGAATTTCTAGTTTTAGATTTTTTAGGAATCTTCATACTGATTTCCAAAATAGTTGTACTAGTTTACATATCTAATAATAATGTGGAAAGGTTCCTTTTCCACTAGTCTCACCAGCATTTGTTATTATTTGATTTCTTGATGATAGCCATTCTGGAAAGTGAGATGGAATCATAATACAGATTTAATTTGCATTTCTCTAATAGCCAGACATGATAACTATTTTTTTCACATATTTATTGGCTGTTTGTACATCTTCTTTTGAGAAGTGTGTATTTATTTCACTTGCCCATTTTTTGGTTGAGTCTTTTATTTTGGGGGGGTCTAACTTTTTGAGTGTTTATATATCCCAGACAGTAGTATTGTTCTTTCTAATGTTGTAACCAATAATTTTTATTCCTGGGATTAGAGAAGTGGGTTAATTATCTACTGAAAAATAACTCATTTTCATTAATGTGAAGTTGACCCTTTCATCTTGTTGATGAGGAAGATGAAGTCTGACAACCTACTTGGAATTCATGATAGGAAACAACATGTAGAGAAACAAAGTTCAGCTACCAAGTGTGGGGTAACAAGTACCTTTCTAATGCTTGTAAAGGTCACATGGAAAGTCTTACACATTAAATTCAGGACCACTGGAAGAATGAAACAAAGCTCAAGTCATATCATCTAATGCCACCAAAGTTCAGGCTTCCTTTTTAGAAGAGGACATCTTTTTAATGTCAAAACTCTAGAAAATGATCATATCGGTCAAATCCCTAAGCAGAATTTTCCCATGGCAATATGTACAGGTAGTACTTCCTGAAAGACAGGGCTAAAGCTGACAGTCATGTCTTTACCCTGTGTCTGATGTGCGTTACTGCCTATATCATGGAGTTAAATGTCCATTTCCCTAGTCATATTTACTTAGAATACAATGGAAGAGATGTTTGCATTTTTCACTGTATTCTAATCGAATATGAATATCAATATCATCAGATGATCCAAAAGTGTTTGAGCTCTACTAAGAACACAGTAGTTCAGTCATTTCTTTTTTGCTTGAATATTAAGGAAGAGAAAGAGCACATTTAACTTTTTGTTTTAAAAGTAATCACTAGAAGGTATATATGTAGGGCTGGAGCAGCATCTTATTATAGTCAAAAGTGAATGTTGAGTGTGTCCTAAATCATGTGCTTGGCTTAGATTTGAGGAAGATTACCTGTGACCCAGGTAAACTGCCTGCCCATCATTCCCATGTTAACCTCTAAGTCAAGTCTCCACTTGTGGCAGACTTCGTAGGCTCCAGATGGTGCCTGGCTCCACTGCCAGTGTCACGGTGCTTCAGTCCGCTCTCCACACGGCATCGTGGATCAGAGAGATGGAAGCAGAGGTGTCACATCGCCATGCGAGTTCCCAGCTGGCCAGCCTCAGAAACCCTCTGAACTATCTGGAAATAGGAGCACAAGCTGCAGATCAAAAAGTTCTACTTTCTAGGTTTCTTGAACTTACCTGATTGAAATTTTTTAATCTCGAAAATGTTAGAGCAGATCTAGAAAACAATCTATACACAGATTACAAAATAGGGCCTAGAGGCCTTGTTAATTTGGGGCTAGTTTATGGAATCACCCCATTGCTTCAGCTTGGGTTTCATCTTGTGGGAAAATTGCTGAGTTCTTTGACTCATTTTAAGACTATTTTAAAGCAGTTAGGAAACTCTATCATGGTTTTCTAAATGATGAAAAGTCTATTCTAAAAAATGGCAAAATGCAACATAGTACGTATTACCTTCAAGAAGCAAAAGCCTCGGTTTTCTTTTGATTTGATTCACTTTGGGAGTCTAATGTCACCTCTGGTCTTCACAACAGCTCTGTGTTTATCTGATGTCCTCAAACTTGGAGGCAACTGACATTGGCCTTAGTTCAGAAATAGACCCAGATCTGAAGAAAAGAGAGATCCAGTTGGTACACTTAGGCTTAAGCTACAGAATGTTATAACTGCAAGTTTTCTTAGAAATCATCTAATTGCTAAAGCAAGTGAGAATACTATATCCATAAGATGTTTTGAAAAAAACATTTCTATCAAAATACCCTAAATAATGTAATGCTTTTAAAACTAGTCCACTCTTAGTTCTCCCAATGTACTAAAGTGTGGCAGTGACAATTCAAATAAGCTTGGCTCAGATTCCTAACTTTGTTATTTGTCAACTATATGTACCTGGCAGATTGATTTGCAGCCACACATCTCAAGTCCCTCATCAATTATCCCTCAAATAAGGGATAATATTATTTGTCACCCAGGGTTTAAGTGAGGATTGAATTAAAAGATGAAAGAGGTCCTGTCCTCCTAGGGACTAGTGAGGCTCTCTTCAGACGTAGCCTAGCTGCCTGCAGGTAAACCTGTGTGGAAATGTCTAGGGGAGCATTGCTTCTATGTGAGTAGACCCCAGTACATAACTTGGAAAGCATATTGTAAAGCGAATTATTAGTGAAATCGAGTGCCATTTGTGCTGCACAGGATAGCTAAAAACATGAATCCTTTTGAACTCGAATATTGTGCTTTATTTATCATAGTGCAGTCAAGGATTCAGAATCATAACGGATCCAGTCTGACATTGTATCATCTAGCTTTGGAGTCTAGCCTGCCAAATCTCGTGGCATAAGCTCAAGGAAATAACTTGATCCTTTGAGCCAGTTTCTTATTTTTAAACTATATATTAAAACATCATTCCTTCTCATTTTAAAAATTTTTGAAGTTAATCTATCAAAACTTATTATTTAGAATGGAGCTGCTATACCTTATGCATATTTCCAATTGTTTTGAATATAATAAGCAATTGCTCATGAAAATGCTGTAAAAATCAGAAAGTTATCTTCAAATATTAGTTAACATGATCAGGTAAAGCTGTTGGGTACTGTGATGTTTCTGTGTAGTTAACTAAGTGTCTATATGACCTCAGGGTCTAGTAATTATATAGTGGAATGGGAGATAATATACTCAAATACTTGGTCCTAAGTAATTTTTAACTCTTAAAAGGTTTAAAAATATATTCCAACAGCAGATTCTTAGTAATTTAAAAATCCAGGCTGATGTCTGCTCTTTTTATAGCACTTATTTTCAGGGCACCTACCCTGTGGATGTGAAATGGTCAGGGCTATATAAAACATCTGTGAATGGCCCCAAAGAAACTCAAACATGAATTATAATGATGATGAGTGTTTTCATGTGAGGGAAATGAGGTTCACACAGGTCAACCAACAGAGAGTTGTGCAATCAAGACAAAAACTTCATTTCTTTTTTTTTATATGATACAAATTTATTTTATTTTTAATCTTTTAGAATTAAATTTATCGGTACATTCTAGATATACAGTACAGTTACATTCATTATTGGGATCTTTTACCTTTACATGACAGGTCTTGGTTCTTGTTTTTTCCCCTTGTCCCCACCCTCCCTTCACCCTCTCCTCCCCTCCTCACCTACCAATATTTTAATTCCATTTTTACATTTTCTCACATTTTTTTCTTTTCCCTTATTCACCTTCCCCTACCCTTCCCACTGTCCCTACACCTTTAGCCCTTTTCTTCCTATTTCACATTGCTAATTATTCCATTAGGATCTTGAGTACTATTTTAAGTCACACATATGTAAATACTGAATAATTTCTCTGGTGTGAAAATCTAAAAAAAAAACTTCATTTCTAAATTTCAAAGCACAAGCCATCTTCCACTGGGTCTGAGGTATCAAGAAGAAAAGATAATTTAACAGATGAGCCCGAGAGCTCTGTCTCTATCAGATCAATTTCATTTCAAGGTTAAGGTAATTTATTTTTTTAACTATCCCTGGACAAATATTGTGGATTAAAAAGATAAATGCATTCCAAAAGTTTTACATAAATTATTTTATATTCATGAGTGGTTATTAGACTGAAGAAAAATTCCGTCTCCACATTTTGGGCAGACAAGAATTACAACCGCCATGCAGCTTGAAGGTGAACTGGTTAGATCTCTGTTTGACAAGGAGGTTGTAGTTATTTTTTTTTTTTTATTTTTTAGAGCAATTTTAAAATCATAGCAAAACTGAGAGTAGAGTAGGCAGATTTTCCACATGGTTCCTGCCTGTGCACACTCCGACCCTTCCCCCTTCCATCCCTCTGCATGGCAGGGGTAAGTCTGCACCTACACACGCCCACACTGCCCTTCACGCTGTGTCGTGAGTGTGCACGAAAGCACAGCACACCACACCTCGCTGCACACTCATGCAGAGCAGTTTTGCTGCCCAAATTTCTCTGAGACTCATCTGTTCCTCTCTTCCCTCCTAGTCCCTGGCAAACACGATCTCTGTCTTGTCTCTGCAACGTTGCGGTTTTAACAATGTCATAGTTAGAGTCGTGCACTATGTAGTTTTTCTTTGATTGGCTTCTTTCAATTCATAGTATGGATCTCATTTTCCTCCACACCTTTTCATGACTGGACAGTTCCCTCCTTTTTAATAGTAAATAGTAGGTAATTGTCTGACTATACCCCAGCTAATTTATCCATTCACCTTTTAAAGGACAGCCTGGTGGCCCCAGTGTTTTGACAGTTAAGAACAAAATGTCTACAAACATCCTTGTACATGTTTTGGCATGGAAATAAGTTTTAACTCCTTTTGGTAAAGAGTAAAAAGTGTGACTACTGCATTGTATGTTAGAAGTACGCTCACTTTGTGATAAAATGCCAAACTGTCTTCCTACTCATCTGTAGCAGCTTGTATTCCCACCTTGAGTGAGTAACAGTTCCTGCTACTACACACTTCTGACAGCATTTCGTGTGGAACTCTTGTGGATTCTGACCATTCTGCTCTGTAGGTCAGGCATAATTTATTGTTTTAACTTTCTTTTCTCAGATGAAAATTAATACAGGGCATCTTTTCATATGCTTATTTATTTTTTGTTTCTCTTTTTCCTGAGGTGCCCACTAAGGTCTGTGACTCATTTTTAATTGCTATTTCTTATTGTGGAGTTTAATAGTTTTATTTAATCTCCCGACAGTACATTATGCTGGATAGTTTGCAATTTTAATGTAGTTTAGATTATTGATTCTGTTGCATGGATCATGCAGTTGGTATGATTAAAAAGCCATCACCAAACCTGATATCAAATTTTCTTCTGTATTATCACCCAGGACCTTTAGAGTTTAGTGTACTGAATTTAAATCTTTATTCAATTTTGAATTCAAGTTTGTCAAGGATATAAGGTCTGTGGCTATATTTGTTGTCTTTCCTGTCAATGTCCAGGTATTTTATAATTTCTTGAACATTTCTCTTCACTGTATCACTTTTATTTCTTTATCAAAAATCTGTCTTACTATGTTTGCATGGGTCTATCTGTACAGTCTGACAACCTTGCCTGGTGCCTTTTGTTTTGAATGTAATTACTTATTGATTCAATTTCTTAAAAAATATAGCTCTATGAGGTTACCTATTAATTCTCGCACAAATTTTTGCACACTGTGCCTTCCAAGATATTAATCCATTTCATTTGGGCTCTCCATTTTGTTTCTTGGATTTATTTTTCTATTCTTTAAGCCAGTATCACCCAATCTTGATTACTAGGCTTTATAGTGAGTCTTGAAGTTGGGGAGTGTTGGTCAGGCCTCCAACTGTGTGGTCGCCCTTCTCTTCTTCCTCCTTTTGCTTCTTCAAAATCATGTTGAATATTCTGGGCTTTTGTCACTCCACACAAATTATGCGATCACCTTTCAATATCCACATATCAATTTGCTAAGATTTCACTTGAAATTTAGTTGAACCTTGAGGGCAATTTGAGAAGACCTAACCTCTTGACAATATTGAGTCATTCTGATCAGAAACAGAGAATATATCCCCACTCACACAGTTCTTTAATTTCTTTCTTCATATTTTTAAAGTTTTCTTCACAAAGAAAATATATCAAAGTATTTCACTTTGTGGGGGATACTAATAGGGGTGGGAATGTTTTTTATTTCAAATTCTAGATGCTAATATCTTGTGAATAGAACAGTTTGTCATTTGTATATTACTGTTGTATCCTGCAAACTTCTATATAGTTTCCCATTGGTTCTAAGAATATTTTTGTTAAATCTTTCAAATATTTAGTTTGTTATCTGCAAACAAAAACAGTTTTTCTTTCTTCACAAATTTATTCATTTTTTCCCAACTCTATTTCCTCATCTAATTCCGGTGTAATATTGAAAGACATTGATAAACAAGGACAATTTCACCTTGTTCCTGAGTTTAGTGGGGAAGATTATAGCTTCTAGCTTCATACCATTAAGTATGATATTAGTTGTCTGTCTGTAGCAAGCTGAAGATGTTTTCTTTATTTGTAGGTATTAATGGGTGTTTTTTGTTTGTCTGTCTGTTTGTTTGTTTGTTTAGTACTGGGGATCAAACTCAGGACCTTGTGCTTTTGAGGAAGGAGTTGTGCTGCTAAGCTAAATCCCTGGCCAAGGTGTTAGATATTGTAAAATATTTCTTCTGAATCTATTGGTAGAATCATTTTATTTTTCATGTGTAACTTGTTGATGTGCTGAGTTTTATTAATTGATTTATAAATGTTGTACTGACCTTGTATATCAGGGGATAAATCCCCATTGTTTATGTTACATAATTATTTTGTTTATTGTTCAATTTGGTTTGCTCATATTTTGCTGAGGATTTTTGAATCTATATTCATGAGAGACAGTACTCCACACATTTTCTTTTCCTGTAATTTTTTTGTCTTGAAATGAGGTTAGCATCATACTTCCTTAGAAACTATTCCCTTGGTATTTCTATCTTCTCAAAATATTAGAGAATTAGTGTAATTTGTTTCTTAAATGTTTGGTATAATTTACCTGTGAAGCCATCTTGTCTGGTGCTTTTATTCTGTAAGGTGGTTATTAATTTAATCTTAATCAATATAGTTCTACAAATTTCTCTATAAGTACTGTTTTCACTAAATTTCCTACATACTTAGATGATATGATTTCATTTCACTTAGTTTCAAGTATTTTAAGATTTGTCTTAAGATCCTTTTTTACCTATGTGTTCTATTGTCTAATCTCTGAGTATTTTTCCAGCTACCTTTCTGTGACTGATTACTCATATAATTCCAACATAGTCTGAAAATAATCATTATGTGATTTATATTCTTTTAAATTTTTAAATTGTGTTTTATTTTTTAGGATATGTGTGTATTTGAGTGAGCACTTGAGCTTGAGAAGAAAGTGTGTTTAGCCTTGCTCAATGACACTGTGTAGATGACATTTACATACAGTTAATTGAAGGTATTTCTCAATTCAACTCTAACCTTATTGGTTTTATTTATACCTTCATGCATGTCCATTTCTGATAAAAGGGTATCAAAGGCCCCCGATTATCCCAATGGATTCATCTATTCCTCTTGAATTTCTACAATTGTTTAAAAATTGATTTTAGCTGATACATAAAAAACCATGAAAATTATGCATATTAATGTGTACCATGAGATATTCCAGTATATTTATACATTGTATAATAATTAAATCAAGTTAAATATCTCAAACATTCATTGTTTCTTTATGGTGAAACCTTGCAAAGTCTTGTCTAGCTTTCTGAACTGCATAGTACCTTATCTCTGTCTACCATCACCTGCTGTGCACAAAACTTCTTGCTTTTATCTAACTGTGCAGTTCAATTATTTCTCTCTGCACATATTTGATTCTCTGTCATTAGGTGTGTGGATGTTGAACATACTACATCTGCTTGTTGGACTTGACTCCTTTGTCTTAATGAAGTGCTTCCCTTTATTTCTTAGTCTTTATTCTTCAGTTTAACATTAATATAGTTACTCTCACTTTCTTTTGGTTAAGGTTAGCATAATTTTCTATTCTTTTCATCTGTATATGTATTTTTGAAGCTAATTTCTTGTAGAACATAATCGGTTCTTGTTTTTTTGGTACATCTTGACAATCTCTCTTTTAATTGGTGCCCTTAAACCAATTGATGTTTAAATTGATCATTGATACATTTGGGTTAATAGCTACCATAAATACTACTGTTTTCTGTTCCTTTGCTCATTTTCTTGTATTTTGTCATCTGCGTTTCGTGTGGGTACACTTTCTCTCTTTCATTACCATAATAGCCATACTTTATTTACTGCTACTTCATTGCTGCTAGAGTTTACAACAGATATGGATTCACAACTAGTCCAAACCCACTCAGCACTGACTATGCCGTCTCAGAGGCAGTGTCTTTTGTAATAAAAGCCATCCAGATTTCTCCCTTCTATCTTTTGTATTTTGTTATCATCCACACCTATGAGCACACATAAACACATATATGAATATGTAATTGAGTATGCCCTTGCTAGTCATTTTAATAAATTACTATTAGATGAATTAAATGTAAGAAAATAATTCTTTATTTACTTTATTTTTTCTCTCCTGTGCCTTTTCACTCTTTATGTGGATACATAAAGTTTCTGGGCTACATCATTTTTCTTTCTTTCTGAAGTGCTTCTTTCAACATTTCTTACAAGGCAAGTTCATTGAAAACAAATCAATTTTAGTTTGAGAAAGACTTGATTTCTCATCATTTTTGGAAGATAATTTTGAACATAGAATTCTAGGTGGATTTTCTTGTGTCCACACTTGGAGTATTTCACTCCATTTCCCTCTTGCTGCCCCAGTCCCCCTGTAGTTTGGATATTGAATGGCCCTCATGTTTTGAACAAGGTGGCTGGGGCCTTAGTAGGCAGGCTGGGGAGGTCAGACAATCGGAGGGTTAATCTTAGAGAGGATATTGGCCTCTCAATCCCTTCTCTTCCTCTTTTTTCTTTCCAGCTGCCAGGAGGTAAGCGGTTTCCCCTTCACACACTGCTGCTGTGATGTTCTACCTTACCGAGGTCCATAAGTTGGGGGGCACCTGACCTTGGGCTGAAACTTCCAAAACTATGAGCCAAAATAAAACTTTCTTCTTCTGCAGTGAGTATCCCAGGTACTTTGTTACAGCAATCGGAACCTGTCTAAAAGTTTCTGATGAGAATACATGTAGAATTCTTATCTTTGCTCATCTATAGGTAAATTGTTTATTTCCTCTTGGTTTCTTTCAGGATTTTTTGTTTTATCTTTGGTAAAAATGATATGCCTATATATAGCTTTCTGGCAGTTGTTTTGCTTGGTGTTTTCTCAACTTCCTAAATGTGTGGTGTAGTGTTTGACATTAATTTTGTGGATATTCTCAGGAATTATTATATTTCTTGGTTCCTTTCTCTCTAGTGTTTTTATCATAAATATATTATATACTTCCTAGTTTTGCATGTTTCTAGATATTTTGTTCTTTTCTTCAGTCTCTTTCATTTTACTTTGCAGTTTGCAAGTTTTCTTTTGAGATTTTCTTGGGTTCAGAGAGTCTTTAGTTGCTTTCAAGTGTACTACTGAGCCGATTAAAGAAATTCTTCAATTCTGTGTTTTTTTAATTTCAACATTTCATTTTTATTTTCTTTCTTAAAGAATTTTCATCTGTGCACTTACATTGACATGAATATTGCTTACTTTGTCTATTAGTCTTAGCCTAGTTATTGTACTTTAAAAAATAATTCCAACGTCTTTGCCATATCTGGGTGTGATTCTGATATTTGATGTTTCTCTTCAATTTATATTTTGAAGAGAAGGCCTAGTATACCTTGTATATTTTCTTGATGGCCAAGTATGAAGTACTGAGTAAAAGCACTGCTGTAAATGCCCTGCTGGCTATGTGGAGAGAAGAGAAGCTTCTGTAAACCATGGTTAGGCTTCTCAGGGTTTTAGTGAGGCTGTACCTCAGGACTGAATTTTACAAGTTCTTCTCAATTTTATACACTTCTTTGGATGAGACATTATGTTTGAGAGCTCCATGGCTGGGAATTCTTTCTTTTTCAGATAAGTTAGGCTATAATATATCCCAAAAGATTAGACTTTGGTGAACTAGCCTCTCCTGTTAAGAACAGAATGATGCCTGGTTAAACACAAAAATAAGCCAATACTTGTTAGATTTGCAATGTATTTTTACTTCTTATTTTGTATTAAGCCCTTTAACCCTCACATATGTTTGATTATTCATTGTCTTGCACTCCAGATACAGGTCATGGACATCTTACTTCAGACTGAGGAGCTGTTTCCCTTGAGTTCCCAGCCAGACCCTGCTTTGGATTAGTTCCGGATCAGCTGTCTGCAAGAAGAGGCTTTAACCCCTTGTGCTCTTCTTTCTTTCCTGGAGTGAGTCTGAAGAAAATATAGCCACAGGATTGTCTCTTTTTAAAAATATATTTCCAGCTCAATCCCTGTCCCTTCTCCTGAGCAGGTCATATTTTCTCTCCTCAGCCTGTGAGCTTCTGTTTTCTGCCTGGCTGCGCTCACCGCCTTCCTATGGCACCTCAGGGAATTGCCCTCTTATTACCACAATTACAATCTGTACACATTTCATTAAACTAATATCGCTGTGCACAGGCTTTCTCCACAGAACCGCACAGCTGGAGCCCCATTTCTTTTCCTCAGCTTAAACACTTTGACAGGTTAAGAAAGCTATTATGGCTGAATAACAGGTGTTGCAAAACAATGTGCATTTGATGTTTAAATGAGAGAGCTTCTTTATTGACTGCCTTTATTGCAGCTAAGGCTCTCCTTTTTCACAATGATTGGATTTTTATTGTTTTTACTGCTTTTTAAAGTGTATTTTGTTGTTTCGGGATACGTCCGAAGTGACTGTGCGTGGTTATTTGTTATTCTGCTGTCCTTTCCTTTTTATTATTATTATTTGTGCTTCCTGCTTTCCTTTCCAGGTGAAGAATTGTTCTGAAATAGAAGGATTTTATTGAGTCTCTTTTTGTCTCTCTGATACAAACATACCAACTTCCTAAACAAATCCTAGTGGACCTCTAAGAGGCCGTGTCTCCATTGTTTTGGGCCTGTTTATATTGTCTTCTGCAGCCTACTCATCTACCTGCCAGGGACACAATGAATGGCTCCCAATAAAATGCAAACAATAAAATACAAACCTTGGGGCTGATGGCCTACTGTCAGAGCTTCTTATCTGGATATTGCTATCTCCTCATTTGTTCAGTCACTGATAGAACACATATGCCGATGCACAGTTTTTGGTATTTATCCCTTATCTCTTGACATTTTGTGTGCTTTTCCCTACACTCACCGACATTAAGCAAGTCTTTATTCCCTTTCTCTATTTCCTCACAGAATATTATGCTCAGCAGGATATAGTCTGTTTTATTATTTCAATAAGATGATTTTTGCTGAAGAGACAGTCAAGTGTTAAAATAGCATTTTCAAAGGCAGCGCTCAGTGAGAGAGAACATGCGATTATGAAAGCATAGAAATGGGTGGAAATAAAAGATGGCTTTGAAATATTTAGATTTGTTCATTTATACAATCTAGTGCAGTGATTTTCGTACTATAGGCACTCAGAAATGCTTATTAACTCAACTATAAGCCATAACACACCTTCTTAAAGCAAGATTCAGATTTCACGTTTAGTTACATTTTACACCAGTAGAAAGCAGAAAGAAAAAAAAGAAGTGGAAAAAAGAGTTCATTATCTCCTTTAGCTGAATATTTAAATTTTCCTTACTGTTCTCAAACTTGTAATCATTTCCTTTTCCTTTTATTAAGTCTGCTGAAGCGATGTCTGTGATAAGAGCCATATTTTACCCAAAATAGGTATATCACCCATCAGCACTGGGACAATGATTATATCTCTGTGTATTTTTAATATATGAAGCATTTCTTAATATAAAGGAAGGGTTTAATAAATGGCTGATGAAATCACCTTATTTATTTTGGAGATTAGGCGCGATTCATGTACCTTTCAAATAAGTTGAAGACCCCTTAAAATCCTAAATACAATTTTGTGTACATGCATAGCAGTAAGGACAGTGAGAATTTTTGATTTTCATTTGATTTGCAAAAGAATCTGTGACTCAAAATAATTTCTGAACACTTACATTAGAAAGAAGCACTTTGAGTGATAATTTAATAAGCATTGGTCAACAAAGGAGTTATCTACTGAACCAATAGCTTAAATGTTCCTTTCTATTGTAAAGTTGCAAGGTGGGATTTAGTAAACTTGTTATAAGCTTTATTTGTTATTGTAAGAACACTCTTAAAATACTCAATGGTTTCTTTCCCCAGAGCCAGAGTCTATTAATCCCCAGCTTACAATTGTGACACAGATATATATTTTTAATAATAACACCAAAGTTCATACTTTCTAGAAATCATTTATAGCTTAAAAAGTGCTTTCTCATTTGAAAGATGACCAAAATCCATCCCACTAGAGTGCTGATTCACAGACATCTCCAGTGACAGGCAGACCTGTTCCATTTTCAGAGATTTTCAGGTGCGGTATCTGTCTTAGTCACTGTGGTGCCTAACTCAGCTATTTAAATAATGATAGTAACTTTACATTTATGAAGCCCATTTAGCCCAAGAATTTTAATAATTTTTTTAATGTGAAACAGGACTGTTTTCTCCTCAATTAACAGGTGTGGTACCTCCAATGCAGATGTTACTCACTGGTTTTTCTCATGACTCTGGGTCACCAGTGGAGATGAAAATAAAAATTTGTGAATTTTTAGTGGTTGGTTGCAACCACAATAATAAATTTATATATATATATATAGCTTTAGGAATAGCTTTGCTTCTGAAATATATTTATCTTTCTGGATTCAAGCTGAAGAAAACATTTTACCTAGGAAGCTGGTTTTAAAATGAAAGAAAAAATTTTTTTGTGCCAACAAAGTCAATTAAATGATACAAATGACTAGCTGTATAGTAAAATCATATATGATTCAGTAGTTTATGATGACACATTATCATAATGCTTTAGAAATATGATTTCTTCATATGAATGCAAGAATTTTTCAGAATGGGGTTTAGCTTGAATAAAGGATGATTTATCATATTGACAAGATTTTGATTTCTTTCCTTGAAGTTTCAATTATGCCAATAATTGCTTTAATACATATGAATACCAGTTATCAGATTTTAAAAACTGTATATATCTTTTAGTGTTTATGTGAAAAAGCTAAGTTCATTAATGTTAAATTCAGTTTTGCTCTGCACATTCCTCCATTTCGAATATTATGACAAGGTACGGCCATGTTTGGACAGATTCTCTGATTCAGCCTCCTGGAAATAACAGAAGCAGCTGCATGACAGTCTGTCAGCTAGATTGTATCTGTGCTGTCTTCCTCTTGCCCTAGAAATTCATTTTCATGAGAGCATTTGTGATATTGAAAGCAGCAGAGCCTGGTGATGCTGGCCATTACCTCCACCTCATTTACATTTGTGCCCAGGAGTCCCCTCAAGCTCCTCTCTGTCCCCTGAAGTATCCAGCACTCCACTGCACCTCAGCAAGCACCCTATCAGCCACAGACGGCTTGCTGTGCAAAATAACCCAGGGAGGAGCACAGGTTCCCAGGAGTTTGGGACTCAAGGGCTATTCCTGAGTCAGCAGCAGCTGTGATGACCCAGATTCAGAAACTGCTTTCCCCTTTCCAGGAATGACCCTATTGTGTTTCCGTAGAATTTAAATCATGATGCTTGTAGGTGGTACAATTTCCTCTGCTGGAAGAACGAGGGCAAAATGGGAAATTCAAAGCCCTCAAGAGCAAGAGGGTGAGTGTAACAAAGCAGAAGACATTTTCCTGGTGTTCCACTGTGCCAGCAAGTGTTCCTCTGGGAGTGTGAGTGTGTGCGTGTGCGTGTGTGTGTGTGTGTGTGTGTGTGTGTCAATAGTAAGAGAATTACACTCACTTATGTGTTTATAGGCACTCAGACTTACGCAGCTTTCAAATACAACATAGGAAATTTGGGGGATGCATTTTATATGGCAGTTAATTCTTTGCAGACAACACTATGTCAGAAAGAAAAATAAATAACAATCTGATAATTCATTTAATGAAAACATTCTTTTTTAACCCAGTAATAGCAAATAAAATAAAAACACCAATAGTCCATAAACATAGAATGAAAATGAATTTCTTTCTTCCCCTCCTCCTCACCTTCTTCCTCCTCCTTTCTTCTTGGCTTCTGTTAAACATTACATTACCTATTAATCAATATTCTTCAAAGGACTTCTCTATAGGAACAGTCGTTCTCAAGCTCAGGTGTATACTGATATAGCTTGGGAACTTGGTGAAACTACAGCAATTCCACGCCATCCTGTCTCCACGATCCTGGCCTGGGCAGTTCTGTTAAACCTCTGGGTGAATCTGTCTCATGTCCATCTTAGAAAACTAATCCAACCCAGAGAGGGAACACCTACAACTGATTCACCTCTGTGTATTTTCAAGATTTTTGTGTCACTTTATGTTTCATAATTTAGTAACTTTGAAGCCATTTCTGACTCTTTGTAATCCTGAGCCAATCAATCCTCTTGGCTCTGTTTGTTATTAAATTTAACTGATTATAATGGTACGCAGTTCCAAATTCTCCTATTTTCCACCTCTGGCAGCCATGATTCTGCTCTCTCCTTTTGAGTTCAGTTGTTTGAACTCCATGTATAAATGGGATCTTGTGGTATTTGTCCCGTTTCTGGTTTACCTTATATAGCATAATGTTTAGGTGCATCATGTCACAAATGACACAGCTTTCTCTTAAAGGCTGTGGAGTATCCCACTGTGTGTACACACCACACTGTCTTCTTCCATTCATCCATTAGTGGACACACGCTGAGTCTATAACTTGGCTATGTGCGTGTGTGCGGCAGTGAACACAGGCATGCAGGTAATCTGACATCCTGACTTCAAAGGCTTTGACATAGAGGACATCTCAGAAAAGTGGAATTTTTGCCTCTAATTTTAGAAGAACCTTCTCATTTTGAAGAACCTTCACATAATTTTCCATAATGGTTATACTAGTTTAGATCCCTACTAACAGTGGCAAGAGTTATCTTTCTTTCACCTCTTCACTGTTTTACTTGCTTCCTTCATCACTGATACACACTGATTTTAAAAGAGGAAAAATTTATAAGGGCTCACAATGTGAGGTTTCAGTGCGTAGCTGTCTGGCACCCAGGCAGGGTAACAAGCACGGGATGCTTCCTGGTGACATGACAGGCAGGAAGAGGGAAGGATGTCAAAGAAGGAGGGAGGAAGACAGACTGCATACACCCTCACTTCCCACCTGCTCTGACCAGGCCCTAGCTCCTAACATCACACGTAGCTGTGAGCTCCACGGTGGATTAATTCACTGATGAGAATCACACCGTCATGATCCAAGCGTCTGCCCTTGTCCTTGTCTTGTCTTAAAAGGAAAACTTTCAACATTAGTTGTGCACTTGTCATCTATGGTCTTGATTCAAAGGAAGTATGTTACTTTTACATCTAATTTGTGAAGATTTTTTTTAATCGTGGAAGGATATGAATTTAGTGAAATCATTTTTCTACACCAAATGAGATCACACAGTCTTTGTCGTTTATTCTGTCAATTGTGATGTATCACATTTACTGATTTGTGGATATTGAACTATGCTTGCTTCTCAAGGATAAATCCCACTTGTCCACGGTGCATCATCCTTTTAATGTGCCATTGAATTTGGTGTCTGGTGAGTGTTTTGTTGAAGACTTAGTTTTGTCTTTGACATAGACTAAATTTGACCACTTTTCGCCATTTTTGCCACCAATCTATTTCGATGCCACTGAGGCTATCACAACAGAAATTTTCTTGATTTCATCCTTGCTTTTCCTTATTCAATTCTTTCCTGTACACCTTGACCCAGATACCTCTTAAAACCATTTTCTTCCCCTTCTAATAGTGCCTCACAGCTTGCCATATCCACAGTAAAATCTTATGAGTTCTGGATCTTATTTTCTCTTTCCTCCCTGCGACGTAGTTCTCTCAGCTATACACTCTTGTTTCTAGTTTGGAATACCTGTCTCCTTTTCTGGGACCTTCTAAACCCACACACAGCTGGCTTCTGGGCAGACTGCTTGACTGTCTTTTGTTGGATAGAATCCTAGATCAAATAAATTTAATTTGCTGTTTGTGTTTTTCAACACTTGTTGCCACATAACATGCTACATATTTATTTGCTTATTTATCCTGAATAGAATGTGAGCTTCCAAACCAACATCTTCTCACATGTTGATTACTTTTGGACGTGTAAATTTTAAATTTAAAAATGTCTTTTGAAACTTTATTATACATAATTAACAATACGATCTGCATTTTTGTAGTCATTCTACAGACTGACAGAAAATGTATTTAATTGCTTAAAAATTTGGTGAATGTAAAACAAATCCTAATCTGCTAATAATGTAAATGAACATCTATTCTGAGGAAACTGTGAGAGTGATTTTCTTATATAATTGTGAGTCTTTGTCCTCGTCGCTTCATCAGTAAGTTTTATTCATACTGACTTCACATCCTCACACAAAGCTACATTTGTCTGTGGTGTTCCAGCTACACAAGCTTATAGTTCTACAGTAAAAAAAAAAAATCCAATTAATTCCACATAAGAAACCTATAAAATTTAACACAATGACTTAAATGTAGCCTATTTCCTGAGACCAAAAATAAAACCTATTGCTTCATACATGATTTTCTTTTTTTTTTACCTCTGTGTGTGTAGGATACTTTACATCCCAAATTTTCAGAATATTTATTTGAATATCAGAATGACAGAACAGACCTACATGTGGATATTTTCACATAAGGTATATTATATAAAACTCACCCCTGAATTATTTGATTTTGATGATTTTTAACGCTGATTATTTGAGTTTAGTTATAAGATTTTAGATCATCACCCCTGGAATGTAAATTTTAAGATAGCTAATAAAATACCACAAATATTTATGGCACTAAATATATGCAAGAGATAACAATGCTAAATAAACATGTTAGTAAATTATTTACGTTTGTTAAATTTCAGTGGATTAAAATGCAATTTATTAATGGCAATGGGCTAAGTAGACAATAGTTCCTTTTTTCCTCTCAAAGAGCCTTTTCATCTGACAACAAGTATACTGTACAAGAATCTGCTCCTGATGCTCTTTCTTGCTCAGTGTGTTTAGAATAGTGGAAAGTGGAGTGTGGACATTAAGTCTATGATGTGCTAGGGTGAGGCAAATGAGGGCTGGGGAGATGGCCTGGGAGCTACAGTTCCCAACGAGGAGCTGAGACCCAGATCTCCAGAGCAAATAGTGCTGTAGTCAGAATTTCTCACAACAAGCCACGTGTCCGTACTTTCCTTCCAAAGTCCATATAATTTTTTAGCCCAGAGAACCAGAGAAAAGTTATAGGCATATATTCAGGAGAGTCAAGTAAGTTTCTCATTTATGATTAATGTAAAAAGTGCATTTTATATGTCAGTAATAATCATAAATACAACATATTAAAAATAACAACAGAAACTATAAAATTCCTTAGGAAATCTAAGGGAAGATATATATTAAATGAAAATATGCTATCATTTTATGGACTAATGTCAGTTTTCAAAAGTGCTTCTATATGATTTCAAGAAGTGTATTCCTGTACTTCTTAGAGATAATGGACATTACTTATATTTCTGTTAGTTTTTACACAAGTTAACAAGTTTACACTTGTTAATTGTGTTACTTTAATTTTTTGTACCCTTGCTATTCTTGATAAAATATATCACTTCTAAGATGAATTTGTTGATAAATAATTGTGTTCAATTTTAACTACCAATGATATAGTGCATTGTCATGCTCACTGTTAAACTATTTACAATATTGAAATGATGGAAACACTCTCAATGTCCCTCAGCAGATGGGTGGATTAAAAAAAATGTGCTACATATATACAATGGAGTAATATTCATTTACAAAAGAATGAAACCTTGTCACTTGTGACAACATGGATGGAACCGGAGATCATGTTGAGTCAAATGAGTCAGGTAGAGATGTTAGTATCACACAATCTCACTCATGTATAAATTCTACAAAAGTCAGTCTCACAGAAGTCTAGAGCAGAATGGTCACCAGAGCCCAGGGACAGTGAATAGGGACAGATGGGGATATGTGACCATGGGAACTAAGTTATAGTTAGCTGAGAGCAAGAAGCTCTGAGGTCCAAGTGCAAATAGGATGACCACAGGTAATAACAATATGCTATACTGTATGTTTCACAAAGCTAAAAGAAAATATTTTTGAGTTTTCACCAAGAAGAATTGATGAATGTTGGAGGAGATAAATACATTTAAATGATTTAAACATCATGCAAATATCCATGTGTGGTGGTCAATCTTAAAAGTCAACTTGACTAAATTGAGAACCCTCTAGGAGACTTGGCAAGCACACTTCTGGATGTGTTTGTGGGCATGCTTCCAGAGAGAGAGGATTGCTATGTGGGTCAGCAAACTGAGAGGAAAGGTGCACATGCTTGCTGGCATTGCCCCTTAGGCTTGCAGCCTGATGGAACACAAACAGAAAAAAAGATGAAGTTAGTCAGGACTTGCAAGTTAGATTGTCCTCTTAGCATCCTTTGCTGTGGCCCTACATCCCCTTTGGAAGTCAGACACCAGCTCCTTCAGATTTCAATGAGGATTTATGCCAGTGACTCTCAAGGGAACTTTCAGGCCTTCAGCATTGGCCTGTGCTGTGTCCTTGGTCCCTCTTGTTCTGAGGCTTCCACCTTTTTGGAGCAGTAAGGATTCTTTCACTCATGCTCTGTTTCCTGGCTGCAACAAGTTAAGCAAGTTCACTCTGCAGTATACACTTCAACCCTGAAGTGTCTGCCAAACTAAACCAAGACCTCTGAAATTCTGAGGCAAAATAAAACCTTTTTTCCCTTTATATGGTTTTTCTCAATTGTTTTTTACAGCAATGGAAGATGGCTCACACATCTATCATACATTACATGGTACCTCATTAATATGTAAAATGTTTATATTTCTGTTTATCAGTTATAAAACAATATAGTTCACTAGATGCTACGGAAAGAAAATGTTTAAACAGTGTCATTTTCATTGGAATCATGATTTACATATGAGTACAGTTTAAATATGGGTAACTTCACTCATAATTTTTATAATTTAGAAGAAAGAAAGCAAGGCAGAAAGAAATGAACACATAACAAAAATATTTTTTGGGTGTATTGTTAATAAAATTTTCATACAAATTTACATCAACATTTTCCAATTTATTAAGTAAAAATTGTGGCTTTGAAAAAAACAAGAATTTTCTTTTTTTATTTATTGAAGTTTAAATGAGAGTTTTATTTTTTATTTTAAAAAATTTTTATTTATTTTTTTTCCTCACTGAGTTTATTGGTACATTTTAGGTATACAGTACAGTTACATTCATTATTGGGATCTTACCTTTACATTTTCTTTTTTTATTTATTGAAGTTTAAATGAGAGTTTTATTTTTTATTTTAAAAAATTTTTATTTATTTTTTTTCCTCACTGAGTTTATTGGTACATTTTAGGTATACAGTACAGTTACATTCATTATTGGGATCTTGTACCTTTACATGACAGGTCTTGGTTCTCATTTTTTCCCCTTGTCCCTGCCCTCCCTTCACCCCTCCCCCACATTTACAAATACTTCATTTCTATTTTTTCATTTTTTTCATATTTTTACCCTTATTAGCTTTCCCCTACCATTCCCACTTTCCCTACTCTTTTAGCCCCTTTCATCCTAATGATATAATGGACAATGTAAATGAGGGTTTTATAAAGTAACTTGCTTTTATTCTGAAAATAGAGAAAGACACAACCCCCCAAAAAACAAACAAACAAATAAAAAACACTACAGGACATCTCCCTAATGAACAAAGATGCAAAAATCCTCAATAAGATACTGGAAAACAGAATACAGAGGGTCATTAAGAAGATCACACACCCTGACCAAATCATTTATCCCAGGGATGCAAGGATGGTTCAATATACATAAATCAATAAATGTAATATACTATATTAATAAAGTCAAGGATAAAAATCATATTGTCATCTCAATATATGCAGAAAAATAATTTGACAAAATGCAACACCTATTCATGTTAGAAACCCTACAGAAAATTAGAATAGATGGTCTTTATCTCAACCTGATAAAGTCTATCTATGAAAAACTAACAGCAAACATCATATTAAATTGTCAAACACTGAAAACTGAAAACCTTCATGCTAAAATCAGAAACAGGAAAAGAATGCCCACTATCACCTTTCCTTTTCAATATAGTTCTGGAAACATTAGGTAAAGCAATTAGACAAGAGAAAGAAATAAAAGGAATAAAGATAGGAAAAGAAGAAGTTAAACTGTCATTATTTGCTGACAATATGATACTCTAAATAGAAGACCCAAAAAAGCACCACCAAAAGACTTCTAGACTTGCTTCGTAGTTCTGCCATACCATCAGCAAGTGCACGCACACACCAAGGAGCAGCTGTGTGCACCAGAGTGGCACAGCTGCAGGTGGGTTCCATCTAGGACCTCACCCCACTTCGACCCCTGAGGTGCAGGCACACATTCCCAAGCCACAGCCCACCTAGAAAAGAGCTGCATGGGCATGCAAGTTTTAGCCAATGTCTTGCCATACCATTGGTCACAGTCGAGGGCCCAACTGGAAAAGAACTACACAGACACACAAGCAACAGCCAGAGGCTCACCACAATATCACTGACAAGTGCCTGAGGACCCTAGCCAGAAGCCTACACAGACAACAGGAGCTGGGGTACACAGCCAAAGGCTCTCCCCAGACATCAGCTACATAAGGGCTCCAGCAAGAGGAACACTTAGGTATGATTCTACATGTGAACAAGCCCCAGCCAGAAGCCCTTGAAGACAACAGGTCAGTTCAGGGATATAGAAGACCACCATACTAAACCGAGGAATTAGTGTACTGGGGAGCAGCAGAGTGAAGACTGCTTGGTGGCCTGCTGAGAATTGAAGACCACTGAGTGGGCAAAAAGTTTCCTCAGCAAAGGCACAGCAGGCTGCAACAGTTGAAATGAGAAGACATGGGAATAAGTCTTGAAACCAGACTTCCAGATCACCTAAGGAAACCACAAAGATGGAAACAAGTTGGAAAAATCTGATACTCAACCACCTGGACTTCCTGAACTGGCAATGAAATAGGACGTGGAAAAAATGAAATCCAAAATAAATTATCAGATAACAAGAGAGATTATGACCACAGTACAAGATATGATTAAAAATCTAGAGCAGACACTGAAAAAAGAAAATAGAAGAGCTGAGAAACATGATGAAATCCCAATATCGAAAACAAATGGAATCCATAAAACAGATGCAAACAGATTTCCAAGACTTTAAAAACTCTGCTGAAAGTTTATGCAACATATCAAGTCAATGTGAGGACAGAATTTGAGACATAGTATATAGGATCACAATTAGTGACCAGGAAAAGAAAAATCTCTTAAAAAGTGTAAGGGACAATGAGTCATCAATCCAGCAGTTGCTATACATTTCAAAGAATAACATAGCACTGATTGATCAGAGTCAATGAAGAAACAGGAGAGAGTGCAGATGGCATTAAAAAAAAAAAACCCCTGTTCACTGAAGTAATGGCAAAAAACTTCGCAAGTAGTGGAAAAGAACCTGACATACAGATAACTGAGGCTTTTAGGACTCCAACTAGCCATGATCAAAAAATATACACATAGGAATATAATAGTTAAGATTACAGAAATCCAATAGAAGAATGAGGTTCTCCAAGCAGTGAGAGAAAAGAAACAAACCACATACAAAGGGAAGCCCATCAAAATCACAGGAGACTTCTCAGCACAAATGCTCAAGGCAAGAAGAGATTGGAGTGATGCATTTCAAGCCCTAAAAGAAAACAATCTAAGACTCAGACTGATGTACCGTGCAAAACTGTCTTTCAAAATTGATGGAGAAATAAGATACTTTCATGAGAAAGAGCACCTTGGGTACTTCATGAATACTAAACCAGCCTCCAAATAATTTTTAACAAAATGCTAGGAAAAGATGATGAGGATCACAACCCCAGGAAACCCAGAGTGAATCCATCAGGCATGATAAGAAATTAAATGCAAAGGGGGAGAATCCAACAAAAAGAAAAAGCCATGGCAAGGATAAGACAATATATATCAGTTATAACCATCAATGTTAATTGTCAGAATTTACCAATCAGAAGAAATAGATTGACAGAATGGGTGAAGAAACAAGATCCAACAATACACTCTACACAAGAAATATTTAATTCAAAAGGAAACACATAGAATGAAAATTACAGAGTAGAAAATGATACTCTATGTGACAGGAAATAAACAAAAACTCATGAGTAGCTATCCTCTTTGCAGATCAACTGGATTTCAAACAAACACTGGTTAAGAGAGAGAAAGGACAAGGAAGGACACTGCATCCTTGGAAAGGGAACATTCCGAGAGGAAGAGATGACAATTGTAAATATATAGGCACCAAACACAAGTGCACCCAACTATATAAAACAAATACTAACAGACATGAAAAGTCATATAAGCACTAATACAATAATAGTGAGAGACCTCAATACTCCACTGTCACAAATAGATGATCAACCAGATAAAAAATAAACAATGAAATAGTAAGAATCAAACTCTTGAACAAGTGAACTTAACACATGTTTACAAAATGTTACACACCACAAAATCAGAATATACATTCTTTTTAGTTGCACATGGATCATTCTCCAAAATAGACCACATATTCCCTCATAGAACATGTTTAAGTAAGTGCAAAAAAATTGAAATTATTCCCTGTATATTATCAGATGATAGTGCAAAGAAATTGGAGATCAATAGCAAAGGAAACAGAAAGAATTTCATAAACACATGAAATTAAATGACACATTTGTTAGTAACCAGTGGGTCACAGAGGAAATTAAAGAAGAAATCATACAGGTCCTACAATTAAATAACAAAGACAATACAACATACTGGAATCTGTGGGACACAGTGAAAGCAGTCTTATGAGGGAAATTCATAGCAGTGAATACTCATATTAAGAAAAAAGAGTGAGCTCAATTACCCAACATGATGCTAAACCTCAAGCTTCTAGAGAAACACAAGCAGGTCAAACCCAAGTTCATACAAGGGAGGAAATTATAAAGATTAGGGCAGAAATTAATGCAATGGAGACTAAGAACAATACAAAAAACAAAAACAAACAAACAAACAAAAAACAATGAAGCCAAGAGTTGGTTCTTTGAAAGGATAAACAAAATTGACAAGCCCTTAGCCAACCTTATGTGATAGAAAGATCCAAATTCATGTAATTAGGAATGGAAAGGGTTAATTTACAACAGACTCAGCAGAAATCTAGAGGATCATTAATACCTACTTGGAGAACCTATATGCCAATAATATGGAAAATACAGAAGAAATGGACAGATTCCTAGATTTGTATGAATTGCCAAAGTTGAACTGATATGATCTAAAAATTCTAAAAAACCCAAAATCAATCAATGAAATTGAAAACATAATAAAAAACTTACCAACTAAGAATAGTCGGGGTCCTGATGGTTTCATGGGTGAGTTCTACAAAACATTTAGAGAGGAACTCCTGCCACTCTTGTCTGAACTCCTCAATGAAATCAAAAGGGAAGCAATACTCCCAAATTCATTCCTGGAAGCAAGCATCATCTTGATCCCTAAAGCAGCAAAGAAAGACTCAACTGAAAAAGGACTATAAGCCAATCTCCCTAAAGAACATAGATGCACAAATCTTTAATAAGATACTCACAAATAGAATGCAGACGATCACTAAGAAGATCACACACCCTGACCAAGTGGGATTCATCCCAGGGATGCAGGGATGTTTCAACATATGCAAATCAATAAATGTAATACACTATATTAATAGAGCCAAAGACAAAAACCATATGATCATCTTAATAGATGCAGAAAAACATTTGACAAAATCCAAAGCACATTTATGATAAATCCCTCCAGAAATTGTAATAGACAGCCTACCTCAATCTGATAAAAGCCATCTATGAAAAACCAACAGCCAATATCATACTAAATTTTCAAAAACGGAAATCCCTCGCACTAAAATCAGGAACAAGACAAAGATGTCCATTATCATGAATGCTGTTCAATATAATTTTGGAAACATTAGCCACAGCAATTAGACAAGAGAAAGAAATAAAAGGAATAAAGATAGGAAATGAAGAAGTCAAATTGTCATTATTTGCACATGACATAATACCCTATATAGAAGACCCCAAGAACTCCACCAAAAGTCTCCTAGACTTAATAATCAAATTTAGTGAAGTAGCTCAATATAAGGGCAACACACAAAAATCAATAGCTTTCCTGTACATGAAAAACAGACTCAATGAGAGAGAAATGGAGCAAGCAATTCCTTTCACAACAGCATCTAAAAAACTGAACTACCTAGGAATCACCTAATGAAAAATATCAAAGACCTCTTCTCTGAAAACTACAGCACTCTGAAGAAAGAGGTTGAAAAGGACATCAGAAAATGGAAAGACATCCCTTGGTCTTGGGTAGGAAGAATCAAAGGAGTGAAAATGGCCATACTTCCAAAACTGCTATATAGATTCAATGCAATCCCAATTGAAATCCCAGCAGCATACTTCAAATACATTAAGAAAACAATACAAAACTCATTTGGAACAAGAAGAGACCTAGAATAGAAAAAGTAATTCTAGGCAATAAAGACAAGGTAGGGGGTATCACAGTCCCTGACTTGAAATGAAGCTATACTACAAAGCTATTGTGATAAAACCAACATGGTACTGGCAAAGAAACAGACCTGAGGATCAGTGGAACAGCTTAGAAGATGCAGAAAGAAGTCCAGACACACTCAACAGCCTCACCTTTGACAAAAGAGCCAAACACCCTCACTGGAGGAAAGATAGCCTATTTAATAAATGGTGTTGGAAAACTGGGTTTCAACCTGCCGAACATTAAAACTAAACCTATATATCTCACCATGCACTAAACTAAACTATAAATGGATTAAATATCTAAATATTAAAACAGAAGCAATAAGCTTGTTGGAAGAGAGGTTAGGTAGAACTCTTAAAGACACTGGTGTTGGAAAAGATTTTATGAATAAACCCTCAATTGACCATGAACTATCAGAAACAAATAACAAGTGGGATGTCTTCTTTATAGAAAGCTTTTGCACAGCAAAAGAAACCACCAACAAAGAGACAACCTACAATGTGGGAAAAACTTTTCACCAGTTCTTCCTCAGACAAAGGTCTACTATCTAGAATATATAAAGAACTTAAAACATCAGACCTCCCAAATGTAAAGATGCAATCCAAAAATGGGCATCTGGAATGAACATATATTTCTCAGTCAAAGAAATAGAAATAGTAAATAAACATATAAAAATGTTCAACATCACTGATCATTCAAGAAATGCAAATGAAAACAACACTGATATCCCACTTCACCCCAGAAAGAATGGCTGCTATAATGAAATCAACCAATGAAAAATCCTGGCAGGGCTCCACTGCTGGTGAGAGTGTAGACTGGTATAACCCCTTTGGAATCACTGTGGAGATACCTTATAGAACTAGGATTGGAAGTCCCATTTGACCCAGCTATTCCCCTGCTGGGTGTCTTTCCAAAGAATTAAAAGTATCATACCACAGTGATATATGTGCACCCATGTTTATAGCAGCACAATTTGTGATAGCAGGAGACTGGATAAAGAAAATGTGTGTGTGTATGTGTGCGTGCGTGTGTGTGTGCATGTGTGTGTGTGTGTGTGTGTGTGTGTTTTCTATAAAATGGAGTACTACTCAACCATAAAGAATGAGAAACTAGAGACCTTCATGGCTAAAAGGATGCACATTGAGGTGATACTCAAGAGAAATAAATAAATAGGACACATGTCTAAATAACAAATAGTTTCTCTTGTGTGAGAAACTGAAAGTGTAAATAAGGATTAAAAGGTGTAATAGATAATTTATGATAGGAAGAAAAGGTGCAAAGTGCAAGGGGAAATGAGAGGCATAGAGGAAAAGAAAGATGGGAAAGGAATTAGCATGAGAAAAAGAAAAAAATGGAAACAAAGTCTTTGTAGATAGGGAGGAGTGGAAGAGTTGAAGGGAAGGCAGGGTAATGGGGAAGAAATAAAACCCAAGATGGATTATGTTAAGGTGCAAATTTCCAATGATGAACATAACTAAATTGTATACCTCAAATGTACCAATAAAATTAATTAATAAAAAAGACTTCTAGACTTAATTGACAGATTCAGTAGTAGCTGGATACAAGGTCAACACTAAAAAAATTAGTAGCCTTCTTTTACACAAATAAAAGACTCACTGAGGGAAAAGTTAAGGAAATAATCCCTTTCACAATAGCATCCTCCAAAAATGAAATATCTAGGAATCAATCTAACAAGGAAGCAAAAGACCTCTGCAATGAAAATTACAGAACTCTGAAAAAGGAGTGCTAAGAGGATACTAAAAAAAAACCAAAACACAAAAAAAAAAACAAAAGGAAAGACATGCCCTGTTCCTGGGTAGGAAGAACCAACACCTTGAAAATGGCCATACTTCCAAAACTGCTATACACATTCAAAGCAATCCTGCAAGAAATCCCACCAGTATACTTCACAGAACTGGAGAAAACAATCCATAAATTCATTTGGAAGCAGAAAGGACCTAGAATAGAAAAATTCATTCTAGGCAACAGAGACATGGCAAGAGGGTATCACAATCCCAAACTTGAAACTACTACAAAGCCACTGTGATAAAAACAGTGTGGTACTGGCAAAGAAACAGATGCAAGAATCAGTGGAATAGATTAGAAGATGCAGAAACAACTCTAGAAATGCTGACCCATTTCATCCTTGACAAAAGAGCCAAACACCCTCACTGCAGGAAGAAGAGCCTGTTTAATAAATGGTGATTAAAAAAAAAAAGCTGTATTTCAACCTGCCAAAGATTAAAACTAGACCCCTATCTTTCACTAGGCACTAAACCAAAGTTGAAGTGAAGCAAAGATCTAAATATTAAGACAGAAATACTAAACAGTATGAGGAAAAGTCTTTATGAACAAATCCTCAGTAGTATGGGTACTAGTCCAAAGAATCAACAACTGGGATTGCATCTTTTTAAAAAGCTTCTCCACTAAAAGAGAAACCACAAACAGAGCTAAGAGACAGCCTACAGTGTGAGAATTTTTTTTCACCACCTGTTCCTCAGACAAAGAACTACTATCTAGAATATATAAAGAATTTAACAAAATCAGACCCCCAAATATAAAGACCCAATTCAAAAATTCTGAAATGAACAGACATTTCTCAGGCAAATAAGTGAAAGCAACAAATAAACATATGATGGCGGCCAAGGATTTAGCTCAGAGGTTCGTTGGCCTGCCTTGCAAGCACAAGGACCCAAGTTCAATTCCCGGTACAAAAAAAAAAAGCAAAAAAGAAAAAATGTTCCACATCACTGGTCATTCAAGAGATGCAGATGAAAACAACATTGAGATTCTACCTCACTTCAGAAAGAATGACTGTTATCAAGAAATCAACCAATAACAAACATTGGTGGGGTTGTTGGGAGATAGGAACCCTTCTCCATTGTTGGTGGGAGTGCAGACTGGTGCAACCACTGTAAAAATCAGTATAGAGATACCACAAAAAAATAGAATTAGAAGTCCATTTTCACCCAGCTATTCTTTGGTGACATATGCTCACCCATGTTTATGGCGGCCCAGTTTGTAACAGCTAAAACTTGGAAACAGCCCAATTGCCCATCAAGTGGAGACTGGATAAGGAAGATATGGATTCTTTTTTTTTTTTTAAATAAAATGGAGTACTAGTCAGCCATAAAGAACAAGAAACAAAGGTATAGTGGAAGTGGGAAGGGTAGGGGGAAAGGAAATAAGGGACAAAATATGACAAAAGGAAAAAAATGGAAACAAAATATTGTTCTAATATCCAAAGTCTCAAATCTACCCTCTTGGTTCCTCAAATTGTACATCCTAAATAAATCATTCTATTATTATCTCCTGTTTGCCCTTGCATATTTATGTTAGTGACCAAAAATTCATGCCACTCCAAAATATCACTGTAGGAGAATATCACTCCCAAAATATGCCTGTCTACAGTGATATTTTGTAGGAGCTACAGTGATATTTTGTAGACTATATCACCCCAAAAATACGCCTGTCTGTTATTCTGAGCTGAAGACAACTAAGAAGCAACAAACATAGGACAACTTTGTCTTTTTTCTTTCTAAAGGTAGTATATAAATTCTCTTGTACTAGAGATGACTGTAAGCTCTTATCAAGCCAGACATGGCATCTTCTAGAAGAAGCTGAAATCAAACTTCAACCCATGTTTTATTTTATATACTTACAGTCCCATGGTTTGCATACTTGAAAACCTAAAACTGCTTTCCCTTGTCATTCATTTCTCAACATATTTAATATACTTCCTTTAAAGTCTTATGTGAGCTATAGTTCTAAGTCATCCTTTTTATTTACTAATTTCTGTTACTAATTTCTGGGTGTTTCCCATATTACTAGTGTACTGTTATGTCAATAAACTTGATTTGTTTTTCTAATTTGCTTTTTGCTTACAGGGGTCCTAGATGAGAACTAACTGGATGGTGAAAATTTTTGTTATCTTACATTTCTAATTCTTAACAGTGATTTTTTTAAACTGAGTAATACTTCTGTAAATCTCATTCAGTAATTTAAAATAAAATCACATGTAGGAAAACTCAATGTTTCAATGTTTTAACTTACAAGGCCTTGATTAGTTCTCTGCTTAGATTTTCCAGCATAAAATTGCCAGTCTCAAAATGAAAATTGGAGTGTTTTGAATGTCCTAAGAAAATACTGCTATAAAAAATAAATAGTATAGATTCTAATGCTTTCTAGCCTAGTATGTAATCTACAGCCTAATTTTTCTAAGTATTTTATTTTATTTCAAATTTGACTTCAATTCACTTCACTAAGAGAAGCATCACTAAATGGTTGACCTTAGACTGAACAGGTGTTTAGACCTCTGAACGGGTGTTTCAGAGGCCAGTGCATGCCCATTGTTGATAAGTCATTCATGAAGGCTTCAGGAGTTGTCACTGTGATCCACCAAAAGTAGCTACCAAATTCTGCATAAATATTAAAATATAACATAACTTTGTTTCATGTTACTTTTATGTATTCACTTATTACAAATTCACAGTGCATGTTTACATTCTTTGTGTAATACATCTCAATGCCTTTTTCAGATCCTCTTTCTCTCCTGTCCCTCTTCTACTGATCTCTTTCCCACTTGTGAAAGATTAACTCTCTTCTTTCTACTAGCTATCCTTTATGTATAGTTTGGGTTTCTCATAAGAGAAACCATGCAATATTCAAACTTGTGTGTCTAATGGATTTCATTTAATATTATAGTCTCATGGTGCAACCACTTTTTTTTTTTTTAGAAATGATTCAGCTTATCTTTCTTTATTACAGAATAGCACTCCATGGTATGTAAATACCACATATTTTTATCCATTCATCTGTTGATGGACACATTGGCTGCTTCCAAAATTTAGCTATTATGAACTGTGCTGCTATCAACACAGGCATGTATATATAGCTATAATTTGATATCTGTAGTACTTTTGGGGAAGATACCTACTAGGAGAGGAGCTGGGTAAAATGGAATTTCTATTTTTAGACTTTTGAGATATCTACATACTGGTTTCTGTACACTCCCGCCAACAATGTATGGGGCATTCCTTTCCCCCCACAGCTTCACCAGCATTTGCTATTATTTGATTTCTTGATGATGGCCACTTTTTCTGGTGTAAGATGGAATCTTGTCATCTTTTTTTCTTTTGGCACCAGGGATCAAACTAGTGTCCTTGCACTTGCAAGGCAGGCAGCAGAACCACTGAGCTAAATCCCTGGCAGTGTCATTTCCATTTGTGTCTTTCTAATTACTGATAATGCTGAGCATTTCTTCATGTGCTTCTTGACTTTGACTGTGCTTCTTCTTTGTGAAATGTCTATTAATTTTACTTGCTTAGTTTTGATTTGGGTCTTCTTTTGGGGAATCTATTAATTTTAAGTTTTTTATGTATTCTAGATATTACTCCTCTGTCTGAGGGACTAGCTGGCAATTTTTTCCTCATTTTGTCTTTTTACTCTGTTGGTTATTTATTTTGCTGTGCGAAGCTTTTTAAATTTGATCTGATCCAACTTGTTGATTCTCATTCCTACTTCCCGTGCAGCCAGGTTTCTGTTCAGAAAGTCATTGACTACGCTTATGACTGCAACAGTTTCACCTATTTTATTTTCCAGGATGTTAAGTGTTTGTGTTTCAACATTTAATTCCTTAATACATTTTTATTTCAGTTTCATACATGTGCCGAGATTCAATTTTTTGCCCATGGAGAGCCAGGTTTCCCAGAAACGTTTATTAAAGACACCATCTTGCCTCCAGTTTACATTTTTGGCTCCTTATGAAAGATCAAATAGTTGAATGTGATAGGGGTTGTTGTTGTGTCCTTCCGCATCCATTCTATTGATCTTGACACTTATTTCTGTAACAGTAACTATGCTATAACCTCATGTTTGCATTTGTGATGCTTTCCGCTTTGCTCTTCTTAACCAGGATACTTTTACTATTCTGTGTCCCTTCTGGTTTCATATGAATTTATGATCGTTTTCTCCATTTCAGTGAAGAAAGATGTTATTCTAATGGGGATGGAATTAAATCTGTATATCAATTTTGGAAATATGGGCATTTTGACTGTATTCATTCTACCTATCTAGAAACAGGAGGTGCCTTTTCATTTTCTGTTGTTTTCTTTGATCTCCTTTTTCAGAGTACTGTGGTTTTCATTGCAGAGGTCTTTCATTTCCTTAGGTTAACTTTCATGCTTAATTTTTCTTGGTGCTATTGTTAATATATTTTTCCTAATTTCTGTCTCAGTAGGATCATTATTAATGTATGAGAACCCTATTGATATTTGTGTCTTGATTTTGAATCCTGATGCATTTATTAATTTGCTTATTGATTCTAAGAGTCTTTCAATGGATTTATTGGGTGTTCTATGTAGAGGATCATGTCATCTGTGAAAATTATAATTTGACTTCTTCTTTTCCCATGTGTATTTCTTTTTATTGCCTAATTACTCTAGTTAATACTTTTATTACTATACTGAAGAGGAGTAGGAATAGGGGAGGTTGTCTTTTTCCTAATTTTAAAGAGAAAGCTTCCAGCTTTTTCTCATTTAATATGATGTTGGCAGTAGGTTTGTCATAAATGGCTTTGATTGGGTTGTGATAAGGTCATTCTACATCTATTTCCTTCAGAGTTTTTAATCATGAAATTAAATTGGATTTTGTCAAAGGCTTTATCTGTATCTATTGAGATGACTATATTATTTTTGTTCTTGTTTCTGCTTATGTGATATATTGCATTTATTTATGTTGAACCATCCTTGCATCCCTGAGATGAAGCCTTTGAAGTCATAATGTAGGATCTTTTGGATGATTTATTGCACTCTGGTTGCCAGTATCATTTTGAGGATTTTTGCGTCTATACTATTTAAGGAGATTGGTTTATAGTTCTCTTTTTTGGTTTGATCCTGGTCGGGCTTTGGTAGCCAGGTACCTCTGAGAAGTCCTACTTCTCTGTCTGTTTCATTAAAAAGGCTTGAAGAGCATTGTTAAATTAGCCCTGAAATTTCTGTAGAAATCAGCAGTGAATCTGCCCATACCTGGACTTTTCTTAGTTGATGAGTGTTTTATTATTACTTCATTTTCATTGCCTAGTATTAGATTATTCAGGGTTTTTTTATATCTGATTGGTTCAATTTTAGTAATTTATGTTTATCTAGGAAACTATATATTTCTTCTGAATTCTCCAATGTACTGGTATAGAGGTTTGCAAAGTGCTTGTTAAAAATCTTTTGATTTGGGCAGTGTCAATTGTGATTTCACCTTTTTCAACTCTAATTGCACTAATTTTGGTCTTTTTTCTCCTTTTCTGTGTGTGTTAGATTGGCTAAGGGCTTGCCTATCTTTTTTATTCTGTCAAAGAACCAACTCTTTGATTCACTGATTCTTTGTATTTTTTTTTCTCAATTTCATCTTTGATCTTTACAATTTCTTTCCTTGTACTAGCTTCAGGTTCAAATTGTTTATGTTTTTCTAGGATCTTCAAGGGGACTTTTAGTTGTTTCTCCATGCCCCCCCCGGCTTGCTCTGTTTTTGTGATGTAGGGATTCATAGCTCTAATCTGTCCTCTTAGGACAGCTTTCAATGTGCCCCATAACTTCTTGCATGTTCTAGATAATGTCTTATTTGTTCCTTATTTCTCCTGTAACACATTGTTTGAGTGCATCATTTAGTTTCATTGCATTTGCATACTTTGTGTTTTCTTCCATTGTTAATTTCTAGTTTCCTTGTCCTACAGTCTCATAATTTCAATCATTTTGCATTTACTTAAGGCTGATTTACTGCTTAGCATGGTCTATTTTGGAGAAATTCTTATGTTCTGCTGAGAAGAATGTGTATTTTTTTTTTTTGTTTTGGGTGGTACATTCTGTAGATATCTATTAAGTCCTTTTGTTCAAAGGACTTTTGTTGACTTTTTGTCTAGCTTATCTGTCTATTTATGTTAGTTGGGTGTTCAATTCATTTTTCATTTTCTCTTGTCTTTAAGGTATCTCTCATTACATGAACACCAATAATAGCTCTGTTCTCTGGTTCTGACTCTCCTTGTATTGGTCACTTCTATTGTCCATACTTTGGATAGAATTTTGAATTTTTAAAATTTTTATTTGGAACCCTTTTATGGACTCTATTTTTTTTTTGTGCTGCTTATGCATGTTTTGCATCATTTTGGTTAGCTCTCCTAGCTTTTTATTAGTGTCTTCTGTAGACCCATTGATTGTTTTTGTTTATTTGGTCCAATATCTTATTAATTATATCTTCTTTGCCCTTAAAAATGAACAAGAAAAAGTTGAGAAAATATATAGCACAATAACAGGAGAGAAAAGAAAGATAAGAAATACAAAAAAAATTGAAAGGGGAGAGTAGAATTGGAGAGAAAAGAAACTAAGAGGGTGAAAAGCCCCCAAAAATTTGATGAAGGAAAAATAAAAATAACAAAGTAGAAAAAAATGAGTCAAAAATTCCTGTTTTTGAAAGGGTAACTTCTTTCCAAGATATGCAGTCTTGTATTACAGCTAGTCATGATTTTGCCCACCTCACTTTAGGGCCTATGAGTTTTTGAGGTGTCTTCCTTACTATAGAGGTTCAGCTGTCTGTTCACCCTAGGCTGGTTACTGTCCAAGCCAAAGTGTGTCCTTGCTCCCATCAGTAGATAGTTGTGCCCATCTCTCCCTGTGTGTTATCCTTATCCTTCATCAGTTTAGTTGGTTATTTGTTACCTCTCACAAAGGAGAAACAAAATGTAGAACCACCTCAGAATTGATGAATGGTGTGGTGTGTGTGTGTGTGTGTGTGTGTGTGTGTGTGTGTAGGTGCAGGCTTCCTTCCTTTCAATAGGCCAGCACCACTTTTCCTGCATCGGCTTATTTTGAAAAATTTTGCTTGATTAATTCAATCTTCAACTTAATTATCTTTGACTTAATTATTTTTTCCTAAAATACCTTTCCATTTGATGTATCTTTAAAGAAATGCAAAAAACTTAAACACATAGTTGATAATAGGCTTCACATTTAAATGTATCCTCTGTGTGTGTGTGTTTGTGTGTGTGTGTGTGTGTGTTGGATATGTGGGTGGGTACACTTGCACGTGTTGTAAAGTACGGGGGATTGAATCTGGAGCTGAGCTGTAGGGCATATATATATATATTTTTTTCTTCCTTTTTGAGACAGTATCTAAGTAGCTAACTTGCCAAGACTGGTTAATCTAGTGATTTTCTTACTTCATCTTCCCAGAGAGCTGGCATTATAGGCCTCTACTACCAGAGTTGGCTAACATATCTTTTTAAATCCATGAATTAAAAAAATGAAAGTGACAAAATCCTTTAAATACTGAGGGTATTAAAAGTCCAAATGTACTCAAATTTAAAATTAGCTTGAGTTGCATGACTATTGAATTTCTTTGTTTTGCTGTGTTGTGGTCTTATATCACATGGCCCTTCCAACCTTGTTGACTGCCTAGTTGTTAATAAATGTAATAGCTTTATGTTGGTTACTTTGTAACGTTTCTGTAGCTTTCTATTGGTATGTAGTAGTGCAGTTCCTCTTGAAATCATTAAGTCATAAGCATTATTTAAGGATCTTAAGTGCTAATTCCAAGCTTCTTTTCTGGAAGTTCTGTTTAACCGACAGTGTCGGTGCATAATCCACATCCAACCCACTTTCAGCATTCTCATCCTCACCTACTGTATGCATACTTGTGACTGTGTTTATAGGGGCTCCATTCCTGACCATGAGGTTCAGACCAGAAGTGCTGATCCTTTGAACGTCGATTAACAATGACTAATGGGAATTGGAATTTCTTTGCTTTTAAGTGTGACAGCGTTGAGATATATTTCATATTGTTCTGCACTCATTCAATGATACTGAGGTCCTACTACCCATAATGGTACCCCAGGGAGCAATGCACAACTTGCTGCCTTCCATTCCTGACCTAGTCTCCTTGTACTCCCCTCACTACTTTTCCTAATATCATCTCCCAAAGATGCCAGTGAGACTCAGATAAATTTCTCAATGCTTTTCCTGGAGAACCCAAATTTAAGAGAGTCTGATTTTATGGTTTTGAAATGGGACAGAATATCTACTTTCACAATAACTATCCCATATGATCCTTGTTTTAATGTAGGAGTGGTATCTAGTACAAGAAAAGAAGTCTATTTTTTAAATCTTATTGAGTTTATTGGTACATTTTAAGTATACGGTACAGTTACATTCATCATTGGGATCTTGTATCTTGTCTATTTTTTAAATAACTTTCTGCTCTATTCAGTTTGAAATATTTCTATGGTGGATCACTGAACTACAGACTATTATTGTATATAGATATTCTTTTCTGTCTTCCTAAATAACCTTCAAAACTGTTTTGTGTTTTTGAACCAAAACATTTTTTATTCTACCTATTGCAGGCCTTTGCTATTTTTGCTTATTTTCATGGCAATCTATAAATTACCACACATTAAAAATAATCTTGTAATCTTCTTAGTCACAAAAAACATTTTTTTCTGTATTAAACCCTCAGCCTTCTGTAATATTTTGCTGAGGAATTAGTATAGATGGAGTTGTACTCTCCCAATTTCAATAAATTCTATGTTCTATTATCCAGTAGCTCAGACTTAGTTACTCTGAATAAGGTTTGTGAGTATAAAAAGTGAATAGTAATATTGAGAGAAAAACATTTTATTTAAAATGAATATGCAAAAGTTGTATATAAAATCGTTATTTGTTTTTTTCAAGGCTCCACAGTAATGTATGCTACGGCACTCACTGAGAAGTGAAAGACATATTTCCCCAGTTTTCAGGCGTGGTGCTGATGGATAGCCCTCATCCATAAGCCTTTTTTGTAACTGCCTTCAGATGGAGAGAGCTGCCTCAACTCAGGTCGTGTTCTTTCCTCAGGGGCAGACTACACTCAATGGCTGATTGATATCTAGGTCTAAAGGTTTGGCCTCGATATCACAAGCTGGTCAGATCCAAAGCATTATTCTCACTTTAGTGTTCCCCGTAGGGTCAACTAAGTCGTGAGTGGACTGTGTAACTACATAACTTTTCCTTTTGCCAATCTTGCTTCCTTACTCTTTGTATACCAGGTGTGGAGCCCAAGAAACCCCTCCAATACATAGTCAACATATTGATTTTTATCTCTGAATCTTCTCTAGAAGGACCCAATCAGCAGAAATTTACTTTATGAGTAGTTTTAAGAATGATGTGAGAATATAGATGCTAAGGCAAGATTCTGGAGGTGATAATCTTTAAACTCTCAGGCATTGAGACTCTATCATGAGTGGTAGGTAGAAACACCTAGCTGCTGGCATAGGGTAAAGAGAATATTAAACTTTTCATGTTGACATGTAAATCAATAAATGTAATAGACTATATTAACAGAGTTAAGGACAAAAAATATGATCATCTCAGTACATGCAGAAAAAGCTTTGACAAAATTCAATACCCATTTATGATAAAAACCCTGCAGAAAAATGAAATAGATGGTCTTTATCTCAACTTGAGAAAGGTTACCTAGGAGCCAACATCATACTAAATGGTCAAAACCCAAAACCTTCACACAAAAATCAGGAACAAGACAATGATGTCCACTATCACCACTCCTGTTCAATATAGTTCTGGAAACTTTAGCCAAAACAATTAGACAAGAGAAAGAAATAAAAGCAAAAATGATAGGAAAGGAAGAAGATAAACCATCATTATTTGCTGGCAATATGATACTCTACCGAGAAGACCCAAAAAACAACTGTGAAAGACTTCTAGACTTAATTGACAGATTCTGTAGAGTAGCTGTGTACAAAATGAACACTCAAAAATCAGAAGCCTTGTTTTACACAAATAAAAGACTCATTGAGAGAGAAATTAAGGAAACAATTCTTTTCAAAGTAGCATCGAAAACAGTGAAATATCTAGGAATCAATCTAACAAAGGAAGCAAAAGACCTCTACACTGAACCTGACAGCTCTCTGAAAAAAGAGATCAAAGAGGATATAACAAAATGGAGACATTCCCTGTACCTGGTTGGGAAGAACCAGCACAGTGAAAATGGCCATACTTCCAAAACGGCTATACAGATTCAATGTAATCCCGATTGAAATCCCAACAGTATATTTCACAGAACTAGATAAAACAATCCATAAATAAATTCATTTGGAAACAGCAGAGACCTAGAATAGCAAAAGCAATCTAGGCAACAGAGACATGACAGAAGGTATCACAATCCCCAAATTGAAATTATACTACAAAGCCACTGTGATAAAAACAGCATGGTACCAGCAAAGAAACAGACCCAAGGATTAGTGGAATAGATTAGAAGATGCAGAGGGCCAGGGATTTAGCTCACTGGTTCCACTGCCTGTGTTGCAAGTTCAAGATCCTGAGTTTGATACCTGGTACCAAAAAAAAAGTTTTTTAAAAAAATAAAGTAATAACATTTGCCAGGCATGATGGTGCATGCCTGTAATTCCAGCACTTGGGAGGGTGAGGCAGAAGGATTGATGTGAGTTCGAGACCAGCCTGATCTACATAGTAAGTTCCAGGTCAGTCTCAGCTACATAGTGAGACACTGTCTCAAAAAAACCAAAACCTAAAACAAAACAAAACAACAAACAAACAAACAAAAAGAAGATGCAGAAACAACCAGACATACTCAGCTATCTGATCTTTGACAAAGGAGCCAAACATCCTCACTGGAGTTAAGATAGCTACTTTACTAAATGGAAAAACTGGATTTCAACCTGCCAAACATTAAAAGTAGACCCCTATCTTTTGCTGTGCACTAAACTACAGTCCAAGTGGAATAAAAGATCTAAATATTAAAACAGGAATACTAAACTTGCCTGAAGATAAGTGAGGCAGAACACTCAAAGACATTGGCATAGGAAAAGACTTTATGAACAAATCGTCAGTAGCACAGGAACTAGCAGAATCAACAACTGGGATCTCATCTTATTAAAAAGCTTCTGCATTGCGAGAGAAACCACCAACACAGCTAAGAGACAACCTACAATGTGGGAAAAAATTTTTTACCATGTGTTCCTCAACTAGCCTCTCACAAAGGACTACTATCTAGAATATATAAAGAACTTAACAAAATCAGACCCCCAAATATAAAGACCCAATTTAAAAATGGGTATCTGAAATGAACAGACATTTCTCAGACAAAGAAGTAAAAGCAGCAAAGAAACATGAAAAATGTTTAACATCATTTGTCATTTGAGAGATGTGAATGAAAACAACACTGAGATTCTACCTTACCCCAGAAGGAATGACTGTCAACAAAAAAATCAACCAGTAACAAATGCTGGCAGGATTGTGAGGAGAAAGGAACCATTCTTCATTGTTTGTGGGAGTGCAGACTGGTGCAACCACTGTGGAAATCAGTATGGAGATATATATCTCAAAATTCTAGGATTAGAGGTCCATTTTGACCCAGCTATTCTTCTGATGGGTATCTTCCCAAAAGAATTAAAAGAATCATACCACAGTGATATATGCTCACCCATGTTTATAGCAGCATTGTTTGTGATAGCAAAAACTTGGAAACAGTCCAATTGCTCATCAACTGGAGACTGGACAAAGAAGTTGTGGGTTTTTAAAAATAAAATGGAGTAGTACTCAGTCATAAAAAGTGAGAGACTAGAGACATTTATAGCAAAGTGGATGCACATTGAGGCCATACTCTTAAACAAAATAAATAGGAAACACCTGTGTAAATATCAAATAGTTTATCTGGTTTGAAAGAGTGAAAGTGTAAATAAGATTCAAAATGTATGATTGATATCGCAAAATAGGAAGAAAACATCTAAAAGAGTAGGGGAAGTGGGAGGGATAGGGGAAAGGAAAGAAGGGTAAAATATAATAAAAGAAAAAAGATGGAATCAAACTGTTTGCAAATAGGGAAGGGTGGAGGGGGTAAAGAGAAGAGAGGGGAATGAGGAAAACATAAGAACTGAGTTTCATCATGTAGAGGTACAAGATCCCAATAATGAGTGTAACTGTACTGTACACCTAAAATGTACCAATAAACTTAATGGAAAAAGTGCAATTTTTCAGGTTAAGGTATGAAATTGTGTCTGTGAGCACAGTATATCAGATATTTGAAAACAAAGGGAAATAGTAACTATCAGTATAATAGAATTTTATGTCATTGCTACATACTAATGATTGATTTTGAAAACTTTGTCTAAACATTGGGAATATCAGCTGGGAATTTAAATGTGAGAAGTTGTGGTCTTCTGCTAGAATATAAATATCTCACTGCTTATGCTTAAGGACAGAAGAATGTGTACACCAGGACTAGGATCTAAACAACTCCAAAAAGACTGTCACGCAAGAATCAAGGATTAGAGTCATGGAGTGGGATATCCATATTAATTTTTAAATTTTCCCAAACACTGTAGCCTCACAAGTTTTCTCACCTTTAATTAAGCATTTGTGGTTCCATGGGCTAAAGAAGAAGCAGAGGCTTCTACTTTTAACATAGTACTCATATCTCCTCATCCCTTTACAGCTAGTCCGAGGACAATTAGGATCAAGTCCTAGGAAAGCATTGCCCCTATTAATGGAGAAAAGATTCCTAAGGAACTGTAGAATCCTGGAAGCATATACCAGGAATAACTGGGAGGGGACACACAGAGTTGGATTTCAAGGGTGCCAACTCCTCGGAGAGAAATAACAAAGTTGTATAAGTTATGACTTTTGTAGGACACAAGATTTGACCCTAACACTGTCTGTAGAAACACACTTCTAGTATGTGTCTTTGTAATTAAATAAAAATCAAGAAACAAGACAAGTGAGGCAGAAATGCCAAAACTGTCAGAGTAGACAGAGAAGAAGGGATGTATACTATGTTATTTCTGAAATAGTACCACAGATTATGTTCCTTGGGTGCTCTCGGGGAAAGTTGTGTTTGCCATGGCAATAAACCATATGTTTTTGATAAGGAAAACAGGATCACCAATAAGCGCAGTTACACCTCTTCTCTGGGAGGCTGAAAAGCCTCAGAATTCTGTACGTAGAGCATGATGGGAAATTCTGGTCAGAGCTCAGAAGACTAGAATGCTGTTAGGAATATGGACAGAAAAGCCTGGGCTCATAGGTTTCAGGTGGGAACAAAGACTATTGGAAACTGGACTAGAGGTCACACGTGCTACATTCTGGCAAGAAACTTGTTTGTGGTTTGCTCATGTCCTAGGACTTTATGTGAAGTTGAATTGAAATGAGGTGAACTAACTAATTTGATAGAGGAAGTGTCAGGGCATTCTAATGATCAGGCTGTGCCTTGGAGACTGCTGGATGCTTTAAATCAGATGTACAATGAGAAATGGGAGTGAAAAGTAGAGCCAGGAGAAGTGAAAAGCATGAGTTTCACAGTAAAGCAAACACCTGCCAAGGTGGGGCCTAAGACAGCATGGTTGCTGAAAAGATTATTATAAACAAGCCAAGTACTTTGTACCAGGACAATAAGGAAGATGCATTCAGGGAATCTTAGGAAATAGCCAGATCCCACTCATAACAGTCTCAAGGGTATAAGAGGCAAATTTCTTTAAAAGACTTTGCTTTGAGAAGAGAGCCCCAAGAGCATCCTGCTCACTCGAGGCTGTCCAGGGAAGGGTATCCCTGAATGTAGCTATTCAAACCCTGAGGTACTCCAGCCACGGTCCAAAGGGGACAACTTACTGTCAGAGCTGGCATCGTTTGCATGGTGCTGGTTTTTCAGGCATCCGAATATAAGAGCCATAAGGACATGGAGGCTTCTGCCCAGATTACAGAAGAATACCAAGGAGACTAGGAAATGTGCCCCAAAGAGAGTAATACATAAAGCTTTGAGGATGAAGACTAAAATTCAGCTGACATCCCATTTAGAGATGACAAGAGATGTGGAACATTTGCTGGGAAGGCCACCAGTAGTGAAGAAAGCCAGGCCAAGGGAAAGCAGGCGTGGGCTAAAATTGCCAGGGTAATAGAAGGTGGGGCTGCTCAAGCTCTCTGTAATTTGTGTCTCATCCCTCTAGGTACTGGGCATGAAAGGACAGAACTTAGTGCTTTGCCTGCTGGGTTTTGGTCTTTCTTTGGTCTCCTTTCCTTTGGAATAGGAATGTTTACTCTGTGCCATTATGTGTTGGAAGTATTTAACTTTCTTTTTTAATTTTACAGGGGTTCACCACAATGAGTCAGCCTTTAGTTTCACAGAGAACTTTGGACTTGGACTTCTCAGCAAGGCTGAAAGTAGTAAAAATTTGATAACTCTTAAAAATGGACTAAATGTGTTCTGTGCAATGAAATGGACAGTCCTTTTGGAAGCCAATGTGGAATGTTATGGTTTAGATCTAAAATGCTCCTGAAATGTCTCATGTGTTTGGGGAAGTGATTTAATGGCTTAATTATGGGGTACTATAGCTCCCTTACTATTAGGAGGTATGATTTGATTGGAGATGAGCCGCTGGGACATGATTCTGAAGGGGGTACTCTTGTCCTTGGCTCTTCCCTTCTCTCTTCATTTCTTGGATGTCATAGGTTGAGCACCTTTTCCTCCCCAATGCTCTCTGTCATCTTGCTTTTGCCTTGGAGCCAGCTGAGCATGGACTAAAGCTTTGAGCCAAAATATACCTGTCCTGCTTTAAGTTGTGGGTTTTAGACAGCAACTAAGATAGGAGGGAAGGGAATATTTTGATACACAGGGAGTTATGGAGATGGTTAATGCAACATGGTTCCCTTTGGAGAAGGACAGATGGAAGGCAATATTGTATGACTCAAAATAAACAACTCCAAACAATCAAGAAAGATGATCAAGTGGTTGAGGGCAGTTGTCCAAATAAAGTTTCATGTTGTCTTTCCCAGAACAAGTATCTGTTGCCTGATCACATCATGTACCACACCATCCAGAAGCTTCTAGCTTGATACAACAGACTACTACTGAAGGCACCAATAAAGTATCAGCATATAGATCATGCTTTAAGCATATGGGGAGCCATTCCTCAGGGTTCTATGCATGCTGAAAGTGCCGTGACTCCAACAGGTAGAATGAGTCACCATTCTGGCCCATCCTGAAGCTATGCAAGAGGCTAGGGAGGAAAACGGCAGGCTCTACGTAATTTACCTTTGAGCCTACTGCTGTTCTCTTGCTCGGATTTGATGGTGGATGCACTGGTGCATACATAAATCATGGTCTAAGTAGGCATCCTTATAGCCTGTAGTGTTCAGTGTTATGACCGCATTATGTTGTAAGCCACCTACATCAGCTGAAGTGCTAGGTGAGGATAGAGAATTTTAATTCAGAACACAGTGTATAAAGGTGACCGTGACTACAAGCTTTGGTTCCTGAAAACAAGTGCGTCTGTAGTTTCTGCCGCTAATGTTCATCTCCTATATTTTCCTGAGGAAAATGTGTGTACCGGAATGCTGGAGGATCTTTTGTAAGAACTTATACGAAAAACAAAATCTGAGAGGTACAAGGAACACGTTGAAACAGAAGCCGAGATGTTTTCTGTATCTTCAGGATCCAAAGATCACACCTTCCAGCGGACAGCCAGCTGTCAGTCCTCTCCGGAAATTTACTACCCTTCCCGGGGAAGTTCACGTTCATGGGTGGATCAGTACAAAGTCACAAGGACTCAGGCCTGTTGCTGGCGCTCTGAAGTTTCATCCTTGTTTAGAGTTTCCTCACCACTTCCCTGCTGGAGGTATTGACCCGAAGAGCGCCACTTGCTGTATATTCTCAGTGGCAATCTCCATTTCTGCTTCCAAAGCTCCTTCCCGGGAAACGCGGCATCCCCGAATTTTCTTTCCTCTTCAACCACCACTACTCAATGGCAGGTTAATTTGTTTCCTGCCTTAGAAATGTACCACCCTAATCTAATGTATAACTGTTGCTCAGGATGATTGGTTTCAATTCTTGCTCTATGTGTGTGTGTGTGTGTGTGTGTGTGTGTGTGTGTGTGCCCGTGCGTGCCAATCTAAACCATATTCCATTTAGCACAAAGTCTCAATCCACACTGGTATTTTCATGTCCTAAAGAGCTACAGCATTATAGTCTTTGAACCCCTCCTTTCTACTTTCCATGAAAATATGCATTCTTTTCAAACAAATATATTTTCCTGCTATATATGTGAATAATTTCTTAAATTTTGAAATTACGTTTTAAACCTTTTTTGAGTTCTCTAATGAATCTTCTGTAAAACTAAGCAAACTACAAAAGGGCAACAAGTATTTTTTTGATTTCCAGGTTGTCTAAATTAATTAGTATACACCTTTGCGTCTCTTCCTCTTCCTCTACAGATCACTTGGGACTTAACCTTTATATCTATCCTCCCTCTCTAACTCATCCTCCCCTCATCCATCTCTAGCATTAACTAATTAATTAATTAATCAACTGTGAGAGAAAGAAGATTATATCATTGCTGTTCCATACATTTTAACATTTAGATTAGCACCTGTATGAAAAAAGAGATTAAACTGGAGGAAGTCAAATTCTCCTAGAACTAGAATCCACTGACTGAGTTACTAATGGATTTGGCAAAGATCTGTACACTTACTCGAATCCACCTTCCCTGCCCACCAACTCTCCAATGGTCCATGGAAGTTTAGATTTTTTTAAAAACCAACCAAACAAAATCAAAGCAAAACAAAAATCCAGATGTATCTGTAAGGAAAAAAGTGAAATAGAAGAACTCCAAGGGGCCTTTGGGTTACAGCATTTCATAGCTTTATAGAACATTGTGAGTATGCTTTTCTCGTTTCTAGTTTTAACTGGTAATTAAGAATGGTGGTCCTCCCATAAACCTCACTCATTAAAGATTCCTGCCAGCCATCTGCTAGACCTAAATTTTGCTAGGCCTAGCTCTAGCCCAGGCCAAAATGTTCCTGACTTTATGGAAACACTGCCTGACTCAGACCGTCACTCTCTTATTTTAGAAATGACTCACTGCTTAACCTCTGTTTATATATGTCAGGGTGCAGATTGAGGTTTGGCACTCTTTATTTTGATATGCTTTATCTAGACACTATGCTTTTCTTTGTCTATTGTTCACATAGTCAAAATATGTTTATGCAGTTTCTAAAAACATAACAAGAAGTTGAGAGATAATGGAGACCCTGAAGATTTGGCAATATTAGTCTAAGATATCATATATTCTATATCCCTTCATAAGTTTATCAGATCTGTGCCAAACACAGACATGAGTAAGGTTATAAGCATATGGAGCCATAGTAGGACATAGAAAGATAGTCCTTCAATTGTAAGGCTAAGTGAAGTACAAAGATTTGTGTTATTTTATTGCTACTCAGTTCCTGACTATTCCGAATGGTAAATATTAGATGATATATTTGTCAGGAAATTAAAATACCCAGGAGTAGATATCAAAGGGCCATCTGAACGATTCCCATTATTGACATCAGAGGAGAGAAAATTTACAAGAATATAGAATTTTAATTGGATTCTGTCATGACAGGCTGACCACTTGTCAATGGTTATCCTAAGAAAAAAATAACATGATGGGCTGTAAAATTTGCTACAATGTCTTCCCAGGTAGCACGAAAAGTTATGACAGTTTTAATTTGTTTAAAATGCCTTTTGTCCTGGGCTTTCATTTTTAAAATTTATTTGACAAAGGAGCAACAGAGGGAGGGCCTGTCTGGCCAGAATGAATTGTGTAATGATAAGCCTGTACACAGATTTTACTTGGCTGTGGAGACAGACCTCAGTCTGTATACTATGAAAGTGTTGCTGTTTTTTTTTTTAAATCACATGTCCTTGTTTAATACACGTAAAATGAAGGAAAATACTTAAGTTTCATTTTTCATACTTTTTACAAGACTTCAAATTAAATGTGGAATTTAGTTTAAAATCCTACATTTGTAATGACAGCATCAATTTTATTGAGGCTCTGCTATCTCTCACCGTGGTGATTTAACGACTTGTTTTGGAGAACAGAGGAACATTTGGTTTGGCTCTCAAGATTTTGGTCATTATAGGATTTTATGGATTATTTGTTTACTTGAAGTTCTGGAATTGAGCCCAAGACCTCATACACGCTAGGCAAGACCTCTTTCAGTGAGCTGTACCCACAGCCCCAACCATGAAGGAAAGCATGATTTTTATCCAACTCTTTTCAGATAAGTTCTACCCTTTTTTTGCATAAGGAAATCAGAAGTTTTGATAATACTGCTTCCTCATTCCTGCAGCACTTGTAAGAAGGCTTCACCTGGTGAGTTCATCTTTAAAAATTCCAAGATAAAATGAGTCTTGCTTTCCTTTTCCAGCTATAAACGTCTTTTACAACTCAAAAAACCTTACTAATAATACAACTTTGAGTGTTAACACATTTTTCCCATGGTTGTAAAAGAAAGTGTTGAAAAGGTATGCTACTTGGGTTTATGCATGAGTCCATCAGTATAAGTACAGAGTGATTATAATTATAGGGTTGATCATCACATGTTATTTATTTTTCTTTTCACATCAGCACACTACTATGGAACACCTGTACTAAGGTGAAAACTGTGGCTTTGAGAATTGGAAAAAGGATGAGTGACTGTATTTTTAAATGAAGGTATTGAATGATTTTTAGAGAGGTAACAAATGTATAAAAGGAGCATACTAACATAGAGAGATCATGCATATTTAGAAACCAAAATGCATTGTACAGATAATATATTCTCAGAAAAATACAGTGTCAGTTTAAAGGAAAATGAAGGGCAAAACTTCAAGCCACAGGTGACTTATAAATTGTGTATGGTAGGCCTACATTCTCAACAAACAGGAAAGAATATTGGATGTAGTGCAAATGGGAATGTGCCACGGCATAAATCTGTCATCAGAAAATTCTCATAAGCTAAAGAAGTCTGGCCATTTCCTTGACACTCACCTTAAACAGCCATGGTATAATGGATACGATGAGATACAACATGACATGAGATGGTGTGAAATGATACAGGATATAAAATAGTGTAGAAAGTATACTGAGGATGTAGTCTTTGTCTTTGAAATCTAGCCTCCAGAATGAGAAATTCTCTTCACACAAACCACAAAAATCAAAGAGAGTATATGTGTGCCACTAAATATGCACACACAGTCATTCAAAGGTAAAGAGGACATACGCTTACCTTCAAGTGCTACATGACTGTGTGGTAGGGACAAGTAGTCATGTATATGTTAGGGCTCTCTGTATAGAAAGACAGACGTGTGCTTCTTACAGTAAAAGAATTAAGTATAAGACATGAGGTAGCGTGAAACTGCTGTCTTTCTGGGAAAGTTTAGAAAACTTTCAATGGAAAAGGTGATTCCTAGTTAGGATTTAAACCAAACACTGTGATGTTATAAGATACATTGGGACTAAACGAGTATTTCAGGGCCAAGGGTTTAGCTCAGTGGCACCATGCCTGCCTTGAGAGCACAAGGTCCTAAATTCAATCCCTGGTACCAGAAAAAATAAAAAAAAAATCCAGACAAGGTAAATGTGTTGGACAAAGGCAGAGAGGCATATAATACTCATGTTAGGGGATCCATAGGTCTTTTGATCTTGGAACTTGGGAAGAAGAGGAGATTATTTTTCAGTAGTAGTCAAGGACTGAGCCATTCTCCTCTTAGTTTTCACAGCTTCACTCTCACCCACCAGAAGCCACAGAAATGTTTAAGTTGAGAACAAACACAGTCAGATTTACATATGGAAAAGATCCTTCTTGTGTGCGGTGAACAAAACAGATTAAATGATAATCTAGTTTACAGGCAGAAAACTAGGCTAGGTGACCCTTGCGAGAACCTAAGTAAAAAACAGTGAGGGCTTGATGCAAAGTAAGGCAGTGAGAGGAAAGAGGACCCTTCTCCACCTCTTTACATATTTAGTTAAAATTTTAAAGCCAGATGTGATTTCTTAGGAATGGTTTATTAATTGTGGCAAAAATAGAAGCTAGCTGAAGATAAAGTCAGTCACTGTGATACAGTGAAAAAAATGGTGACTTTGTATTAATCATTCAAATGGTACTTTCATATTACTCTAGACCACATGGTTTTATAGATCGGTGTAATTCTTATGTGCAGAATGGGCAAGTATAATTTTTATTCTAAATATTATGAGAACAAATGTGATAATACTTGTACAGTAGTTTGTGAAATATTAAAATCATCATTTTCTATTTCATTATAGAGGGCCATGGTCTTGGCTAGATACACACAGAGCTTATGGGTTGAAGGGACATTTGCTTGCTCTTTCTAATATGCCCTGCTGTCTTGTGCACAGGTGTGGTAGATGGCTCAGATGTTTTTGGCTGTTGCACCCTCAGTTGCTCCCCTGAGGAGCCACAGACAAACTATGGAAATCTGGCTCATTATGGGCTAACTGGGTGCTGTAGTTGACCTTCTGTCTTACACTGCATAATTGCAGGCTGTGTATCAGGACTCATCAACAGTGAGAGCCACAAAGAAGTTTAGAGACAAACTAACCCTTTCACTTGTTCCCCTATTGAATCCATTGCAAACTGTTGGGACCAGATGATTTGAGCAAGCCAATGGCCTCTTCTGTGTCTAAAAGACATGAAAAGCAGAGTAGTGCCTCTACAACTGTTCAATTTTTATTCAAATCAGAAATATTTAAAGGACTCATTTCATGAGAAGTAAAGGGAAAAGTTTAAAAGCTTAGCCATGGCAATTACAGGAACACGTTTTCTGTCTCTTCTCCTAAAAGCACATGCATCTTACCTTCAGCAGATGCCAGCCTTCTTGTCAGACCAATTATTTTAAAACAATTGTTTCATTTGGAATAGATGCCACAGCCCAAGTGATTGTCCCTCATCAGTGACACATTCAATTAAAGCAGAGCAGAATAGAAGTTCTGGAGGGCCTACTGTGCCTTGTCCAATCTGATCAGTCAACAAAGAACAACCTCAGAGACATCAGCACTGATGGGGTTCACTGTCAGGTGGTTTGAACATGTTGCACCTTCCCGGGGTTCCATGGAGTCTTTCGTCCCTGTGCCTTTTACAGCCAATGACAGGTGCCATCTCAGCAGTGTCTGGTCCGCGATGCCAAGAAAACTCGTGGCAGTAAATACGATGGCAGCTGCGACAGTCGTGACAGCTGACTGGAGCTCAGGGTGGCAGGCTGAGCCGGACTGCGAGCGGTTGGGGCAGCAGTGAGTTATGACCACCATTACTGGTTGGCAGATGTCCGTTTCCATGCCGATAGCTACGGCAAGATGTGAAGGACGCACCCGCGTCACTGCACCAGCGGGCAGAACTTTAAACAAACTCGGGCACCCACCAGGAAATTTAAACATTCTCAGGAAAACAGAAACCCCTCCTTTCACAGTATCAATACAAATGTAGAGAAATTTTTATGACATAGCAATAGGAGAGAATTGACTCGTTAACATAGGAGCTGTAAGCAGTGAGAATAAAACTGGTTTCAAACAAAGTTTCACGTGTTGGCCTACAGTAGCTCTTCTAAAACATTTGATGGTTCTTCTGGGTAAAAATCAACATGTTTCGCTATATATGAATATGCTTTTGTACGTGCTTATATAAATGCTTCACAACTCTGTCTCTTGGTTATCTTTCTCAGTTTCTGAACAATCAAAGCTAAATGTTTCTCTTATCAGAAGAGATGAATGTTTAAAATATACATGATTCACACAGGTAAAATGGAGCAAAGCAGTGATATTAAATAGTGCATAAAAGTGTGAGTTCATGTCTAGGGCAAAACAGATTTCTGTAGCCTTAGCAAGGCTGTACAGAACAGAGACTTTTATTAGTTAGTCCTAGAGTCCAAGGTTAGTGAAAGGAGGCAGCCCTGGAAATCTATCAGGGATCCGAGGCTGAAAGCTGTAGTGTTAGGTCCTGGAGCAGATAGAGAGAGAGAGCTGAACTTAGCCCCAGAAAGAGGTTACAAAATGATATGTTAGCACTCTGATGCTGCTGCTTTCACACCCAGTTCTTTAAGAGATTTTAAGTCAGTTCACCTAAAACCAATTCTCCTAATGTTCAATTCCCTGAAACACCCATTAGCCTAATAATCATATGTCACAGACATATCATTTCATTTTTAATAACATGCTACTCTAAGAATTTTTGAGACAAGTTGCTTTGGTTTCTAAGTATATTTTATGACACTGCAAGCATCTTATTGGGCGAGATGCCACAAAAACCCTCAAAAGTAAGTGAAACAGTTACTGAGAAGGTTTACAAAATTCCTCTGAGCTTGTACAATTTTAGCACAGATAAAAAGGATATTTAGTTAACCTTTTAAATGAATATGTCATTAACTAAATTGGTAATTATACCAGTAATTTTAAGCAAATTAGATTGAGGCAATTGGACATTCTCCCCCAAAGGTGCCTTCCTATTCCAAATTTTAGGATCACTGACACAGACAAAAAAGTCACTGTATCAGTCAGGATTTGCTGTAAAGAGTGATCACTTCGGCTTGGCCTTATCCCTAAATGAGGCCAAGATTTCTCAAGTAAAGTAATTGTAAAAAACAAAAGTAATTGAATATTGATGGTATATTTGGTATATGCTTATATTTACATTTGTTTATTCAGCAAACACTTACGGAATATCTACCATATGCAAGACATTGCTCTGACTTGACTCCTGCAGTCCTCACACTGAACCATCCCCAAGTACAGATGGACATGGAGCTGGGAACTGAAGCAAAGAGAAGTTAAGTAATTGTCTAATTAAGTGGCAGAGGTGGAGTTTGAACCCGGGCAGCCTGGGTCAGTGCTTTACTGTGTCAGCAGACAGGCTCTGATGATAAGTCATTAACTATGCTGCTGGAGGTGATTTTTCAAGCCGGTCAAACAAAAGGGCAGGCTGCTGGGTTGGAGATGGTATTCCTCGGATGGTTACAAATGAGAATTAAGGACAATGCCTCCTCAGAGATAGGGTTACTGGGAGATGAGAAATCATTCCTGGAGACTAGTTCATGCTTTCTGTGTGTGTCTCAGAGTCTGCCAGTCCTAAACGGAGATGCAAGAGAACATCTACCAGAAGGAGGAAGTGAACAGCGACGAATCCCAGACACATCTTATTAGTAGAGCGACAGTACAACATGCCAGTGATGTTTGCATTCCTTCTGTCCTACAGACCCAAGTCACATTTCCTCTCCTGGTCTCCTTCAGCCCTCCGTGATGTAAAGGAGTTCTTGCCTGAAGAATGAGCCCTCCAGGAGCACTTTGCTTGCACTGTCAGCAGTGTACCGCTAGCTGGAGCTGGTGAGAGGACTATGTCTGTGTCTCTTCCGCTGTTGAACAGATGAGCCACAAGAACCATCAGAGAGCCAATACTCACGCAGGGTCTAGTGTTTGGGGCTGAATATCAGATTCACTTCTCTCCAACTGTTTATTTCCGTTGCTAGTTCTGACAGTACTACCTGGAACTTATGTAGGCCCAGTACTCAGTTATTAAATGATAATAATGAATCATACTGAATAGTGCTCATATACATTTGTCAGTAAATACACAGATAAGTATTTGGAAATTTAGGAAACAAAGTTTAAAAATGAAACACACACAGAAAAGAAAATATTAGCTTGAACTTATCTAAAATTAGTTTTGCTTGATGGTTTGAATAAACTGAAAGATGGAGAAAAAGACAAGCAAGACACTTTGGCAAGGTAAGGAAATAGCTGCAAATGTACTTGCAATGCAATTGACCCACGGGGGACAGTCTTTCCATGGAAGTAAAATGTCTTCCTGAGCTCGGCTGGTGATCGCTTTGTGCCCTGAAGCATGATTATAATGCTAACCTTGAAAGGTCCTAATGAAATGAGTTTGGCGGTCTCAGCCTATATATTTTGTTACGCATTGGTGTGTGCCTTGGATCATACCTTGATGGACCGTCTGCAGAGTGCACAGCATGTTTCTGAGATTATGGTGTGACCCATAGTCCCCACACCATAACTCCTATTTTCCCCACATGATGCATCGCTCAAAATTCAGCCCAGAAGGGAAAAATGGCTTCTTAATGACAGTCTTTACATTATTGATGTGGCAATAGCGTGGTAAAGAGATAACCCTAGGTGTCTTGTTTGTCAGTTGATTAACCAGAGTGAGTGCATTCCCTGGGGAAAGCAGGCTTTGCAGAAATCCAGTTATCCATTCATTCTCACTAATAACAATTTTGCAGAATTTGAAATGCACTCCTCACATTCTTTCCTCAAAAGCAGAGTGAAATCTGACCCCTAGAGGCTATAAATTAAGACATAAAATTAAAATTGAGATACATCCATATTGTTTGGGTCAATGGAGTATTATTAAGAATGTAGGTTGAAGTAAGGGGATGACTGATTTTTCTTTCTCTTTTGAGGGGGTAGGGGGATCAAACTCTGGCCCTTGAGCTTGCAAGGTAGGTGGTTGAACCATTGAGCTAAATCCCCAGCCTGTATTTTTCTAATTTTTAAGGCATATATCTGGAAGGAATAGAAGGTTACTGTGTCTGTTACAATGCATTGAAATAAAATATTTATAAGTAAAGTAATCCCTTGGGGCCATTCTAGGCAAAAGCCTTAGAATTTGGAGACTGTTTGGCAAAGTTCTAATGTGACCAGGCCATTCTTTTGCAAAAACAAGCAAAGTTAAATTGTAGCTGTTCAGTCTTCTGTATCAATTTTGTAATCAAAAGGGATATTTAATTTCTCTTGAATCCACTGCTTCACGGTGGGAACCAGCTCAGGATGGCCCTTTCCTTATTTTGCATGAGACTTGAATGTTTGCCAAAACTTTGTCACAACTTAAAACTTGTGTCCTGCACCCTTGAATGTGAGTGTCAGGCTGATAAATAGCTGGAATTCTTTACATTCAACTTCTCTGAATCTAACTCCAGGTTTTTTTCCTCCGAGGCCATTAGAAATTTATGAACCATTTTTCTTTTCCTCTAATCTTCAGAGGAGAATATACTTGTGCAGAGAAGACTCCAAGGCATTTATCATTTTATGGAAGAATCTAGTTAGAGGGCATTAAATAGGAACATTTTAGTTCTAAGGAACTATGGAATGGGGCACATATATTTACAGCGTGTAGACTAAGAGTAAAAGCTTTTATTCTCTCCCACTGAGCATCATGCTTTTTCTGTGTCTTATAAAAAATCAAATTGTGTAATTATTCATATGTTAGCAATTTCTTAGACAATTTCCATTAGTTATCTTGTGCCAGTAGTAAGATCTCCACACACTACTTCTGTTTTTTTTATTACTCTTAACATACTTTCAGAACAT
>NW_022900944.1:6613725-6662553 GCF_012274545.1 Fukomys damarensis | reverse complement strand
ACACGTGCGGCGGGAGAGAGAGAGAGAGAGAGAGAGAGAGAGAGAGAGAGAGAGAGAGAGAGAGAGAGAGAGAGAGACAGAGGTGAATTATTTAGCCTGCAAAGGAGAAGGCTAAGTGGGTTTGAAGATCATGAAGGAAATTTAATAAGAGTCTTTGTGTAAGAAGCAGATATACAATAGTACAAAGATTGATGGATAGGTATTCTCTATATTTACTGAGATCATAATAAAAGAAAATAAAATTGGAAGGACCTGGAGTAGCAATAAAGAAACATTTCCTGCTGCTGAAGTTTGTTGGTCACGAACGGATTCAGTACATCATTCAATATTTATTAAGTTTCTATTATATGAGGTCATAGTTACTTGGGATGGAATGGCTTATTTGCACATCTTTTTAGAATATATTTACATTTGTCTGAAATGATTTATCTGTTCTTGTTTTGAGATATGCAAACAGATCCAAGGCTGTATGATTTTTGTGATTCCCTAAAGACACAGAAGAAGAAATGTAGCACTGATACAAATGTTTGCGTGAACCCAACACTGGCTTTGCAGACAATCATCTTCAGAAACTCAGAAAGACCACTAAAGGGTGTTAGACTTATCATCAAAGATTTCGTAAGTAGGCAACAGTCAAGGCAGGCTAAGGGAGCAAACCACTGCACATACTATAGAGACATACCATATGGAGTTAAAAGATTATACATTGCAATATCATTTGCACAGAATTTTGTAGGTCTTTCAGATTTAGGGGTGGGTAGTATATGTATGGGATAAACACAGAGACAGAGAGACAGGGAGAGACAGGGAGAGAGACAGAGAGATGGGGCGAGGGGGAAATGGGGGGGAGGGGAGAAAGAGAGAGAGAGAGAGAGAGAGAGAGGGAGAGAATGTCTTGAGTTTTTTTTGGGGGGGAGGGGAGAAAGAGAGAGAGAGAGAGAGAGAGAGAGAGAGAGAGGGAGAGAATGTCTTGAGATGTGGCATAGACCACACTGGGAAAGTTCCAGATGAAAAGTGCTAAACAGTGCTTTTGGTTTCCTAGTAATGTATAAGTTCAAACAGGCTTGTTTGGGAATATTTTGAGAGCTGCAAATGAGGTGATCTAGCTGATTCTGGCCAGAACAGCCAGCTAATAACATTCATGGCTGTGTTCACAATGAATCCTCTGCTGGGGCAGTGGCTTATTCATCCCACCCTGTCTGGGGAGGGGGCATCCAGGTAGCTGCTCTTACTCCACACCTGCTGCCTTTGACTTTCCTGTGGGTCTCAGAGTGGAAGCACTGAAGTCAGACATCCTGCCACAGTGGTACACAGATCTAGAGGGTGGTCTGGGGGCCAAGGGGCTGCAGGACACTCAGTTCTACATGGCCCGTCTTTGCCTTTTGGATATATTTATTTGGCTGCTGGAGGAGGAGGTGAGGGAAGGTTTCAAACTGACGAGTTCCCCACACTGGGTTATTTTGGCCAGTGAAATAGAGGATTACCATTTTCTCTCAGGAACTGCCATGCATAATGGACCAGACCAAGGATTGTTGACTTTATGTTTCAGAGTTTTTAGATAGGATTTCAATATTGGCTGATTTTACTCAAGGTTGTGTTATTGCCCCTGGTGCCTTCCAGACTTAGCATTCAGAACAAGTTATTTTCAATTTAGGCAGAAAACTTTCTTTGCCTCCTGTCTTTATCTGAATGGAATTTTGCTCTTGTTTTTTATTGCAGCAGTCTGTTTTTGTTGGTACACATACTAAGAAATTATATTTTCTTATTTTATTTTCTCTGTGCTTTCCAGTTTTAAATAGGTACAGAACGGATTCATTCAAATGTAAACAAGGCCAGCTTTAGCCTGTAGGGGCCCTGAAGCATTTCCGTTGAGCTCTTACCTATCCTGCCTGGTAGGAAAGTGCTATGCAGTCCTGACCAGCACATACATGGGCAGCCTAACACTGTCTTAGGTGTTAGCTGACCAGAGAACTCACAAGTTCCTCAGGCTCCACACCCACAACTCTGCTTTCTAAAGAGCTAAAAGATATCCACAGGGCACTGTTTAGAACAGCACTGTCATGGTGTTTTTAGATGTTGTGGGGATTTAGGAGATAAATCCACAGACACATCACCTGATGCTCTTAGCCCATCAGACACCCTTTTCAGTCAGGAAAACTGAAACTTCCTTATCTTTGAACAAGTACGAGCTTGTGAAGTCTTCAACATTTCACTGGGTCTTCAATTCAGACTCAACATTTATGCAAGTACAGCGCACCCTTCGGGGAAAGGATTCACGATCTTTACCACTCTCTATGCATTTCAGAGACCACTCTTTCAACATTTCACTGGGTCTTCAATTCAGACTCAACATTTATGCAAGTACAGCGCACCCTTCGGTGGAAAGGATTCACGATCTTTACCACTCTCTATGCATTTCAGAGACCACTTTGGAGTTTATTGATGTACAAACCTTTATTAAGTTTTCTGGCCTAGAAAAAGCACATTACTCCCTTTGTCTCTATTTATAATGATAGCAATAACGTGGATATCTCCCTGTACTTGGGTGAGTTTGACCTTCTCTGACAAACTAGACCTCCCTAATAATTGAAATTGATGCAATAAAACGCTGCTTTGACTTTTCTGCATTCAAAATATTTCCTTCAAGGTAATATTTCTCCTGTGTACTGAACTCACCATTGTTTCTTCAAGTCAAGCTGCCATGCAACTCCCAAATTCTGGCATTTATTTTTCTTGTTTGTTGCTATTCTCCCCCCACCCTTAAATCAGTAGCATTTCAGACTAATGTATCATTATCGACCAAAAAAATTGTGGCGTATCATTTACACTAAATGAACACCTGTTTTGTGAATAAAACGAAGATATAAGGAAAATAGCCTTTCTTACATTAATATATGGTAAACTGTCACATACTCTTTCAGTCCAATTTGCCTAAGATTTATGTTGATCGTGCCCTTGAATTAAAGGCATAAACACTGCTTATTCTTTTTGAATAACTTTAATATAATTTTTGACAATCTTACCAGAACACTAAAATAGGTAACATTTGATGGTCTCACCGTTCCCTTTTGTATATGAATGACTTCTTAAAATAAGGGAATATTGCAAAGTCTATTTTTTTTCTTTTACTTTCTTAAAAGTTTTATGTAGATATTGAATCATTATTAAGTTTATGGATAGTGTTTCTTTTATTAATTTTGTGTTGTGGTGAAATTTGAAGCTACTGCTGACAGAATTTTGGATCTGGTTAATAATATATAATGAAGTTATAGTAAAGTGCTAGAAAAGTCAATTATTTTAGTTTTAAATTTTAGAAAATGGTTGACCTGAAACCCTCTTGGGATATTAAAATTTAAAACCAACTCCTTCATACCCCAGTATGGAAAAGTTTTCAATTAGCAATAATTGTGCCTCAGATAAACCTCATTGGCTATGATACTGCCACTGCACAAAGCTAGTGCCTGTATTTCAGAACCGGCATCCACGTCAATTTTTAAGGCACCTTTTTAGGATACCCAGATCCTTTGCTTCCTTCTTCTTTAGAGAATACCTGTATGTTATTTGTACACATTCCTGTGCCGCAGCAGGCAGAGGAAATATTTCATTTTCTGCCCAATAACTAGCAGTGTTTTGTGTGAAATAGATGCTGAGTCAATTTGATTAAATAAAGTACACATAATCTGTGAAATGATTAAAATTAACTTGTACTCTTTCTAATAAAATTTGTAATTCCTCAGCCTGCTGCCAAATGCCAAATCTATTCTTCATTGATTTTCTGTCAATCATTAAATTCATATTTTATTGCTCCATTTTACTCCATTGTTCAGAATTACCCATTTCAGCCATAATTTATTACTTATTCTACGATATTTAGGTCTTCTTGCTGGTTCTAAATTACCACAATATCATTTTACAGATATAATTCAAACTAGATAGAAAGCTTAATACAGCTTCTCAACATTTAATCACTTCATAATGTCATGTTTTTGGATTAATGGTATATTGTATCCTATTTCACTAGGCTAAAATGAGAGTCTAATAAAAATTATGGTGGTGGAAAAGTATAATTTTGGTATTTAAGATAACTAAGACAACATATATCTTCAAGTCAAGTTTTTTCTTGTAATTGACATTTTAGGAACATTGGATGGAACTGTTGTTGAAGAGCTGTCAGTGTCACTTAGTAGAGTATTACATGACATATGCGCAGGTAGAAGTTGAATTTGGCTTTTCTAGAACCTTCCTTTCTTCTATCACATATGGCTGTATAAGTACCTCATTGTAATTTTCAGCTTCTTAAGAACTTTATGTACATGAGGCTAGAGAATTTGGTAGAGAACACTCTATGTAATTACTTTTATTTTCAACTTTGGAAATTAATTTGCTATAATATAAACTTAAAATGGAGCAAATCTAGGTAGATGTGCTCTTTTTAGGGACCAAATAGATACTGAGACCATAAAGAAACATTGTGGCACTAGTGCAAAGAAATATATTAGATGAAAATTTGTGAAAAACAGTATGAGAATATTTAAGCAAGAACAGAGTAGGGAACTACAGCACAGATTGATGAAAAGATAGATGGGTGTCAGGCTTAACAAGCTAATCAGTTTTCTTTTTAATGTTTATTAAGTTTATTGGGGGGACATTTTAGGTATATGATACAGTTACATTCATCATTGGGATCTTGTACCTTTACACGACTCATCTTGGTTCTTATTTTTCCCCTTTCCCCTACCCTCCCTTCACCTCCTTCACCCTTCCCTGTTTACAAAGACATTGTTGTCATGTTTTTCATTTTCATATATTTTTATTTTCCCTTTTTACCTTTCCTCTACCCCTCCCACTTCCTGTACTCTTTTAGATCTTTTTTTCCTATTACACAAGATCAATTATACGTTATGATTCTTATTTACACTTTTAGTTTTTCACACCGGAGAAGCTATTTGGTATTTACATATGTGTGATTTATTTATTTCACTTAAGAGTATGGCCTCAATGTGCATCCACTTATCTATAAATATCTCTTGTTTGCTCTTTCTTTATGGCTGAGTAGTATTCCATTTTATAAAAACAAAACAAAACAAAAAAAAAACACATCTTCTTTATCCAGTCTCCAGTTGATGGGCAATTGGACTGTTTCCAAACAGTTTTCATCAGAGAAGCGTCAGTGAGTTCCTGATGGAGGTAAAGCAGTAGGCATAATTTGTTTACAGACTAAAAAGCTTGTCATGCTACCACACCAGTCAGGAGCATGAAGGGAGTGGGTTATGTGTGGAGAAATCATACAGTGCATGAAAATACATGAATGACAGTAGAGAACATGGTCCAATACTCAGGATCAGAGAGGTGCAGATCGAAGTAGAAGGAGGGGCTGCAGTGTGTTCACAGCTATGACTGCTCAGCCATCTACTGAAGGGAGTTAAAGTGAAATCTAGGAGGAAGTGGAACTACCTGTCAATAGTAGTATCATCAACTAAATTAGGATAAAGCTGGACCTGTTATTAGAAATGTATTTTCTAGGTTCTCCCTGCTTTTGATTTCCTTAGGAAATCTGCAAGAGTTACACAACAACAATAATTACACCTTTCTTGACAAGAGAAATTTTACACTGATCGATGATGAGAAAGTTCTGTCCCTGAATACACACAAGCAATGGCGGGTCAGATCTTCCTGCACTTGCTTGGAAAAGAGCCATATGTTTACATATTTTTACATATTTCAATAATGCCTTTATATGCATTTTCTTCTTGTTCTCTTCCACTTCATGTTTTCCCATACCTGCCTGATCAGCACAGCCGAGTAAGTCAAATAGCTTCTTCATCAGCAAACTCTAATGAAGTCACACTTTTCACATTATTACTAGACCAGACTCCAATATTTTATATCTCAAATATTTCAATAATTTTCCAATGTAAGGAATTAGTTAAGTGTATAATGTAAGTGATATTTCCTTTTATAATTCTGAAGTGGATTAATTCTATAATCCCCAGAAGCTTATTTTTGATATTTCCTTTTGGGGGTTTCTTTAATTTGCCTATACTTTATTTTCCTACATTATCCTCAAGTAATTCATGCACATCTCCAAGACTCCTGACCAGTATTATTCTAATCAGAAATAATAGCTTATATTTAAATATATATTCTTTAAAACAGCGGTCCCCAACCCCAGGCCACAGGCCTGTCTCTGGCCCACACAGAGGAAGCTAGCTGTATGTGAGCAAGTGAAGTTTCACCTGCTGCTACCCATTGCTTGCATTCAGCCTGAGCTTTGCCTGCAGTGAGACTAGTGGTGGCAGGAGATTTTTACAGGAACACAGCCCTGTTGTGAACTGCACAGGCAAGAGTTGATGAGGCATCCTTGGTACGAAATCCAGGTTAAGTGCGTCTACCAATGTTGACGACAAGACAATGCTTGACTTGTGAGTCAAGAGGATGTGCATGGGAATGTGTTACAGGCACTCCTGTTACCAATGAACACCTATTAAACTTAAGTCTTTGGATGATTACATATCAGGAAAACTGAACTGGTCATTTTGTGTCAGTATAAGCACAGACCTATAGACTGTTTTGACTATATTTTTGGTTTCACTGCTTCCAGATGTGTCTCTGCACTGAGTCATCCACAGAAAAATGCTGGCTTCCTGAAAAATGTCACCTGCACTCAACAGTGTTCTACAGGATGTGATTAAATTCATCAACCACATTGAAGTAGGTGCCCTTTGCTCACATCCATTTGGGAAGCTCTGTGAAGAGATGAGTGCGTCACACACATATCCTCTACTTTATGGAGAAAGGAGATGGTCTGCTATAGGAAGACCACTGGCCAGAGGGTTCGTGTTAGGAGAGCTACTCCAGATATTTCTTTTAGAAAAGCAGTCACCGCCAGAAGCCCATTTAAGTGTCACAAAATGGATAACAAAAATTGCTTACTCAATCTGCTCAGTTAACTTAATCTGCCTCTTCAGGGGAGAATGACAGCTGTATTCACGTTGGCAGATAAAGTGGCCTCATTCGGAGCCAAAGTGGAATTACGGCAGTTATGAGTAAACATTTGATTTTGTTATGTGATTCAGATATTAGCAGAGATTCTGAAAGAGACTAAACCAGGGTTTGCTTTCTTCCAGCTAGTGCACGATCACCTGTCTCAACTTTCAAATAAGTTTTACGACTACTTCCCAGCCACTAAAGAACCCCGATCTGGGAAGGAATGGATCTGAGACCCACTTGTGCACAGGCCGGGTGAGTTGACCTTGTCTGTGCTAGAAGAGGATCGACAGCTTGAGATGGCAAATGATGATGACTTTAAAATATGTTTGCGACCACTTCAGATCTCTACATAATCTTGATTAAGGTCAAGCTAGAATATCTTAGATTGCCACAAAAGCCTGTTTCTAGTTCTGACATCTTGTCTTTGTGAAGCAGTGTTTTCTGATGTGACATGAGTGTGAGATTATGGAGCAGGTTGGATGAAAGCAATACACTTCAGGGTCACTGTGTTTCTTTCTTTTTTTTTTGTTTTTTCGGTACCGGGGATCGAACTCGTGCTTTCACTTGCAAGGCAGGTGGCGGAACCACTGAACCAAATCCCTGGCCTAGGGTCACTGTCTTTCATTACCCCTAGATGGGAGTGTCTGGCATCAGGAAAAAAACCTGAGGGCTCCCACTAATTATGCCCTATGTTGAGCTATATAATTATTCTATTATCTACTACAATGTAATAATAATAGAAATAAATGTACAATAAATGCAATGTGCCTTAATCATCCCCAAATTATCTCACCCACACTCCCTACCCATGGAAAAATTGTCTTTCGTAAGCCAGTCCCTGTTCCAAAAAATTCAAGGATTGCTACTATAAAACATGATTTGTCTAGTTATAAAGATTTATAAAGATTATTTTCCATAATTTTTATAGTGCTACATCAAGTTATGTATTACTATGCTTATTTTAGAAATGAGGCACAGGATACAGAAAAGTTAACATACTTACAGTTAATAAGGATAGGATGCAAGATTCTAATCTCTCTTAAATACCATGGTTTTTTTGGGGGATATTTTTTATAATCATTTTATATCTATTATCCTTACTTTATTTAGTAGATACTTCATAATTAGCTATTTAAAAAATACTTCTGGATGAAGTACAAACTCTTTTTGTGTGTGTGTGTGTGGGGGTAGAGTACCAGGAATCAAACTCAAGACTGTGCTTGTGAGGCAGGTGCAGTTCCACTGAGCTAAATTCCCAGCCCCAAAGTCTAAGTCTTGGCATGTGTTGTATGAAGCTATCCATGACCTGCTCTGTCTGGCCTGACCCTTCCCCATGCCCCAACAAACAGCTTGAGCAGCTCTGAACTAAGAAGTCACCTCTTCCTGCTCTCTTCGGTGTTCCTACTGCTGTGTATCTCCTCCCTCGTGGGCCACTGAACGATGTGTCATTCATCTTAGTTCACTGCTGGTCAGTTTTTGTAATGAAAGGCCTTCCAATTATTTCTATGGCCCCCGCAGTTGTCACATAAGGACTGTTCAGCAAGCAACTGCTGATTTAATGTATGGATGTTCCCCTGTGATTTTCCTTTGCTTTAAGTGTATGAATCTTGAAAGTGTTAACGTAGTTCTACTCTGAACTTCTAAATTATTTTGGTGTTGTATATTCCTCTTTATGTCTGTCTTTTTGTATATAAAGTTTGTAGATTAAATATTTGAATATTTTATGCATTTTTTCACACATGTTAAGGCAGATGTTTAATATTACTTCTAGTTAATGTATTTGGTTATTTCTTTGTTGAGCATTATAGCAATTTCATGTATTTTTCTTCATTATGGATAATATTATAGCACATATTTTTTAAAAAAATTAACTTTATAGGGCCCGGGATTTAGCTCAGTGGTGCCACACCTACCTTGCAAGCACAAGGTCCTGAGTTTAATCCCCAGTACCTGCCCTCCCCGCAAAAATTAACTTTGTAAGTATCAACCAAGCAACAGCATTCGTGGATGAAGATTTCAATTTTTACATGACTTTAGAAGAGAGGATATAAAACTTCAGCCTGAGGGCCAGGGTCTTGTTTTTGTAAACAAGTTTTATTATGAGCCAGCCAGATTCATTCATTTCTTAATTCTCACTTTTTCCTAATGCCTGTATTAATGGTCACATTCCCCGAGGAGTTGGCACACATACATAGCTCGACTCCCTTCTTTTTTTGCCCTTTCCCTCCCTTTTGATGCTGTCTGTGGCTGCTCTCAGAGGGTTGAATTGAATAGTTCATCCTGTCTGGCCCTGCACAGAAAAACTTGTGTAGCAGCCTGCTTACTGTTTAACTTAATTTTGTGGTTCAGTTTTCATTTTCAACAAAAGATAACTGATTTCACCATATTCTCATTAGGAATGGGGATTATGCTGTACTAAAGCATTTATTAGCTGTCTTTTCTCCAGGACAGTCTCCCTGCTTTGCCTTGGGAGGCACGTGGAGAGATCTGGATTCTAGGTGGAGAGGTCTGTACTGGGCCTGGCTGCACAGAACTCTGCCCTGCAGTATGCATGTTTGCGTCCAAGGAGAGTCTCCTCTCTGCATTTGGAGTCATCAGACACATATTGCCAGCCAGTTGCTCCTCGCCTCCAGCTAATGAGTTCTGTGAAGAGCTCACCTTCAGCTAGTTTGCAAAGACAACAGATCCAAGAGAAATATGAGTTCTGCCCACCTGACTTTGTTATGCTATCGTCATGTTGAACTGTTGCAGATGTTTTGCCTTTTAAGAGCACAGTTGAATATACACAAAAGTGCCTTAAAGTAGAATCCAGGTTATTGCATAAAGACGGGCTGCCTTACTTGAGCAAGGTGTTACGGTGAAATAGCAGCCAGGTGCTAAGGGGCTATCAGGTTTCATCATTTCTGTGCTGGAAAAGCAAGTAACATGGGCATATTAGAGGACAGATAATTTTCTTGTAATACAATGTGACCCAATTTGCCAAATAAAAGTGGAATGAAAACAGCAGCTTGTAGCAACACCTAAAATATCTTTTGAGTCATTATCTCTTTAATGAAAAGCAACACTGGACAATTTCAATGAGAATTGTAGTTTAGCATCTCATTAACTGAATAATGGCTTATACTCACCATGCATTTCTAAGTACCTGAACTGTAAAAATGAACACGGAAATGGATCAACAGTCCATTCGTCTGTCCTCTGATGACAATTAAGATCTTCTGTCCTTCATTATTTCCTAATTATAATGTGGTTCTTTTGTATTCCTCAGATGATAAGTAGCCCAGAATGAGATTTCCAAGCAGCTCATTTACTACATTCCTATGTATTTAAATAATTTGTCTCACTGTGAATTGTATAGATATTTCATTCTGATTTGCAACTTGAGTGGCATATTTTTTCTTAGGAGACTTAGGGGTCTGAAAATAAATGAGGAGCTGACTCTGTGTAAGAAAGGCCTCCCAGAGCATAATTACCAGTGGGTTATCTCCCAGCGCCTGTAAAACACATCTCACAACTTATTAACTGAAGCCTATTGAGACCAGAATGTCTCTCTCCTTTCTCCGTGCATTTAGAGGAACTCCTTTCATAAGTGATATTTTTCTTTCAGTAATCAAGTAATTGCTAAGCTGATTTCACTTTTTTTTGCATGAACTTTTCCTTGTGTTCAGCAGCTGGGATCTTTCACCCCAATAGGTCTGGGCCACTGTGGCTGGAATGGCTGATCCCTACTAGGTCTGAATATCTGTAGGCGTTTTCTTCCTGCTTCACACTGAGTTAGCAATCAATCCCATCTGTTCTTTATCATTAGGAACTCACAGTGTACCCAGAGCCATTCTTCAAATGAGGTTGTGAACTTTCAAGGCAGGTACCAAAATAGAGAAAGATGGAGGTAGATACTTTTATATCCATTTATATACATATAGCTTTGCCCTTCAATTCTCACATAGATTTCCAATAATAAGAATATATAGACATCTAGAAATTATTATTTGTGAATAAACGTCATTTATGCATATGGGTAGGTTTGATAAGAAAATGGTTTTCTACAAGCTTTTTGATAGTTCTTTATAAAATAATACCAGATGACTAACTGTGATTACCATAGTTATGCTATTAGTAAGGGAGGAACTTTTTTCTTTTTTTTTTCAAAACACTGTGGATCTAAGCCAGATAATCAAACATTAGCATTTCTTGTTTTTCGCTTCTAGCAACTGTTTATTGACTTTTAAGGTGTTCTTGTATTTGATAGGCTGTCAAAGCCAAAATAATCTGTACCAAAGTCTTCAGGGTCTATTTAGTAGTTAGACTGTCAATGTTAAAATATAACAGTATATGAATTAAATACTATTACATGACTTTTTCAAATAAATATGAAATGAAAAGCTCTACAAAATAGTGTTTTCCTGCTTTACAGTATAATTAAAATAAAATCTCCTTAGTATTTATGTTAAAATAAAGACTAAGCTGAATTGTCATAAATACTTATACTAATCCATTGTACATGGCATGAAGACATTTTAATCTAATAGTTTGCTTGATACAATGAGCCTTGCCTACTTTCGCAGGCTAGTACAGGTTTGAAGTAAAATTATTTAATCTTTTTATTATATCTCGCAGAATATATCATATCTGACTTCCAAAGTCCATAAAATTGAATGAATCTTGTCTTAAAATACAACATATGTTGCCTTAAGAGGTCTGACAATATTTTTATGCAAAACTATTGCCCATTTAAATTTTTCTGTAATTTAGTAAAACTGCAAAAGCTAATCATAGCATTTGCTAAGCATATTAAAATGTTCTGTTTTAAAAAAGTAATTTCAAAAATTTGCATAAGCTCCTTGAAATGCTGAATAGAAATATGAGAAAATCCAAAAGTGTCTATTTTATTCAAATTATAATTTCTATCACTTCTTATGATACACCTTAATAACTAAATAGATAAACTATATTTACCTTGGTATACCATAATTGAAATAAGATTTTTGTTTTGAACATGAAATTTACCAACCAAGATACCTCTGCAATTGCTAATATGTACCTTTCAAATATGCCCCAATAAAGGGAGAATAAATGTAAAAATTCTTGAAATAAAATGTAAGAGTTTTCAAAAGTGTGTCATTTGCATAATATTCATTAAAGCATAATAATTGGAACCTTTTAAAGTCAATTTACCTAAGTGAAAATACTGAAACTGTGAACAGGAAATTTTAATTATAAAATTTCTTAAGTCTCCATTAGTGATTTAGCTCCAGGGGATAAAGCAGATTTGTATATATTTATATGCTTTATTTGATGTTTCATATCCCTTTCCATTATATAATTTCTTTGGCAGGTTTTTCTTCACCATGTTTCACTTATTAAAAACATTAAACTTGGGAAAAATGTGATTTGAAAATACAATGGGATCTGTGACCAAAAAAAGCAGTTAGAACTATAATTGTTCCAAAAATTCCAGGGTAGAGGACGGGATAGACCAAGAGAGATGTGCATAGAACAGAGGGAGTGTAGAAAGCTTTTTTTCTTGTGCTTTTCTGTTCTGACACCTGAAGACAAGAGGAAAATAGTTGAGTTGGCATTTACCTATCTTATTATAAGTTCTAGCAGAGAAAAGACAGCATATTGTAAATTTTTCTTTCCAGTTTGTTGCATAGCAATTAGCCATATTTATTGAATAAGAATTCAATTCATCTTCATTCAAGCTAGTGATCCACTCTCTAGAGCTTAAATGATATGTAATTCATCCTAAGACTTCTTTCAAAGATGCAATGAGTCACCTAATTGTATCAGGTTTTCTTTCAAGATAGCTTTTATACAAGTTCTTCACTTTCTTAATTCAGCGCCTCGTAACAGGTGAACCAAACAACTTCACAGGTGTTCTCTCTAATTCCAGTATCCTCCATTTCACCCATTCGTCATGCAACTGAGAGGTGAATTTTGCTTAAATCTTTAAAAACTGTTAACTAATCTTTAAAATGGATGTCAGGAGAACCTCCCGTAAGGTTTGTTTCCACCCAAACAGTCATATATCATGTGCTTTCTCAAATATAACTTTTATTTTTTACATCAACATCTATATATATTCATATCTACTAGGTCTTGTTTAAATTTAGAGTTTGAATTGAATTTTTAAGACTGAGAATATTGGACATTACTCGTTGATCTTACCTTGATATAGCATCTGCATTATTCTTCCTACTGTGATATAGTTTTTAAATTTAGGACTAATGTCTTATTTTTCATCTGATAATTTTGAAAATACAGGTGTATTTTAGAATATACTGAAAGGTACCAAATCAGAGATAGTGAAATGATCACAATTGTATCTAGCTAGAAAGAGCCCCCATGATTATCCAAACATCAAACTCACTTTTCTTTTCTATGGGTGATTTTATATTACCAAGGCAGAGTTGAATACCTGTTCCCTATTCTTTGGAATAGAGGAAATCTGGATGCTTAATTAAATCCATTTGAGCTCAGAATTTTTGTAATTAAGCAAATCTTGATAGAAACTCTTTCTTTGGGACATCAAGAAAGAAATGCAATGAATTGAGATGAAAATATCACTGTGAATAACGTATTTTTTTTTCTCAAAAAATCAACCTAAGCATATCAAATAGATTTCTAGTATGGGTAGGATTATGTCTACCAAAAATATATGTTAGCATTATAATCCCCATACCTATGAATGTGATTTATTTCAAAATTGGGTAATTACAGAGGTAATCAAGTTGAGTTAGCTTTGGATAATGCCTATCCCAAATGTGACCTTGTAAGAAGAGGGAAATCTGGACATACTGGACACAGACGTATATATACATCGCATGACAAGAAAGGCAGAGACTGTAGTAAACTGTCTGTGGTCAAAAATGCCCGGAATGCCCCTACCTTGGGGTCTATGTGGCAGTTAGGGCGCAGTGTCCACTTGATTAGCTTTGGGATCTGCCCCAGGGACTGTGGCGCACACTTCAGGGCATGTCTGTGTGAATCACAGAGGCATAGTCTTGGGGGTCTGTGTCTTGTCCCTTTCCTGCTTCTTCTCTGGTATTGTTCTCTGCTGTTTCCGGCCAACACAACCTAAGCAAATTTGCTACACTTTGCTTTCCACCATGGACTTTCTGCCTTGGACCCAGTTGGCCGTGAGCTGAATCCCCTAAAACCTGAGCCAGATTTAACTTCTCCTCCCTCTTAACTGAGGCTGTCAGGTTTTGCGTCCAGGAAGGGAAACGCTAATACAGCCCTCCAGAACCAATCAACCATGGCAGCACTTGATTCTGGACTTTTAGTATCTAGAATTAGGAAGAATAAGTTGCTTTATTTTAGGCCACCCAGTTCATGGTATTTTATTGCAATAATCCTGGGGGGGGGAATACTTAAGCTGTGTTGTCTATCTATCTATCTATCTGTCTGTAACTCTATCTATCTATCTATCTATCTATCTATCTATCCATCTGTCATCTTTCTATCTTCTCTGCTAAGAATGGTAAAACAAAACATTGAAGGGATATTGTTTCTGTTATTATTAGTAGTAGTACATAATGCTTACATTTATGGCAGGAGAGTTAGTACATGTATACAATACATCTTCGTTCTTTTTTTGTACTGTTGTGCCCAAGCCGCAAAGTCCCCAAAGACCACCAAGGAGTCAGGTCCGATGCAATTGCAAGAGGAGTTTATTGCAAGCTCGAGCTTGGACTCTCAGGTGTCACCGTCACAGCGGTTTCAGACTGAGAGCCCAGATCCAACTTTGAACCAAGTTAATATAGGATTTTTCTGTTACTATTTTTAGTTTTCCCTTGTCATCAAGGGGCATAGGGAGGGCATATTGGAACATGACCTAATGCTTACATTTGCAAATTTATTATGGGGTGCTGGGAGGGTACATATTGGAAAGTTACCTAAGGCCTTTAGAGAATTAATTCCTCTTTTCATTAGACAATTAATTCCTCTTTTCATTAGACAATTAATTCCTCTTTTCTGACTTTTTGCTAACTAAAATATATTACTATCTATATCCATTATAATTAATTCCTATATCAGCTATAACTAATTCCTATATTGATTAGATCACCCAAAAAGAAGCTTTTATATCAACTATACTTAATTCCTATATTCATTAAATTACATAAAAAGAAGCTCATCTTAAAAAGAGGAACAGAAGCAGGGTGGAGATGCTCTAAAAGAGGAACTGCAATTGTCAAAGCACAGAGAAAGTGCCACATAGAATGGAATTTTTCAGAAAGGAACTTTTGCATTTACTCTATTCTGGGTAAGGGGCATGGAGCCCACTGTGACCTGGAAACTTGGTCCTCACAGTACCATTCCCCTTGCAACCTTCCAACTCTTCTTCCGTATCTCATTTGCAAAAGCCTGATTTCATTTGTTTTTTTCAATTTTCTGTGTTGTTTTAATTTGCATTTCTCTATTTACCAGTAGGGTTTAGCCCATTTTCACTTATTGGTTAGTCCTTTTTACCAACCTCTGAGAAGTGTCTGTTAATTTTAGCTGTCTATTTTGATTGGGTCTTTTATTTGGGGGGTAATTTTTCAGTTCTTTATATATCTATAATTAGTCCTCTGAGGAATAGCTGGCAAATTTTTTCCCATTCTGTGTATTATCTGTTCAATCTATTGGTTGTTTCTTATGCTGTGCTCCTTATGTTTTTAAATTTAATATGATCCCATTTGTTGATTCTCAGTATTATTTCTTTTGCCATTGGGATTCTGTTCAAAAAGTCCTTGCCTATGCCTGTGTCTTCAAGAGTTGTACCTATTTTATTTTCCAGCAGATTGAGTGTTTCTGTTTTCAAAGATCTATATCTTCGATTAATTCTGATTTTATTTTAGCACATGGTAAGATATATGGGTCTAGACTTCATCCTCTACATGTGGGTATCCGATTTCCCCAGTATGATTTATTAAAGAGGCCATCTTTTCTCCAGTTATGTTTTTGGGACTTTCATGAAAGATCAAATCACCGTACATACGTGGGATTGTTTCTGCATCCTTCATTCTGTTCCATTGATCCTCATGACTACTTTTGTGCCACTACCATGCTGTTTTACTCTTTATAATGCCACATTAACTTTTTTTTCATTTTTATTGAGTTTATTGCCACAATCTAGGTCTACAATAGAGTTACATCCATTATTGGGATCCTGTACCTTCACATGACAGGTCTTGGTTCTTCTCATTTCTTCCCCTTGTCCCTGCCCTCCCTTCACCCCCTCCTCCCCTCCCCTTTTACAAACTCTTTATTTCCATTTTTTCATTTTCTCATATTTTTTCTTTTCCCTTATTTCCTTTCCCCTACCCTTCCCACTTTCCCTACACGTTTAGCCCTTCAGTGAAATAAATAGGTCACACATGTGTAAATACCGAATAGTTTCTCTGGTGTGAAAAACTATAATAGTACACAAGATTCTAATGGGATAATTAAAAGTGTGAAATAGGAAGAAAAGGGCTACCATGCTGTTTTTATCACTGTAGATTTGTAATATAACTTTCAATCTGGGATTTTGATTCCTCCTTACTTTGCTATTGTACCCCAGAATTTCTTTTGTTATTCTGGGTGTCTTCTGGGTCTCTTTTCCATATGAATATTTGGATTTTTTTCTCTAGATCTGTTAGAAATGCAGGTGGTATTATTGGGGTTGTTTTAAATGTTTATATCAGTTTTGTAACTATAGTTATTTTCAGTATATTGATTCTGCCTATCCAAAATGGGGAATTTTTCTATTTTCTGGATGTCCTCTTCAATCTCTTTTTTCAGAATGATGTAATTTTTGTTGTAAAAGTCTTTCACTTCCTTGGTTAGGAATATTGTTTAGTAATAGTTTCCATGGTAGTTAGCTAATTATAACATGTACACTGATAATGAGAATAATTAATCTCAATTTAAAATATTTTGTATAAACAAATGACACACATGCATGGGTTGAATATGTGAATGTGATATAAGTGCACTCATATTTTACCATTAAGTTCTGCACATTTGTAATTTGGTCCCCGATTAATGTGAAACTTTCACATTGGTTCCTAAATGTAGATTCTCAAACATTTATGAGAGGGAGAACTTTTTCTAAAACTAAAAACTAAAAATGTTTTTATTTTTTTATTAGTACATATTTATAGTATGTAATGATTACATTCCTTCTGCGCATTGGTACACTTAACAGTACACATCCGAATTCTTTTTTCACCCCGTTTACTAATCATCCCTCTTACTTAGGTAACAGTTGCACCAATCTCTATAATTAATATTTAAATGTTCCTGAGTTGTGTGAACAAAAATGAACACTTTTCACCGATAACTTCAAGAGCCTTGAGTAAGTTTATCTGGTTACCATCTGACAAATGCTCTGCACTAGGCCCAGACTAGGCAAGTGCTCATTGACCCCAAAACTAGAACTTCTTGGCCTTGATTTGCAATGTACTGTGTAGTAAGTATACCATAAGTGTTTAAATTTAAATACATAGTACAGTAAAATATACATTGCCAATAACTGCTTTCAATATACTCTCCCCAGCTTTCAACACACCGATTCCATTTTCCTGCCACTTTCTGAAGCAGTTCTGGAAGTTCTCGCCTTATTCTCTTGTTGTGGCACTGTGTGACTCTTCCCCAGAGTCAAAATGACTGCAAAAGGTAAACATTTTTAATTGACTCAGGACTTGAGGCTGCCATGACAGTGTGGCTAACAACATGAAAGAGGACTTCCAGAAGTGTTCAGAAAGTGCAAGAATGACGGGAGAAGCAAGTGGAAATGTTTTGAGGGAGATTAACAGCAATGTATCTTTTATTGTAATATATTTTTAAAAAATTAAACATTCGCTGTTTTATTTCATCTTATGTGTTTATTTTCTATTATCCTTTACTAGAATACAATCTTCACGGGTACAAAAAATTACCTGCCTAAAGTATCTTTGCATCAACATTCCTAGGACAGCATCTGATGTATGTATAATAGCTGCTCAATAAATACGTGATGATTGAATGAATGAACTCAAAGCTGCCATGGTAAGAGGCATACTTCAGTGGTCATTCTCCACAGAACCACGCAGAAAATCCACATGAGTAGTTGTTACTAAAATAATCTGAAAAACTTCAAATGGAAAAAATTGGATTATATTTTGACCAAGCAGGAAAAACATTCTTTATAAAATTCTAAAACATACAGATTTGCACTAAAGGGGAAAGTATTATTTGACCTGTGAAAAGACCAAGTGAGTTGTTTGGGGAGACATTCTAAGTGAAATCTAGATAACCACAGAGAGCGATGCTAGAAAAGACTATTTAGGCTAAGGATAGTTTATCTGTATGTTGTTTAAATCACCTTGAAAAATACAAGTGATCTAATTGAATAAGTTTTTCAATAAGTTTATTGATTCATTTTAGGTATACATTATGGTCACATTCATCAGTGGGAATTTATACCTGTACATGATATATCTTGGTTCTTGTTATTTCCCTTCTTCCCCTCCACTCCACCATCCCTCCCTATGTACAAAAACTTTTGTTTCCATGTTTTCCTTCTTTTCTCATAATTTTTCTTTTCTTTCCTTTTCCCTGTCTCCCCTCCCTACTTCTTCCCTTTTGGACCTTTTACTTCTCAGCCATAAAGAAGGAGAAACTAGAGACATTTGTAGCTAAATGGATGCACACCAAGGACATGCTCTTAAATGAAATACATAGGACACACTTGTGTAAATGCAGAATAGTTTCTCTGGTGTGAGAAGCTGCAGGTGTGAATGAGGGCCAACATATATAATAGATAATGTAGAAGTAGCTTTGTTTTTATCAAAAGGCAGTGTTGCTCAGGATTCTGGAATTGTCATGTTTTAGATCTAGCTCAATAATATACCAAAATTCACTGTGTATGTTACAAGATACAAGAAATTCAGTTTGTACATTTTAAAATGATTTAGTACCATTTTTGTGTCCCTCTTTACTTGACCTCTATCATGGCTGTGCAACTTTTGAGGAACATGGATGGTATTAGGAAGGCAGCATAAATCAGCTTAATCTTTTTTGTTTGTTTGTTTTTTACAAAGAGCATTATTTTATCTTCTCCTTACAGATACTATAATCATCAGGACTTGACCATTCACAGTATGAAATAAACTGATAGAAGAAAGATTTGGGAGAAAAGGTAGACAAATGTATTAATTTTTAATCTTATATGCTTGAGAGCATTAAAAGGAAAAGAATAACCAAAGGAGCGGGAAGATTTGAGAACTTCTATGTCAACTCAGTAAGGAAAAGGAAAGAGGTCATAGTTCATGTCAGAGAGAGCAAATAATTTTGAGGAAAAAACACAAATGAACATTTAGGAAAACAGATGGCAGAGCTGGGAGTACAGCTCAGTGGTGCTGCACACAACCCACATTTTCAAGTCTTCTGCTCAATCATTATACCAAGGCATCGTATTTTGGAACGACAAATTCTGACCTCCTAAAGTATCTGTTACCCAGTGCTCAAATAGCCAGCTAAGCACAGAATCTGTGTAATATATGAATTGAAAGTGAGGTGAAAATCAGAAACAGTGTGGGCCAAATATGATAGGAAAGCAACTTCCAGATGCAGTACCCAGCACTGCTGATTACTCAGTGCAAAGAATAGAAATGCGAGCTTGTCTCGGAAGCCACTCAAACTATCTAAGGAAGTTGCTCAGAGTTCTGGGCCTGAGGTTTCAGGACAGGCCTTGAATCTCTATTTTACCACTTAAGCAGCTTCAATACTGGAGGCAAGGAGCTGAACTTTCATTTGCTGCCTGACACTCACATGAAATGGTTTTAAGGAGGAAAAAAGAAGTGAATTTACATAAAGTACTAATCAAGGTACTTGACACGTCCTAACTGGCCCACACGTGTTAACACTTTTCGGTACTAGATTGTAAGTGCCACCCTTTTTCTAGTGGCAAGTTTTGGTCAATTGAGAATAAAGAGAAAATGGTAGAATTTAACATCGCATATTAGTATTGAGGAAGGGAAAAGAAGCAAGAATAAAAGAGGGCTAAGAGGGTATGCCTTCTGACTATAAAGTAATGAGGTTGACAATTTTCTTCCAAGGTAAATTGTAAAGGCAATTCTGAAGAAGAGTTTCATTCCAAAAATGCTCCTAGCAAATACAGTGAAGTAAAATAAATTGTGGCCCCCTCAGGAGAACTCTTTGAAGTGGAACACTCATTTTGTTTATATGTGATATAAAATTTACAAACAAAAACAAAAACAAAACAAAAAAACCTGCCTGCTATTTTTTTAGACAAACTAATCCCTGTAATTGCTTTAGAGTCATTTGTACATAAAAGCCACGTAAGCATATGTGTGTTCATGTGCTACTTGCATATAGGCAGAGATAGAAGAAATCTCTATCATAAAACAGGGATCAAAGTTTAGGCAGAAACACGTTTGATATTAGAGATAAGGATGACATTTCACTGCAAAGCTGTTAGGTTCAGCCCCATTCAAACAACTGCTTTGATATTTCAACAAATATTCAACAGACATTTATAGAGCTTATATTGTATTCAGGGACTGCATTAGGTGGAAAGAGAGATTAAATAAAAAGTGATTCATTGTGATATCATGTCTCTATGATCTAGTAAGTGAACCAGACAATAACTGAAACAGTGCTGAAACGGCTTCTTCTGGTAGAACTGGGAAATGTGTGTGTGATTAGAAGGTAGGAGAGAAGGGGACAATAATCATGACAGTGAATTGAGGCTTCCTTCAGAAAGTGTAATTTGAGCTTTTCCTTAAGGAATGAACAAAGCTCTGTTTCTTTTTTTAATTAATTAATTTATTTTTGTGGTGCCGGGGATCGAACTCGGGTCCTTGCACTTGTGAGGCAGGCCACCGAACCGCTGAGCTAAATCCCCGGCCCTCTGTTTGGTTTTAAGAAATAATTTTTTACCTTGAAACTGTTGTCTCTTGAGGATTTTAATTCTTAACTTCAATGCCTTCTGGTGCTAATCCCGAATATTCTGTTGCCCTACACAATAACTGACCTGTCCTGCATGGCTTGGTGGTGATGAGTGGTATTAGCAGATGATTGCATTGATCAATAAGTGGCCAGACAGCATTTAGAGAGTCAGTCTTTCAGTTCTGAAGGCTCTCTGGTCCTGGACTGCACCAAAATACCTATGAATGATTTGGCAACAGATTTCCAAGGCTGACAGAAATATGGATCTGTGCAGTGCCTCACACTTTGCCACCAGCCATCCAGTTCCTATTAACTCACCCCAAAGCCTGGATGCTGAATTTTCAATGACTGTACAGAGAAGCCAAAGAGACAGTGAAACAATTCCCCGATTCCCTGCTTTTGCAGTCCTGAGCTTTGTGCCAGTTCTGCTGGATGAATATGCTGTTCATGCCATGCTCCACCTCATTCTAATAAAAAGTAATCCATTTCTGGTTTCTAATGACAGGTGATTTTGTTTACTTGTTGCTTTAGGTAAATAATAATAACAATAATACATGGGCAAACTCACATAGACTGAGGACATGAACACAGTTAAGGGAGGTAACATATTAATTTCTTGCCTTTGGGAATAACTAGAAGGAACAACATAGGCGCTCAGTCTAAGGAAGACCAGTCAGTTCAACCAGTTGGGGATATTCTAACATTTGAACGAGGCTAAAGATAAAGGCAGCCTAGTGAACAATGTGACAATATTAATCAACAGAGGAGTAAATGGTTAAGGAGTAAAACTGAGAAAAAAGTGTAGCAGTTTCATCATGGTGCAAAATACAATTTGACAAACTTCCAAATAAGCAAGTTTTGACCTCTGTGTTGGTTGAACAACTTAAAATAAAGAAAATTATTCCATTTTCAAATATTTTGTAATGGTGAAGTTGCTAAATATTGATATAATTTTATTTCTTTATTATTGGTATAATTTTAATAATTATGAATTGTAAATTTAGTACAGGATTTTGAAGTTCTAATTTATGGAAATTGTGTTACATCATCCAGAGAGAATGAAAGTAGAAGAAACTGACAGTATACCAATAGGTATAAATATGATAAAATATATTTTATTTATTATAATTGGCAACTTAATATAAATATAGTTTCACACTGAATCTAGTTAGAATATATGTCTCACATCATATATTTTATAGAATTGATTTGGATTGTCTGAGCTCTAATTGATAGTGGTTTTCTGCTTTTTTTCTTATTTCTTTTAAACAAAATCATATGTGACATTTCTTGCTGACTTAAAGCACAGCAGTAGAGTATCATGGGAAAGATGTCGGTATTAGGATATCTGGTCATGGATTCCGATAAATTCTCACCACTTTCTCAATGATTCTCATTGTGGTGTTTTCTAAATGTTTTCTGAGCTTTCCGAGATTCCACTCCTTTATCTTCAAACTTGATGACGATAGTCTGCCAGAATTACTGTGTAGAATTAAGGAGATAATGTCTGGGACAGAAACAAATTAAAAACAAAGCATAGAATCTGTCACAGAACACATGTGAAAAATGTAATCTCCTCCCATACTCCATTATATACTTTCAACAAAATGTTAAAAACCTGACCTTATCCAAAATCCAATTAATATTAATAAGAGTGAGAGAACCCAGTTAAATTGGTTTCCAGTGACTTCAAACACAAAGCACTCCTGGGACGGTCTGATGCAGAAGCTGGGGTTTTTTACAGCACAAAAAAGATAAATGTCCTTTTCTGTGAGGCCGTAACTTTTAGTAAACACTAATGAATGAAATGGCAATGTCTTCACATGCTGTATCTGGCTAAATCTTTAAGTAGTGAGATTAAAACAGCAGATTCATATTGTAGGTTTCTATCTGTAGCGTGTAACAATAATTTGTTCACTTCAGTAAAATTTTATGCCTTTTGAAATGTCTTTATACGACTCTATTAATTGCAAATGAGTCATTTTGCAAATATGTAGGAGGTTTAATAACTGACAAAAGGCTTCAGAATGGCTTCACTTGCATAAATAATATATATAACGATAATAGATATGACTCACATTACTTTGTTAATAATGCTATTATTTCTGAAACTATAAACAAGATTGTCTCTAGGGTGAATACGTATATGTACAAGGACTAATATTTTTCTATTACTATTCCTGACTATTCATGGAATTTCCTCAGAACTGAGGCTCCACACTCATTTTTATTTACTCATTATTTCTATTACTTTTCAAAGGATAAAAATGTAATGACACCTGTAGAAAAATAGATTTGACACATTAAATAGCCATTTGGTGTTAAGGTCTGAGACTAACAATGAATATCCTTAGCGCTTTTAAAAGGACAAATAATTCTGTAAGAAGTGCGATGTAATTTGTAGGTGTACCAACTAACTCCCCCGATGAGTGTGTTCACGACCCCTTGCAGACATGTATAGAAGAAGAAGGAAGAGGAGGAGGAGGAGGAGGAGGAGGAGGAGGAAAGAGGAAATGAGGTGGGTGAAGATAGGCTTGGAGCAGTGTGGTGATAGGAAAAGCAAAGAGTGCGCCCCAGGCCTCCTGACTCCTAATAGAGTTGTTTTCCATATACCAATGTTTATATTCTCATGATAGATGTATAGATGTGTGTATTTTAGGAAGGAAAGTCTTACTGAGTCCTGTTGCATCTTCTTTTTTGGGACTAATTAATTGTAACTGGCCATTCCTCTGAGCCGTGAGACAGTGAGGGGTTTGCATTGTTTTGGGGAGTTTTGCTTTAAACCTAAGTGTTCCTGGGCTATTACTTTGCTCTCAGTGTTTCGTCCTGCAGTGTTCGGCTTCTCCTTGGCATCAAGCTATCAACAGCCGTCAGTGGTCAGCACAGCTGTCAGTGCTCACTCTGTGTCTTCCCGGGGAACAGGACAGTGCACCGAGCTTGGAAACAGCAAACTGCAGAGCTGGGCAACCCCTAGCTGTGAGCAGGTTGCTCACAGTAAACAAAGTTCGCCTATTTACCCTAAAAATCTAGAAACTCACACATCTGTAACGAGCTTCTGTGAACATTTAGTGGACACCACCTGTGAAATACAAAGCGGTATTCTTGATGTACATAACGTGCTCAATAGATACATTTCCCCTGTCACCTCTCATGCGGGAGAAAGTGTGTCTTTGCTGTTTTTGGACAGCGCTAAGCTGGCTCAATAGAATCCATCCTGAAATAACAGTGAATTAAATGTGATTGATGCCTGGGAGGCTCTTTCATGGATTTACCTTTGTCTGTTTTGGCTGCCTACTTCCAGAGTTTTGGCTATATTTCAGGAAAATTGAAATCATTTGAATAAGTGAACAATCACCACAGTACTGCAAAATTTTAGCACTCCATGCTGTTTATGTTCGTCTAAGACAAAAAGCTTATGTATTAAACTGAGAACCCAAGACCCCTAGTCACAGAAGCCATATGAAAACTAATGGAAAAGTGAAGCACATCAGTTATGTATTGAATAGTCAGTGAATTTTCTCACCTTTCTTATTGTATTGAACATTTTTCCTAAAACATATTAATTCAAAGTGACCTCGTGTATATTTGATGAAACATGTCTCAGATGGTGCCAGTTTAACATTTCTGATTTATTTTCGTAGATGAAGAAACAAATTCTAAATTTTCCTGTGTTATTGACTTCTGTTTTCAATACATTTAAGAAATTCCAAAAAATGGAATTCCTACTGAAATGAGTCCTCAGAAATTTTGTTTCGATACCTAAGAGCTCATTGCAGGGCCATTTTGCTTGGGCCTTAAGCATCCTCCAAGGACTCCTGTGTCAGAGACTTGGTCCCCAGCCAGTGTCATCTTTCAGAGCTGGTCTGCTGAGGGCAGAGTCTCTGGGATTCCCCCTGCAGCTTCCTGGGAAGCCACTCCTTCTCCGTTTGACAGGTGTCATGAGGCGAGCATTTCTTTTCTGTCTTCTCTCCCGGAATGCCACACCACAAACCCCAAACAACTGACCATGTGTTGAAACCTCTGAAAATGTGAAGCCAAAATAAGTCTTTCCTCTTCTGAAAGTGATTTTTCTAAGACATAGAGTCACAGGGATGAAATAATAATTGACATTGGACCTTAATTATAATTTTTTGATTATAGTTTGATATTTTAGAGATACAATGAGATACTTACATTTAGTTATAGGCATATATAAACAACAGCAATAAATAGCTTAAGTTTTATTTCTTCAAATATGAATATCCCCTCTACCCCTTTTTATCACAGGCTAAAAAGTGCTTAATTTTCTCCTCCTGAAAGAAAAAAAATTACTTTAGCATAAGTTTTTTTAAAGCATTTATCTATTTTTAAATTATGGGCATATCTGTTTTATAACAAAAATCTATACATATTCAATTGGTAAGAATATCTTTTAAATATTACAGTAAGAAAGCACAGTATTCACCAAAGATACAGAATTTACCAAATAAAAGCTGAAAAAATATCAAATAAAGCAGAAAACTGTTTTACTTTGTCTTGTTTGAACTGAGATTTTAACATCCTCATAATGGTTTACTCAAGTAAGGAAATTTACCCCTAAGGAAATTTGATTGACTAATTCTTTCAAATGCAGTGTTTATTTGAATTTCATGAAGATGATTGTTTTGTTCAAGAAATGTCTACCTTCCCAAAAATATAAGGCAAGAGGAGAAATTAGAAAAGTAATGTCAATGGATGTATTTTCAAACATCAGTTTCTCTTCACTCTTACAGGTCTGATACCAAGGTTGTCAATCGGATTATTTAAAAAAAAAATAACCAGGTGCATTCCGCACCTTCTTGTTGGACCATCCCTGTCAGCACTGTAGAAAGCTGTGTAGAGCTATTCCTTTAAAATTTGTTCCAGTTGCAGACTAGTGAGCAAATTAAATGATTGCTGTTATCTTGCACCACCAACTTTTAAGGTAATTGCATATATGATTTTCTTCAGGAAAGATACTCAATATTCTATTCACTTTGTATGTGTTAAGAGTGATCACCAGCCACTTTCTCAGTTGTAAGTAGAACAATTTGTCTTTATAACACTTAACAGAGGATTTTCACATACATTTTTCTGTTAGTAACTTACATTTTTTATTAGTGGCATTATTTAAATGTGTCAGTGTTAGAACTTTTTTTCTATTCACACAAATTTCCAAGAAAGTCACATTACCTATTTGAATAATAATTTTACTTTAAGTCATCAGGCCAAGCTCAGAATTATGTTAGAATGGTTAATCGCAATGAGTCCTCTTTCATCTCCATTTGCAGAGCGAAGGCTTCAGAATTTCCATCCTCAAGAATGAATTCCTAAGAGCTATTTCCTGCAATTGCGACTCAACAGTAGCAAGTATAAAGGTGGCTTTATTTTAAAAAGTGTGGATCATCATTGAAATAGCCTGACTCTTCTCTCACCAAATTGGCTTTATTCATTAAGTGATAGATCAAATAGTATCACTGCCTAATGAGATAAACTGTCCTAACTATATTTGATAGCACTTTCCCAAGTACAAGAGGTCCCCAAATGTCTAACCTCAAACAATCTCAAACATTATTATCCCTCATTCCATTTTCTGTAGCCAGCTGAAACACAGGATGGACTGGGTAAGTCCATAAAGTCCTGCATGAGCATCTAAATTTTCTACAGGAAACTTTAAACTGAACTCATAGAGATTAAAATAGGATCAGCATATACATATGAGGATTACAAAGAGGGCAAAAGAGTGCTGTTCTGATTCTAATGTGAGTAAACGTATATAAGTATCTAAGTTGTAATGAGTAAGGTAGTCTAATACCAGAAGAATATCATCACCTCAAAAGTTTTTTTTTTCCCCCAAAAGATAATTGATTTGAACTCTTCATGGTAATTAAATGATTCATTTATTCCAATAAATAAGAGATTATAGTTGAAATTATGTAACAGTTATATGAATTTAATTGGAAAAATTAAGAAAAAAATTGAATGAAAATCATGATAATTTAGAATAATTTAACAAGTAATGGGCTAAATATATATGGTTAGAAAATTTGTAAAAACTATGAATATTTAGAAAAACTTAGATACAAGATAAAAAAGGGCAATACATATACAGTCAAGTTACTGAATTAGTTATAGTGACTTAAAATAGATGAAGGATAAATGTACAAATAGCATAAACAAGTAAAAATCTCATCTATAGATGATCAGTAAGTGGTAATTATTTCAAATGCATAAAATCAAGTGCAAGTTAAAATCATTAGATTGTACATTTTATATTCCAGAATAGCAGTTCTTATATACTAGTAATGCCAAGGCTGATATAACTGTGAGCTATCTGAGGACTCACACAAGGCTGTTAGCAAGACAATCTAGTATACTTCTCATGAACAATGTGGCAACAATACTAAGGTTATCACCTTGGTAGAGGCTGCTATATATTCAAAAAAATTCTGTTTCCCTTTTCTTCGTATGCACAGAGCTGGAAAAGATTTCTTGATAGAGGTTAGATGGACACATGGTTAAGATTTGGCCAATAGAATGTGGTGAAACATGACAAACGAAGTGTGATTAAAATATCCAGTGAATGCTTAAACTAAAGACTGCAGTAGAACAAACATTACCAGGGGTCCCCTCAAGATACCTTCCTTTGCTTCAGACACACTGATCCCATCGTTCTTGAAACTTTCTCACAAGTTCATTGTTGTGAAAATCTGCAGGAGTTGGGATAAAAACTAATGAAAGCTGCTTCCCAAATGCCATCAAAGGAAAGGCAAGCTCCTAAAACACTGCTGTGACTTCAATTACCCTATTCAAGCAATCTGGACCACATGACTCCTGACTCTTCCCCAAAGATAAAAATTACCATGAAAGGTAAATTTTTTGAATAAATTCAGGACATCCAGGCTGCCAGTTAAAGACACTCACAGAAGAGAACTTCTATGAAAGGACTTTTCTGAAAGACTTCAGAAAGTGGGAGAACTATGTTTGGAGTGAGGGGAGGGAGAATAATGTAACCTTGTTACTATACTACATTTTAACAATTTCAACATTCATGGTATTTTTCAATCACACCTCATATACCACTTTAAATCCTGACCACTAAATGTATACCACATGTGATTCCTTGTATACTGTTTCCTGTCTATCAGTTGAATTATGATGATCCAGTGAAGGATTTGAAATCTCTGGGGAGTGGAGGAACTATGAGTTGGAAGGTTTCTATGCGTCTGACTCAGTGTGTAGACAAACCACCACTCAGGAGAGCCAGCTTCCAGAAAACTCGTGTGCTGTGTAACTGTATAATGAAAATAAAAGCTTCTGCTTCTCCAGTACAACTTTAAGCTTCTTTGAAACAAAGACTTATATATACCCAACTACCTTAAACTGATGCTGTCATAGGAAAAAACCTATCATATAGGGCACTGGATTAAGCAGGAGCAAGGAAACCAATATAAGAGGCTGGGAAGTTGATGACCTAGCTGAAACATGGTAATATACTGCTAGGAAATTTTAGCAGAGAAATATTTGGTGAAACTTCCCTGAGCTAAGTTGGAAAGCAGACTGCATAGATTATGTAGTTCTAAAGGGATGATATGAAAAAGAATGTTTATGCTTGCTGTTATTGGCTGCCTTTGTCATATTACAAGGTCACAACCATGTTATGGAGTCAATCTTGCTGATCTGTAGTTGAACATAAAAGGAATTTAGAGAACAAATGCATTTGGGGGAGTGGAAATTTGGAAAATCTTTAGTTTCTAGACCCAATGAAATACAGATTGGAAAAGGTGTCAGGCATGAAAAATACTGTAAAGCTTCTCCATTGAAAAGACTGAATCCTATCTATGTGCAGCTCAGACAGAACCCTCAGCCATCCCATCTATAGTCACAGGTAGCCACAGTAGTTGTCATTGTGATGAAAATGCCTTTCCAGCATGCTCTTGTACATATCCAAGTATTTCTCATATTCTACAACTTTTTCCCTTATGAAATAGTAAATTTAAACTGCATTTTTCTGGCCATACATTTTCCACTTTCCACTTGCTTTCTGCTGTTCTTGCTGTACCTCAAACTCCTTGGGGTTTCTGTTCATTGATTGCTCTGATTCTCTGATTCATCTTCTTGTCTTGGCCCATTTTCCTTTCTACCCTAGATTCATAGATCTCTGTTCACCTCCATCCTTCTTTACTTCTGTCTTTTTTGTCACCCAACTACTAATACACCAAAGCCTGGATGAATTCAGCTATCTACCATTGAAGATATCCTTCCACATCCAGAATTCTCAGTCTTCATGCATAATACTTTGTATATCATTTTAAAAGTTATTATTGAATTGGCATACAATATAAATTGAGATCTCAGTATTTCCAAATAACTGTGGTGGATACTTTACATATTTAGGTTCCTTTCTCGTTTCCTCAACTGCATGTTGCAATTGGTGTGTTACTTTTTCTGTCAGTAGATGACCCTGTGGTTGCATGCTGGTTTTGGCTTTCATGTGACTTCCATGATTTTGCCTGGCCACTTTGCTAGCCTCCTTTTCAGAGCCATTCTACTCTCACTCACTCTGTAATGTCTTGTCTATCTACTGTGGAAATGAGATTCTTTCTACAACTGCTCAGACTTGCTCTTATTGTACAGAATATGACAAAGGCAATAATTTCAATTATAATTTCTATACTTAAACCTTGAGGGCAAGAAAGAATATGCATGATTCCACTCCTAATGGAGTTTCACAAACGACACACATTAGCTCTATAACCATGCAAACATAAAATATTACAAATGTGATGAGCATTGTGAACGAGAGAAAATTAACACTAAAATGACACAATTTAAATTAGGGAAGATAGGAAAAGATATCTTGAGGAAGAAAAATTTGAGTGAGATGTGAAATAAGTGTAAAGACTTACAGATGAAAAAGGAGAGGCAGGGAGTATTAGTAAAGGTCTTGTGGTATCATGTGGACAGGACACATGAGCCAGTAGAATGGTATGAGGTGAACTTTACAAAATATATGGGTCAGAGCAGGACCCAGAGAATCTCATTCAATGAATTTTATTTTCACTGTAGGAACTGGAGAACTTTTTAGGTATTTTAACCTTGGATATGATATGATTAAATTAATGTCTCACAATGATAGCCAGTTAGAAGGCTATCTCAGTAGTGTGGGGGAAGAAATGATGGTAACTCAGATGAGAGGGATACCTTTGGGAGTGGAGGAAAACAGATATAGTCAATGAATATTTGGGAAGAAAACTGGAACCATCTATTGATGATCTACATTTGCTAAGCAGAGATAAGAGAAGACTTTGGAGGAACCCAAGCTTTCTGGTCTGTATAATTTGAAACATGGTGGACTCAAGTGAACTCTTACGTGCTAAATCCTACACCTTTATTGGTGCTCATGTAGATCCTGGCTCTAGCTCTCCCTCTGTCTCAGACTTCAGTTTCTTTTTCCTATTTTGGTCAGTACGCCCTTTAAACCATGAAGCTAATTTATTTATGCTTCCACTACTCAGGATAAAGCTCAGATTATTCATCATATCCTTGGAAGAAATCCTATCTTAATGTGATCTTCTTGCATCTTCCCGAAATGATTTCTTCCCTCGTTATTCTTGTCAATTTAAGCAAGAATACATTGAATTATTTGAGTGATTTAGGTTTTTTTTTTCTTAGTATTTGTACGTGACTTTCCATGTACCAAGAGCATGTTTCTACTTCATATCTTCTCTTTCCTAGCTAATTTTCTTTCATCCTTCAAGAGTCAGACTAGACTCCATGGCTGCAGGGAGTCTGCTTCTAACGTCCCTCACTGGGAATGTTGGACAAAGGGTCCTAAAGTCTGTATTCTTCTGGTACTCTACATTTACCTCAGGTCAAATATTTTGTAACATTTTTGTGATTATTATTTATTTGTCTATGTCTTCCTGGACTATATTCCCTTTAAGGGTAGGAGTCATGATCTGATCATTCTATTTTATACTGTAGTATTGTAAACCCCACAATCAAGTATTGAAGAAAACATGACATTCATAAATAAATTGACAATGCCAATTTAAATTGTACACTAAGAAACTTCAGTTCAATTTCCGTGCTTTAGTGTATGGCATGAACAGTGCTACACTAGAGGAATTGCTTAATAACAGTTTGACCATTGTTTAAACTTCTTTTTCATAGCTTATGTCAACTTTGCGGACTGGTTTTGCAGAGAATGTTCTATACTCTTTCAATGGATTGTGTGTCTATAACTATTTTTGTGAACTTGTTATCATGGGGAAAGTTTATATTTTATTAATAACAGATGATACTATACACTCATTGATATATATATATATATATATATAATACTAATGTCATTGATTACTGAACAAGTTATTGATTATTCTAAAGGCTTTGCATGTACTAATTTAATTCTCCCAACAATGTCATATAGGAGATTTTATTAATAGTCCAATTTTGGGCATGAGGAAATGAGAAACTTGTCCAAGGTCACACATTTAGTAAATGCCAGAGTCAGAACTTGAATCCAGGCATGAGAATCTGTGCTCTTATCCCCTGTGTAAACCACCTCTGAAACACAAGTGTGGTGAAAATAACCTGAAGTCTTTTTTTTTTTTTTAAAACCGTATTGTGTTCAGAAGAGAGCACAGAAAATCCATGGTGTATTAGATAACATTACTGTGAATGTCCCCCAAGATTATACTTGGTAATTTTCCTATGTAATTACATTCATTCCAAATATTTCCACAGTGTTTAAATATACCCTGAATATAAGAGCAAAACGGAATTTTGTTCAGAATCTATTACCAGAATAAATGGTACCATACCTAGGATAAAATACCTGATATCTACAACTTAAAAGTTCACCATTTCCAAGCCAAAGTTTCCTGGTTCCAAGGCAGAAACCACCCTGTAGAAGGGCATCATGGAGGAAAGATGCTGATCCTATGGCAGCTGGGAAACAGAGAAGGGAGCAGCTTGGGACAAGAATAATCCCTGAAAGTCACATCCCAGTGTCCCTGCTCCACACAGGCCCCACCTCCTAACAGCACATTCAGCTACTGAACCATCAGTGATTCACAGCTGATAAGTCCTGGACCCCATGATCCTATTGCCTTCTAAATGATAAGACATTTGGAGGACATTTGAGTTCTAAACCATGACAAAGCCATATGCAAATGAAGGGAAGGAAAAGAGAGAGGTAGAAAGATCTATAGATGAAACCTGAATTTCTTTATGCTCTAGGCATCACTGCAGGTACTACAGAGCTATGCATCTCTAGATTGAGTAGTTGATGGAGAAACTGGTGTGACCTTTGAAGAGGTGAGTATCAGTTTTGTATTTATTAAGGCCTATGTTTCACAGCTATTTTTCAAACTATATGAACTGGGTAGAATGTGTCTCCAAGTGATGTCTTTTTCATTTAGAATGTAATTATTGCCTATTCATAATTATAAATCTAATTAATATGAATATTAAGTAATAGCAATAGGTTTGGCAGTGATTAACAATAACTACTATCCTAATAATTAATTATTTTGCAAATACTAGAAAAATGATCAAAGAAGGCCCCATGTTATGTTTTATGGAAAATGAACCTGATTTGCTATTTGAATAGGGAGGTCTCAACATTCTGTCATTTTTTGCTTCAAGAAATGGAAAACAGCAATGTCAAAAGTCATGCCAATAGTTGATTTTAAAATAAGATGTATTTATATAGATGTATTCATTTAACTTATTTACAAAAGGAACAAGAACAATATACATTCACTCATGCATCCAGACGTTACTGAACACTTTGGTGTAGGAGTCATTCTTATCAGTGCTGGGTGTCTCGGGCTCACAGCCAGACTAAACACTGGCCTTTGCAGCACTAACATCCTGCTGGGCGAAGACAGGCACTAAGCAGAAGTTTAAGTAAATACAGCTTGCTAAGTAGAAGCAAGTTCTATGGAGAAAAAAACTTTTAAAAACAAAGATATCTCAAACAGTGTTAGTGGGAAAGAGCAATTTTTTCAGCTTTAATTGAGTTTATTGGTACATTTTAGGGATACAGTACAGTTACATTCATTGCTGGGATCTTGTACCTCTACATGACAGGTCTTGGTTCTCTTTCTTTTCCCCTTGTCCCTGCCCTCCCTTTACCCCTCTTCCCCTCCTCATCTATAACCACTTTATTTCCATCTTTTCATTATCTCACATTTTTTTATTTTCCCTTTTTACCCTTTTTTAAAAGAGGGGTCAAGAAATGTATGTGGGTGAAGACTTATGGGAGGGCCCCAGAAATCTGAATAACCAAAGAGACAGCTTTACAAGCTACACAGAAAGCACAGTGTTCCTGCTCTCAGCCCAAGTGTGTTTGTGTGCCTGAACAGAAAAGGCTAAGAAAAAGCAAGAGGAGATGAGGTGCTGGTGTGTGTAGGTATAAGGCTTATGTTATTGTCAGTGAGATGGTATGTTGTTGGAGGGCTTTGAGCAGTAGAGCAACATCACTTAGTATATTTCAATAGGGTTACCCTACTTGCTGTATTGGGAAAGAATCGAGGGAAGAAAGGTGAGTTTGTTGGGAAGCTGGAACTTTAATACAGACGAGAAAGGAATACGTTTAAACCTGGATTAGTGAGCAATGGTCAGATTCTGGAAAAATATTTGAATGTAAAACCAAAAAGTTGAATGCAACTGTGTTGTGAAAATGAAAACAAATCAGGAATGACTGAAGTTTTTGGACGGAATAATTGAAATCCTGACATTGTTATGAACTAAGATGGGGGAAAATGGTAGACGAATTTTAAGTGATTCAGTGCACGTGAATGGAGAACGTCAGGAGTTTCTTTTGTATGTGTCGAGTTTGACCTAAGTATTAGACATCAAAGTGCAGCTATAAAGTAATTAGTTTTATATAAAAGTGTGAAACGCAGAGAAGTGATTTAGCCTATAGATTCGGATGTCATCATATAGATGGCATTTAACACCATGAAAAAGGAAGAAGTGGGATCTGACGGGGCTCTCTGATATGGTAGCCACAGCCTTTTTCTGCTGCACGCTTGAAGTATTCAAAGACTTGGTATGCAAAAAAAAAAAAAAAATAAAAAAAAAAAAAAAAAAAAAAAAAAACAAGAATGAAATATATTTTACTAACATGTATATGTTGCTAAATATTGAGATGATTTTAGACATATTGGATTAAATATATTATTAAAATCGCTTCCAACTGTTTTTTGCCTTTTTAATGTAGCTACTGAAATTTTTAAATTACACATGCTTGCTTGTATTTGTGGTTTATAATTCAGTCGAACAGTAGAGATGTAGAAACAGAGAAATCCAAAGATTAAGCCCTGGAGAAAGCCTAGGTTAAAATATTTAGAAGATGAAGGAGAGCTCAAAAAAGTAGATCGATATAGGACTGGTAGTGATGTGGGAAAGACAGTAGGAGACAGTTGCATTCCAAAAGTCAAATGAAGGAAATATCTCAAGAAGGAATGAGTGGCCTATGTCAAGCTTTTATTTGACTTGGATACAGCAGATAAAATTAAGGTTAGGGTTTAACATTTAGATCAGTAGTGTCAGCATCGTTCTATTTGGGCAAGAGTAGTGTTTGTGGATCTGTAGGGTGAAAGCCTAATTTAAATGTTTACAACAGAGAATTAGAGGAAATATATGGGAGGAATTTAGTATCTGGAATGACTTGAAAGTGTATTATGATACAGGAGAGTGTAGATGCAGTGGAATTGAGATGTCTTTTCAGGAAGGGAACTAACGGACCACTTTTTATACGCATATGGGAATCTACTACAGAGAACATACATGCTCATGGAGAACGGCTGCTTTGGTGCTAGCCCTGGGGTTGAAATCTGGTACACAGTGCAGACCAATACGATCATCTCCTTTTTTTCAAAAGATATACAGTTTTAGAGAAAATTGTGACAAAGAAAATCAGCATGGAGATGTGTTATTTGAGAATAAATGCAAGCTGAAAAAGAGAGTTTGAAGTTCACACCTTAAAAACGTAAGGAAAAAAAATGTGGAAAGGAGGCAGTTAAATAGTCAGAAAACTCACAGCTTTTATGTGAAAATCTGCCTTTCATTATTTACCCTTGGGAAATTACAGATTGGTTGCTACAGAATGCTATTTATTTGAACAAACGATGAATTTAAGGGAAAAGAGAATTGAAAAGAATGATGCCGTTCTGATTTAGCAATGGTGGATGACACGTGGGCTTTTCTTTGCATTACTTGCACGAGTGTGCTTGGAGGCTTTTCATTCACTACCTATTGCAATTAAGTAAAGTAATTCATAATAAACATATTTTGAAATTAAAACCATGGTTGCTTAAAGATGAAAGAAAATGAATAGCTGCATTGCAAAATAAAAATTTTTAACTTTTCTATAGAAATAAGACTCCAATGCCTAGTAAATAACTAATCATTCACAACACTAGATCACTCTGAATGCTTCTTAAATAAGTAATTGTAACACTTATTTCCATGACTTAATTAATGTTAAATTCAGTATTTATTATTGAATACTGTATGTCAACTGATGAGATACAAGAATGGATGAAGATATTGTTCTACCTTCAGTAGTCCTCTACATGAGCAGAAACAGAGCTACTGTTACTTACCCAGTAGCAGCAGCAATGATACTGAGCATCTATTATTTGTGAGGCAGTCTTCACAGAAACAATGCAACGCAGATATCACATTAAATCAGTACGGACACTGAGAGTAGAGCTTATCTAATCCACTCTGGTAACAACGTGGCAGAATAGAATTTAAGTCAGTTCGCTTTAGTTCCAAATTTCACATTCTTTCTTTTAATCCACTCTGTTTTTATTGAGTGATAAATTACCTCAAACTTTAGTGGATTTAAAACAGCAACATTGGTTATATCAAGGTTGTGTGGCTCTGGAAGCTGTGACAGGTTTTGCTGGGTCTTCTGATTCTGGTCCTTCACCTGCTACGATCAAGCCTCAACTGAGCTGTAGTTGTCTCAGGCTGCACTGGAGGGGAAGCAATCTACAGGCTCCTTCGGGGACTTGTCCACAGGACTCAGTTCTTCGTGGGTTGCTGCACTGAGGGATCAGTGACCCATGAGTAGTTGGTCCGAGACCCACCTTAGCCCTCTGCCTTATGCACGTCTCATTGAGCACTTTGACTTGGTGGCTTTCTTCATCAGAATGAGAGAGTGGGAGAACCGGAGCTTGAAATACAGAAGCTACAATAGTGGCTCTTTATACCTGGCACTGTGTGCAGCATTCCATCATGGAGATTGTATTCCACTCATAAGAAGCATGTGACAAGGCTCAGGTCACACTCAGTGGGGATGAGGTGTTACAGTACATGAGAGCACAAACGGTAGAAATTGGTCATCATTTGGAAACATTTGAGAAGCAGCCTATCATAAAGCATGTACAGAATATACTAAAGGTTTTGGGTGAGAAGTCAGTAAATTATTGGGGTGGCTGAGAAGCAGGAAGAGGCACCTGAATTATAGGGCTAAAGATTGTATAGTGGTTAATAAGTTTATTTATTTATATAGAGGGGGGTATGAATAACACATAAAGGGGAGAAGAAAGTCATTCTTGGAACCTGTAATAACACGAGCAAACATGCTGAGGCTTTCAGTTGAGGAGGCCATTCAGACATAAACTTGCAGAACTACTGATCTCAGATTGTGGAGAGGATGTGGATTTGTTGAACATTTGAAGAAAAATAATGATACTGTGCTCAGAGCGAAATTGTACATAAATATAACTGTCTACTTTTCATAGGTTACCTGTGGACCTAATTTTAAAAAGCCTAATGAACATAATGAAAAAATTTCAGTTAATTAAACCAACAAAAATTTGTGAAGGACACTATTAAAAGAAAAGTAGAATTTTTTCACCCCACATGGCAGTGACAGACCTCCAAAAAGACTTCGAAGAGAGTGAGCAGCTAATATTAAGAGCAAAGGCAACGCCAGTTGGAGGAAGCACGTTATGAAGTTAAAATAGTTACCAGGCCAATAAGACAGAGGACAAGGCAATGGTGACTGGGTGGAGAGAAAACTACTACTCTCCAAGAGGAACGTGGAATTAAATGTTCTAAGATAAAGCTCAAGTAATATGGAGAGGAAAATGATTTTAGGTATCCAGGTTTAGAAGCTGAGCTGTATCATTTTGAGATGTATAGTTTGGGGAGAAAGATAAAAATGTATTAACTTGTTGTGTATACATATTAATAGATAAATCAATTTTGTTAGAAAAAATAAATGTAATATTCATTTAAAAAGACATTAAGTCACTGTTTAAAGATAACATTTGCCTGAAATAAAAATAGAAATCATACTACATCATTGTACCTGGAAGAAACCTAAAACAGAAATGGGATATAAAACTAATGAGAAGGCCCATTGGATCTATTAGAATATTGTCATCTGAATTAATTAATGGAATATAACTTCTTTAATTAATGGACTTTGGACTGCAAAATGCTTCTCTCTACATTTATTGACTTAATGTGGCCAAAAATATTTCATATCACTTAGGACCGTGGTCATCTTCTTACTCCGCTCTTTGCTTCCTTTTCCCCAACTTACTTTGAGAAGCTTGACCGAGGAACTGTAGACAAGGAGGGTAGGAAGCAATGGTGGTGTGAACTGATTCTCTGCATTAGCAATGATGAACTGGAAATCTTTTAAAAATCATGGCCGTATGCATGAACCAGAAATGCTAGGCTTTGGGGTCACTTCTGTGCCCTCTGTCCTCTAGCCCGCTTCCTGACCCTGAGGTTAGGGATTGTAATTTGGAAAGCAATACTTTGGCCTTTTAGAAGCATGTCACCCATGCAAAATGCTGTATGAATTCCAATGCTCTATCATTTGAGCTCTGACCCAGTGATGACTTCATTTAATTTGCTAGGAACATTCAGGCCACTTAACTGAACCATGAAAATAAAACATGTGTTTACTGAGCTCTTGTGTCAAGAATACAGAAATGAATTTAACATATTTATTAGCTATGGCTACTTTATTCAAGAACTATAACCCTAGCAGAAGTCACATGAGTATATAAATAATTGCAAAGGAAAGAATATCATAATGTCAACACTTTATTATGCAGTATTATGGAGGTCCAGAAAAAGAAGACATAATGCCTCTTCTGAGGAATCCAGGAAATTCTCATTTAGTAGGTGACATCTGAGGTAGCCTGTGAGTGAGAGGATTTTTGTGATGTGGACAGAAAGCAGAAGAAATAGAAAAAAAAATATACTCATAGAACTTAAAAATATGTCACTGCTGAGTGGACTTTTTTTTTCTTTTTACTTTTCTCATTATCGGTACATTTTAGGTATACAATATAATGACATTCATCATTGGAAACTTGTACCTTTCTTTACATAATATATCTTGGTTTTTGTTTTTCCCCATTCCCCTGCCCTCCCTTCACACCCTCCACCCCTCCCTATTTACAAAGACTTTGTTTCCATTTTTAATTTTTCTCATATTTTTCTCCTCCCTTCTTTCCTTTTCCCTACCCCTCCCACTTTTTCTACCCCTTTAGACTGTTTCTTCCTATTTCACATTATCAGTTATGCATTTGATCCTTATGTACACTTTTAGTTTCTCAGACCAGGGAAACTATTCAGTATTTACATGTGTGTCCTATTTATTTCACTTAAGAGTATGGCCTCAATGTGCATTCATTTAGCTATAAATGTCTTTAGTTTCTCATTCTTTATGGCTAAGTAGTACTCCATTTTAGTAAAAAAATACAACTTTTAAAAACTGAGTAGACATTGTTAAAGAAATAATGACAGATGCAGCTAGAAAGGAGAGCTGAAATGAAATGAATTTATCTTTGTTAGATTGTCACTAAAAATATAATACAATATTATTGATCTTCATTCCAGAACCTGGCTGTTTTATGTGGCATGATTCCTCTGCCTTCCTTGCATGTAGTGTAACCACATTTACCAGTGACCCTTGTAGATGTGTGGCATGCACCTGAGTTTTGCCAAGGATGCAAAGTGGGATCCCTCCAGGCTCTGCCTATATGAAGATGTGGGATGCTATCCTCAGTGTGCTTTCTTTTTTAGTGTAAACTTGAAATATTAATACTATACGATTTTGATACTTATCATAAGGGTACAGAAATCAAAATGGTGCCTCCCACACCTAGGGTGAGGCTTCCCTGTTCATTAAATATATCCAGAACTATGGTAAACCAATCAGTGGATTAATCAGCCCAGTGTTACGTACCCATGATCTAGCCACCTCCCCAAAGCCCCACCTATGAGTGCATGAGGCTTTGGGGAGACTTCTAGATACAAGCATAAAGAGTTACATGCTATGTAATTTCATTTTTATAAAATTCTGGGAAGTACAAAATGTCTTTGATGAGAACATTTCATTGTTTTCCAGCGATTTGGGGCAGTGGAATGTGGACGACCAAGAGAAGAGAATTTAGGAGGCACTGAAACTATACTGTGGTGGTAAATACATGATTTTACACATTTTACAAGCCTGTAGCACTTTTTACCATAAAGAGTGAATTTTACTATATGTAAAATGAAACTTAATAATTAAAAATCTACACACATCACTCTCCTGGTACTAGAAAATCTGTTATATTTCGACAAATCCAACTCTTATTGTTAACACATTCTGACAAAAATTTTAGCAGGAAAGTCTTCCCATTTGTATTCCTGTTTCCAAGACAGATTAGCAATGTCAATAAACAAGGGCATAAAAGAGAAAGAATGACTGAATGGAGGTAGCAAGTCATAGGCTGTGAAAGAGGGTAATAGAGTCCTTGTAGTCTTCCTGAGGACTAAAATACTCTGTTGTACTTTCAAGCATTCAGGCAGCGTGCCCAGCATACAAAGTTTGTCAATTGGTGCTTGGTGAAGCTGAGAGTGTTTATGAATTATTGTGTAGCGTCATTCAGAGTGATGCAGTCTGTGAAGAGGGCTCTTCTAGTAAAGTTAGAGTGACTAATATTTCCATAGCACAGGAACCTTTTTTCTCATTAAGAAAAGATTTATCTCTTAACGAAATCTTGGACTTTACTTCCTGTGTTGGGCTGGGTTCCTTTAACAGACTATCCTCGGTGTCTTAAACAGTGACCCTCGTGCCTCAGTCCTGGAGGTTGGAATGTCCCAGAGCAAGTTTTTAGTGAAGACTGTCTTTGTGGCAGTAGATAGTGATCATCTCTCTTCGTGCACACATGGTCTTTCCTCACCACTTACCTATGGGAAGAACAGAGGAAGAGGGAGGAGATGCATACTCTTTTGTCTCTCCTCTTACACGGACGTTCATCCTGTTTTGAGGGCACTGATCTCAGGGCCTCATCTCAACCTTATTACTTATCACTCAAAGCCTCTCCACCATTACATCACGTGGGAATTTAGGGTTTAACACAGATTGGGGGGGACATACACATTCAGCCTGTTAACACCACCTGTTATAGACTTGTTCTAATCATTGACCATAATCACTACCAGGAGCAGTTTCAATTTGTGTCACAAAAATTAAACAGAATAATACAAAAAACGAGGAAGGTCTGGATTAGCAAAATCTGGATTTTAACCCTGTACATAACGCTAGCAACTTTGACAACTTAAATAAGGAAATTAGCATTACCATGAAAATTGTTCTCCATAAAATGTACTATCTACAATAAAATGTGCTTTGAGAAGTAAATGAGAAATGGTGAATAAAACTACAAGATTCATTTACATTAAAATTAATATTATTATTTTTATGAACAGCACCTTTATCTTCCTGAGTTTATTCGTGCATTATGATACTTTTCTAAACCATGTAAGAGTGTTGAGAAAAAATTTAATGAATATTTCTATATTTAAAAAATACTTCAACTATTTCAAATAATTGTCTTTTTCTTTTACCCCAATGGTGAAAATTTTTTCTGGTAGATTATATATTGAAGTAGGATAGATTATATGAATTTGATAAAGGAACATTTTATTAATGAACCAACCATACAACTGAAGCTTGGAATGCTATATCCTTGGTAATAGTGGTAATACTTTTATCAACTTTCATATATTATTGCAGCTACACCTTTTACAGTCATGAATTTATTAGAATATTGTGGCTGGCGATACCTTTACAACATTTTGGTGTTAATATATGTATTATCAATCTTTAAAATTCAAATGATATTCTGGTTACTTTATAAATAATACTAAACTGAATAAACAGATAACATTATCTAAAAGAATAGCCAAGATTTATTACTAAAATGTTCTCTGGTATGCATTTGTCTTTCTCTTCTTGAAATATATCTGCCTTTTAAATCTAGCTACTGGGAAAATACCTTAGTATTAATTTCCATCCATAGTTCAACGAGGTCAACTCTGACATTTAAAAACTCTGGCAGTAGGTGCTAAGAAAAGATTTTAGGAATTGTTTCTGCTACAAGAAAGCTACAGTCATCACTTACTATTAAAATTTTTTGCATATTCCACATTTTACCTAGGCACAAGTTATGCAAATTAACTGGATATCATACAATTTGCAATTTCTGAGTTTACTACTCTTGTGTATACATTTATGGATATTTCACTCTCTAGAAATACTGAAATAGAAAATGTGAAAGAATCAGGTTTAAATTATAGTCCTATATATCTACTTTAACTCAAAGAGTGAATAAAGGAGAGAGGGAGAAGGAAAGCAGGAAGAGAAGGAGGGCAGGAAGAAAGGAGAGGGAGAGAGAAAAGAAAAAGAAATAAACCTAAATTAAAACTTTAACTCTTAAATTGGGTTTTGCTTTAACCTACTAGCATCTTGATTGAGACAAAAATGCCATCACAGATATGAATGTCCTTCATCCCCAACAATTCATAGTATTTTATAGCCTACTTCATTGCATACTAGATGTCATAATGACCAAACAGCCATGAAATGTCACAGAATGACACCTGTCATCTTGTCTGTGTCCGGAAACTGGAGTTTCTGGCTCATGATCAGGTAACATCATGCTTTTTGGTTTCAAAATCTCTGTGTACTGTCACTGAGTTAATTTAATTTCATCATCCAAATCCAACTATAGCGTGGTTCTCTCTCAAAAAGTTACTCTGGTCTGAAGAATACCTACTTGGCTGAATTAAGCATTCTCCAATCTTAAGGTGTTATTTCTTTTTAATATTAGCTATGTAAAAAAATTAAAAATCAGCTTAATAAAGCTCTCTGGCTTGACGGTGTCTTACAACCACCATTTCATTTTCAACATTAGGACCTGTGAAGCTCTCAGACTTATTTAGCTGTATGAGGTCTTATCATATTGTTCAAATTCAGCAACGAATACCATGTTCTTTGACTAGCCTATTCTCCCATTATTTTGTGCATACAGAATGTAATTGGATCATTTCCTAAATGCAAGTAAGGATAAAATGGAAATGATCATAATGATGCTATTCACGAAATACACTGCCTACACTTACATGCTAAACCTGTTTTCACAAGTTGGTTTTACTGCACAGCTTAGATCCAGATGGAAGTTTAGCTTTCTACCTCAGAGACAGTGTTCAAAATACTAATTTTTAATTTTATAACAACATTTTAAAGCATTTTGCTTCTTCTCTGTTTCCCAACGTAAACAGGGAGTGAAGAAGCTTATTGCCTGGGTTTCACACCCTCATTCATGTATTCAGCAAGCATTTAGAAAACCCTCACCCAATCTAGGCTTTGCAACTTGGAAATGCAAATAAAAAATGACAATTTCTGTTTCTCTTTCATGATGCTTATCTCAGAATTCATAAAATAAGAATGTGTTCACGAGTCCAGTTCATAGTTTGGCTTTAGTAAACTAGGACATTTTCTACATAGTATCATTTTCCAAATGCACAGAGAAGTATAAATGCAAATACTGGGGTAAGTGTTTGCAATTTGGAATGCTATTCTTATTTCTTTCTATGTAGTGAATTTTCATTACTCTTTATTATTGAATAAATTATATGCAAACTAACTCAATCTATCTATACCAGTAAACAGCCAAACAGTAATTGTAGAGAGGGACACTTTGGCATTCCTGATTTCCAATCTCACTCAGTTCATCTCTGGAGGAAAGAAATAAAGAAAGAGAGACACCAAGACAAATCTGTGTGAAAGGGGCATATAGAGTTCCTCACCCAATTTGTGACCGCTCATCCTCCGGTCATACACAACCGTAAAATTATAGTTTCCTCTGGTTCTGTGGTTGTCTATTTCTGAAGGGTTGTATGCCATGTAAAATTTGGATTAAGTAAAGTTTGTGTTTTTCTCTTGTTCATCTGTCTTTTGTTATAGAGGCTGAAACTTTTGGATGAAGAAGAAAGAATATATGTAGAGAAAAATTATTTTTTAACATTTTTGCTAGGGTTAGAAAAAGTACAAAATAATGACATTTGCTATATTGAAGTGGTGGGAAAATAAATTTTAAGACAGATATAAATGCTTGGCTTATTATAATGCTCCGAGACAAAACCCTATAGCTCAATCAGCAAAACAAATCAGTTAAATAAGGCAATTCATATACAGTATTCTAGGAAGACTATTTAGTACACAGCTTGGGGCAGTGTTTATTGCGGAAATTAGAGAGAATTTGTCAACTTATTATTTCAAAATTACTTAGCACACGTACAAATAATTCCCCTGACTTTAGTTCTTTGAAACAAACCTAATCCTCAAAGAAAAAGATCAGGGGAAAATGTCTATTTAAGGATTTTTGTAAAGTTCTGAAAATTCCCATTTTTGTGCATTTGCCTGAATTCTGTCCGTCACGCCAACATCATTTGTAATTTCCTTCTCAGGTGAAATAGGGCAGCCCTCTTGGCACAGGAGATTGTGATCTCCTGCTCAGTGCCACAACCCATGGCAAGAAGAAAGACATCGAGACAGAATGAAAAGAACAGAGATAGGAAACTGGATGACCAGTGCTTGAGCATGTAAAGAACCATAAAGTAAACAGCCAGAACTATCTATCTGCATCCGTGACACAATCATGGTTAGGTCGGGAGGAGGGGACTATGTGTGGTTGCTGGGGATTCATTGTTGACACAGGCAAGACCTGTACAGGAAGAAACAAAGCATCCTTGTGTTAGGCTGGGAATGGAATTTGGATAAGTGTCATTCTGATGTTGGCTGGGTGTTATCTCATATACTTTTGTGAAATTCGCTTCTTAAAATAAGCCATTTGTGGGGTCAACTTTTTATAGCCTGCATTGCTTATAGACTGCTTTGGGCACAAACCCTACAGTGGGGGGTTCTGGGTTCCTAGTCCATAACCTGTTACCAACTGTGGGTAAACATGGGTGCCTTCCTCCCTCTCCTTCCTTGCTAACAGCCTTATCATCTTAAGGACCAAGGACTTCTTATGCTATGGCAGCAGGAGGCATCCTGGTGTTTCTAAGTGAAGAAAATAGTTGCTGATCTCTGTTTCACATTAGAAGCAGATCCTCTAACATGAAGAAGAATTAAAAAGCCGCACTCATGACCCAGAGGCAAGTGACCAGCCCCTCAGCCACTCCAGTGGAGCATGAAAGCTTAGCCCCTCTCCCTTTTAGGTAGTCAGTCTGATCTTTCTGTCAGACCTGCGTCTCCTGCAGCCACTCAGGCTGAAGCTCCCTTCCTTGTTCTGTTCCTTCTTAATTAGATTCATGCTATTGCTTCAGTTTTAATTTCTATGAACACTACAGCAAGTCCCTATGTATGTTCTGAAGTGTCAATTTTTTAAACTGTTAGTATGTCATGAAAATTCCTTGCATTTTACATTTTAGGGAAAACTAAACTCAAACTGCTTATACTTTTCTAATTAGCAATTTCAATTACAAGAACTTTTAATAATAAACAAAGCAAAACAAAACAAAAGAAAAACCTGTAGAAAGATGTTAAGTGTTTGGAGGAAATGTGCCAGAAAATGATAAATGAAATATTTGGCCTTTCATGACCAAACCAATGAGAAACATTTATATTATAGAAAGAATATTATATTAAAGTTTGTACAGCAATGTTAACCATGGTTTCTATGTGGTTTAAGTTCATGTGAATCCTTTAACCTTTCCATTTAATTTGGCCTCTTGATGTTATCCTTTTCATGATATATTTCTGATAATCTAAAAAAAATAATTTAACTATGTTTATAAAAGCTTTAAGTTGTGAATGACACACTAAGCTTATTACAGGATATGAAGATGGATGCCTTATAGTCTCCTCCGTGAAGAGTTTAGGCAGTCTATAAGGGTACAGGAGCAGAGTAGACTTAATAGATGGGAAATGTGTGGTGAAAGAAGGCAGAAAGATGGTTTGGATATTAGGTACTTTTCCTTTTTTCTTTTTCTTTTTTTTTACTTTCAAGCGTATCCTAAACATTGTAATTGTTAATAACAGGAAAAACTCATAAGACTTCACCTCCAAATCCACAACTATATGTGGATTCTTTAGAGTCTCCTTTTCATGCCTCTGTTTTTGTATAAGTAGAATATAGGTAAAGATTTTGGGGCTTTGAAAACATTTCACGCCTTTGTATATCTTCTTTGCCTAAATGTTGCCTGGAGAAGCCTGTCATTTCTTAAAAGACAAAATTAACATTTTAATGTTTAGTGTAGGGCAGTACCACGTGATATTCAAGATTTGTTAAGACTGAATGAAAGTCACTTGCAGAAATGTTCAAGAAACTTCAGAATTTGAACTTTAAAGCTCTTTTGTCTACTGTGGTACATTTTAACTTCTTTTGGTTAAGTCTTTGGCTCATGGTGCTATCGCATTCTATTAGTCCTCACTGTTTCCATCAGGTGAGTGATGTGATCCCCTCTCCAGACAACCGCCCTTGAACTGACTGGGGAGGCCTGTGAAGTGCAGGGGTTACCTTGCCATTCAAATTCAAACGAGGCTTCTCCTTGGTCTGGAGTACACGGGAGAATTATTTTGCATGTTAGCAACAATTACCCAAAGCAGAGATAAAAACATCTACAGAAGTTGAAGGAGTAGCATCTAGCTAACAATATTGTTATAAGACAAATCTTTAGTATGTGGATTTAACAGTAAGGTGGAGTGACCACTGTGGTTTGGAACAGTTTGATAAGTTGCTTTGTTTTAATAAAGTATATATATAGAGAGAGACTGGGCTTGAGAATTCTCCATGCAGACAAATCCAACAAGACCACATCTGCTTGATTTGTAAATGTAAGCCAAATGGAACTTAAGCTACTTTATGTAAATTTCTTTTACAATCAAAAGTGAAACTTAAGTTTCCCTTCAAAATTAATAAAAATTTTTATTAACAGATCTGCTTCTATCTGGAAATTCTATTTTAAAAATCAGTTACTATGAAGGTAAAATAAACTTCCCTATTTTCACATATAAACTGACGGGCTAACAGCCTGACTCTGAACTTCTAATTACTTTTAGTTTTTGGTCTCCCAGATCACAGTCTGTACTTATTCTTAAACAATAAAATGTAACATTTTCTTTCCTAATTTGATTTAATTTTGGCTTTTGGCTGTTTAAGGAGAAGTTTCCTTTCTAAACTCATGCTTGGTCAGATTCACAGGATTCCTTAACTGTATCACACACTTGTAGCTGACACCTGTAAGGTCTGTGCTGAGCGTCCAGTATGTAGAGTTGCTGACCAGTCCCTAAGCTAAAGCAACTTAACCTTGCAGTTGGGGGTGTTAAAGGAAATAAAATCACTCAGGACAGTGTAGGCGGACTGTATTTAGGGGAATTATGGTGACATGTGTAGGAATTTGGAGCTTTTCTGGTACTGGGAGCTTTATGCATAACAAAGGAAGGCAGGAATTTTATATTCAAGGAGCAATGAGTGGATTAAAAATTATTAACAGAAAACATCAAAGTTACAGGAGGATAATTGCCAAGACTGAGCTGATGGGATGGCTGCTGATGGCAGGCCAGGGTGATCAGACTTCTCTGGGAGGACTGTAGGGAATGAGGAACTGAACCAGATGTCAAAAAAGATCACTATTTAGAACAAGAAACTCTGACTAAAATGACTTCCTGGATAAATTCTAAAATTTGGCTCTCGGGGGTCCGACAAGTGTCACAACTTTGTTGGATGCAGGATGCAGAGGAACCTGACTAAATTTTGGTCAAGAAGAAAATTTTTGTCAGGGAAGCAGCTTTAAAAAGAGGAAAAAGCCCTGAGAAACAATATGAGAACTAACTTCCAGGAACCCTGGAAGGACGCTGTAACTCTTATCTGCTTTCATATTTTTAAGATCCTCTAATGCTATGTGGCAAATCCTGACAGCAAATGACAAAAATAATGTAAAAAAAAAGTACCATATATAATGGATAAGTATAAATATGATATTCAAAATAAAGTATATCAGGTAATTATAATCTAAGACTACATTAAAAAGTACTGTATTAACACATAGGTTTAGGAGTTCAAAGATTAGTGATGTCAAGAAATTTAATATAATTTATAACATTAACAGAGAAAGTAAAATTTTAAATTTATGGATATTGAATGTTGTATATCTAGTTCTGAAACATTTTTGGAAGCAAAGAAAGGGATATTGAGGATCTATCAGTGTCAAGGAATGTATTCATTTATTCTATATTTTCCATTTATTGGAGTGTTGGTTTTCAGAAAAACTCATAGTCCTCTAGATTTTACTGGTATCTATTATAATTTGGTCTTTTGTCTTTAATTTTATTAAGAAGTTTCAAATAAGTGAATCATATGTTTTACATTTTACTTTGACCCCTTACATCCAAATGTAGGCAGAGAGCCACAGGAGCTGACAGGTGAGGAAGACCACGTGTCAGACAAAGAGAATTGTGAGGTCTGCCCTGCAAAGGACAGAACACAACCCGGGGATATGTGGATGTGTGTGAAAGAAAAGGCATTGGTGATTCTCCATTCAAACATCGCTGCATAATGTGTTCAGACAAGGGCTGCAGGTGGCTGTTGTTGGGGGTCACAAGATGATACCCCAGACACCCTCCTTTGGACTTCAAACTGGGTCCACCTGTGGCAAAGCAAATGCAAGGAAGGGGCTTTCTCTGAAGGTCCCTTATCTACCTAAGCAATGGATCTGCCAGAGGACACAATAGTCTTCAGTCTTTTGCTGAAATGTCATTAACCAAGATTGAACTCATGTCACAGAGGAGACTGAAGAAAAAGACGCCACACATAGAGCCCAAAGGAATTTGCTCTCAGCCCATTGTATGCTCTTCTTATCTTGCCTAAAAATTATTTATTTTAAGAATCATGTATTTAAAAATAAGTGATTTATTTCTAAAAGTAGCTCTAGATGCCATTTCCCTCTCACTTATGAAAGGGTATTTAGCCTCAACTATCTGGCCATCTTGGAGTTTCACACTTTGTGCGTCTTCACTGTGTGCATGTTAATATATTTGTATGTTTTTTCTTCATTTAATCCATCTATTGTCAGTTTCTTTCAACAGACACAATTACCAAACCTTCAGAGGGAAAGTTTGAGCTTCCCTACACTAAGTTCCACTTCCCTGAGGTATGTCTTCATGTGTACGGTTTTATCTTTTGCTCATGGTTCATTGCTCATTATGTAAATGAGTCCAAGGACATGGTGTTTATGAGTACAATAATTCTAGCAATAAAAGCTTCCTCTGATGGCAGGTGAGCTACCCATCCTGAACCAACTGCTCCGGGCTGGGAAATGAATCCCCTGCTTTTCCAGGGCTGACATACATACCCTCCAATAGGCATGATGTCATGTTTTCCTGTCACATTGGCTCTACAGACTTGAAGTTGCGGAAGTGTCCATTAAAGGAAAAAGAGGATGATGTTGTTGGAAAATGTAGAAATGGGTTCATGGTAGATGACAGAGTTGTGTGGGAATTTTCAGTCAGGAGACTGTACTAAGATTCTGAAAGATCCATAAGACAATGAAGGGGAGAGATTAATCCTGAGGATTTTTTTTTTTTTTTTT